>NW_027257861.1:0-364980 GCF_043159975.1 Macaca nemestrina
TAAGGGGGGGGAGAGGGGGGTGGCTATTGGTCCCCACCCTCGCGGGCGGTGGCTCACCCCCCTGCGGGGTGGCTCCCAATAGCCAAGGGGGGGAGAGGGGGGTGGCTATTGGTCCCCACCTCGCGGGCGGTGGCTCACCCCCCTGCGGGGTGGCTCCCAATAGCCAAGGGGGGGAGAGGGGGTGGCTATTGGTCCCCACCTCGCGGGCGGTGGCTCACCCCCCTGCGGGGTGGCTCCCAATAGCCAAGGGGGGGAGAGGGGGTGGCTATTGGTCCCCACCTCGCGGGCGGTGGCTCACCCCCCTGCGGGGTGGCTCCCAATAGCCAAGGGGGGGAGAGGGGGTGGCTATTGGTCCCCACCTCGCGGGCGGTGGCTCACCCCCCTGCGGGGTGGCTCCCAATAGCCAAGGGGGGGAGAGGGGGTGGCTATTGGTCCCCACCTCGCGGGCGGTGGCTCACCCCCCTGCGGGGTGGCTCCCAATAGCCAAGGGGGGGAGAGGGGGTGGCTATTGGTCCCCACCTCGCGGGCGGTGGCTCACCCCCCTGCGGGGTGGCTCCCAATAGCCAAGGGGGGGAGAGGGGGTGGCTATTGGTCCCCACCTCGCGGGCGGTGGCTCACCCCCCTGCGGGGTGGCTCCCAATAGCCAAGGGGGGGAGAGGGGGTGGCTATTGGTCCCCACCTCGCGGGCGGTGGCTCACCCCCCTGCGGGGTGGCTCCCAATAGCCAAGGGGGGGAGAGGGGGTGGCTATTGGTCCCCACCTCGCGGGCGGTGGCTCACCCCCCTGCGGGGTGGCTCCCAATAGCCAAGGGGGGGAGAGGGGGTGGCTATTGGTCCCCACCTCGCGGGCGGTGGCTCACCCCCCTGCGGGGTGGCTCCCAATAGCCAAGGGGGGGAGAGGGGGTGGCTATTGGTCCCCACCTCGCGGGCGGTGGCTCACCCCCCTGCGGGGTGGCTCCCAATAGCCAAGGGGGGGAGAGGGGGTGGCTATTGGTCCCCACCTCGCGGGCGGTGGCTCACCCCCCTGCGGGGTGGCTCCCAATAGCCAAGGGGGGGAGAGGGGGTGGCTATTGGTCCCCACCTCGCGGGCGGTGGCTCACCCCCCTGCGGGGTGGCTCCCAATAGCCAAGGGGGGGAGAGGGGGTGGCTATTGGTCCCCACCTCGCGGGCGGTGGCTCACCCCCCTGCGGGGTGGCTCCCAATAGCCAAGGGGGGGAGAGGGGGTGGCTATTGGTCCCCACCTCGCGGGGGGTGGCTCACCCCCCTGCGGGGTGGCTCCCAATAGCCAAGGGGGGGGAGAGGGGGTGGCTATTGGTCCCCACCTCGCGGGGGGTGGCTCACCCCCCTGCGGGGTGGCTCCCAATAGCCAAGGGGGGGAGAGGGGGTGGCTATTGGTCCCCACCTCGCGGGGGGTGGCTCACCCCCCTGCGGGGTGGCTCCCAATAGCCAAGGGGGGGAGAGGGGGTGGCTATTGGTCCCCACCTCGCGGGGGGTGGCTCACCCCCCTGCGGGGTGGCTCCCAATAGCCAAGGGGGGGAGAGGGGGTGGCTATTGGTCCCCACCTCGCGGGGGGTGGCTCACCCCCCTGCGGGGTGGCTCCCAATAGCCAAGGGGGGGAGAGGGGGTGGCTATTGGTCCCCACCTCGCGGGGGGTGGCTCACCCCCCTGCGGGGTGGCTCCCAATAGCCAAGGGGGGGGAGAGGGGGTGGCTATTGGTCCCCACCTCGCGGGGGGTGGCTCACCCCCCTGCCATACTGGGAATAATGTCAGCCTCTCCTCTCCATGAATATTAGGAACACTATCCCAGGCTGGGTGTACGCCTCCTGCTCTATCGGGAGTCATATCATCCTCTCCCTTCCAGGGTATTAATAACAATATCACAGGTCGGGTCGACACCGCCTGTGATCCTGGAATTATTATCATCCTCTCCCCCTCCAGATACTAGGAACCATATCACAGAAGAGTTGTACCCTCCCTGGGCTATTTCTGGTAATATCATAGGCTTCTTCCCTGAATATTAGGATGAATATCACCAGGTGGCTGTCTGTTCGTTGTCATGTTGAGTGTCATGCCATACTCTTTCCCCATAGGTATTTGGATTATTATCGCAGCGTTAGTGTACACCTACTGCGCTATTAAAACTAATATCATAATCTCCGTGCCTTGATATTAGGAACGACATCACAGGTAGTTGTACACCCCTTGCGGTATTAGCAGTAATAATATGGTTAATTATTAAACATCAATGATCGATTTTAATAATTATCAATGACACTATTAATTAATAAGATACCATTATTAATTTTGGATAACTATTTTATATATATGATTGTGGACGCTTAAAATTAATTATTAATATTAATGTCATTTAACAATATTATTAATTCTTAATAAGAATCATTATTTTTTTACCAACATCTCTTAGTAATTATTTCAGCGACATTAATTGCTGATATCATTATTTTATTAATAATGATATTAGTATTAATTATTAATATTAATAATTAAAGTTTGTAACGAGTACCAATTTTTTACCAACATCTCTTAGTAATTATTTCAGCGACATTAATTGCTGAGATCATTATTTTATTAATTATATTAGTATTAATTATTAATATTAATAAAGTTTGTAACGAGTATTAATTTTTACTATCTGTATTATGATTATTAATATCCATAATTATTATTAATTTTTATATTTATTAATATTAATAATTAATAGACTTGTTCCTGATATCCGGCGGGAAGATGATGATATTACTCCCTACGTCGAAGAAAGTGTACACCCCTCTATGATGTTATTCCCAATAGCCAGGAGGTATAGGATAACATTTTTGAAACTATCACAGTGGTTGTCTATCCCCTCAGTGGTCTTGTTTCTTATATTCTGGGTCGGAGAGGATGATATGACTCCCAATATCGCAGTGGGTCTAGACCTCCCCCGTGATATTCTCCCTAACATCCAAAGGTGGAGAGGATGATATTTCTTCCCATTTCGCAGTGGGTGTACACCACCCCTGTGATATGATTCCTAACATCCAGCTAGAGAAATAGTCTCAATATTGCAGGAGGTGTACACTGCCGGGTGATATTGTTCGTAATATTCAGGGATGGAGAGGATATCACCCCCTATAGCGCAGGGGGTGTTCACTCCTTCTGTGACATTGTTCCTGATAGCCAGCAGGGGAGAGGAAGACATTACTCCCAATATTGTAGGGGGTGTACACCACCTTGTGATATTGTTTCCTATATCCTGGGAGGGAGACGATGATGCCAGTGGCAATATTGCAGGGGGTGTACACACCCACTGTGATATTGTTCCGAATATCCAGAGGGAATTATATTCAGGGGGAGAGGATGATATGACTGCCAATATGGCAGGGGTTGCACACACCTCCTGCGATATTGTTCCTAATGTCCCGAAGGGGAGAGCATAATATTTCTCTCAACATCGTAGGGGGTGTACACCTACTTTGTAATATTGTTCTTAATATCCATGATGGGAGAGGATGATATGACTCCCAATATCGCAAGAAGTGTACAGCCACCTGTGATATAGTTCCTAACATCTGGGTGGGGAGAGGATGATATTACTGCCCATACCGCTAGAGTTGTAAAACCCCTTTGAGATTTTGCCTGTAATCCTGAGGGGAGGGGATGATATTGCTCCCAATATCGAAGAAGGCATACACCCCCCAGGACACTATGCCTAATATCCACTTTGGGAGACGATGGCACTACGCCCAATATCTCAGGGGATGTACACCCACACTGGGATATTGTCCCTTATATAGAGAGGGGGAGAAGATGCTATTGCTCCCAATAGCGCAGAGACTGTGGCTGTACACCCCTCCTGTGATACTGTTCTTAATATGCTAGGGACGAGAGGATGATACTACGCCCAATATTGCAGGGGGAGTACACCCACCCAGTGATATTGTTCTTAATGTACTCCACCTCCCACCACCAGGTATATCGTTCCTAATATCCAGAGGAAGAGAGGATAACATTATGCCCAATACTGCGGGGCAGTGTCACACCCTCTGTGATGTTGTTCCTAGTATCCAAAGGTAGAGACGATGATGTTACTGGCCATATTGCAGGGGGTGAACACCCTTCTGTGATATCGTTTTTGACATTCAGTTGGGGAGAGGATAACCTGAATCCCAATATCACTGAAGGTGTACAGACCCCTGTGATGTAGTTCCTAACGTACAGGGGAAAGAGAAGAATATTGCTGTCAATATCGCAAGGGGTGTAACCACCCTACCCCCTGTATGTTGTTCCTCATATGCAGCGGGGTAGAGGCTGATAGTACTCCCAATATCCCAGAAGGTGCACACACACCTGTGATAGAGTTCCTAATATCCAGTGGGAAAGAGGCTGATTTTACTTTCGATATCGCAGTGGGTGTACACCGCCTCCAACCCCGGGGTATCGTTCCTAATATCCAAGCGGGAAGAAGATGACATGGCTGACAATATCGAAGGGGGTGGACACTTCTTCCGTGATATGGTTCCTGATATCCAGGGGGTGAATGGATATTACTCTCAAAAAAGTAGGAACCGTACAGCCACCCTGGGATTTTGTCCTTAATAAGCACAGGGGAGAGGTGATATTACTACCAACATTGCAAGGGGTGTACACCCCTCCTGTGATATCGTTTTTTATATCCAGGAGAGGAGAAGATGGTATTACTACCAATATTGAAGGGATGCACAGTCCCCAAGGGATATTGTTCTAAAGATACAGGTTGAAGGAGGATGAGATTCCATCCAATATAACAAGGGGTGTACACCCCGCCTGTGATGTGAATCGTAAAACCTAGAAGAAGAGAGAATGATATTGCTTCCAAAAACTCACGGGGAGTACACTCACCTTGTGATATTGTTCCTGTCATCTAAAGGAAGAGATGATGATACTACTCCCACTACCGGAGGAGGTACATAACCCCCTGTAATATTGTTCCTCATAACCTGTGGGGGAGAGCATGATATTACTTCCAGTATGACAGTGGCTTGACACCCAGTCTGTGATATTGCTCCTAATTTCCAGTAGGTAAAGTACAATGTTCCTGCCAAGAGAGTAGTGGGTGTACAGCCGCCCTGTGATATGTCTCCGAATATTCAGGGAAACACAGGAGGACATTACCCCAAATCTCCCAAAAAGCATACACCCATTGTGTGATATGGTTGCTAATATCCGGAGGTGCAGAGGATGGTATTCGTTCTCCTGTCGCAGGCTGTGTACACACAACCTGTGAAATTCTTCCTAATATCCTGAACAAAAGAAACTGCTAGTAATGGACACACACTGCATGGGGGAGTAATTGGCTATTACGATCCACATCGCAAAGGGTGAGGAACTCCCCACTATATGGGGAGTAATATCAACCCCCTCTCCCCACTGGCTCTTACGATCCACATCGCAGGGCAATTCAGGACACCAGCCCTGCCCCAAACTTGACCCAGACAGTGGGTGTCATGGGACCACCTCAGGGTGGGTGGCAGCTCAGCTCAAAGGTATCCTTGCTGCCAAAGACCAACTGCTCCTGCTAGTTTGAATCTGGATACAGGTTCTCTCTTGGTGAGACAGATGACCATGAGGCAGACACCCTGAAATCTAGCACGACAGAGCTCAACGCCCCATGAGAGGCACCATAGCACGCAGAATTTGCAGACATACTAGCAAAGGCCACAGCAGGCCCTGAGAGAGGAACAATCTGACCAAGATCCTGGGATCCTGCCACACAGCCCTTAAACCAGGGACTGGAAACTGTTTCCCTAAAGAGCCAGGAGTCAGTATTTTCAGCTTTGCCAACTGATCTTTGCCTCCAGGATGCAACTCTGCCATGGCTGCACGACAGCTGCCTTCTGCAGGTGGCCTGTGAAGAGATGGGCAAGACTGCACCCCCATCAAACTTTACTTATGGACATGGAAATTTCTCAGTGTCATGAAGTGTTAGTTTTTTATTTGTTCAACCATTTGGAAATGTAAAATCTGTTCTTGATTCACGGGCCACAAGAACAGGCAGGGACAGGCTGCCCCTTGCCGACCTCTGGAATGAGCTTAGAGAAGGTACGGACAGGCTGGGCCAGCGCAGCCTACTCACAGGGGATTCGCTGCAGGAGGGTCCTTCGTAGCAACCACTTCTCATCCTTCGTCTTGGCTTCAAGTGCAGTTCAGGTGGAGAAAGAGAACAGAACCGGCCTCAGCAACAAGAAGGAAGGAGATGCAGGGTCAAGCAGCCGTGTGGATCCATCACACTCAACATTCACACCAAGCGGAGCACAGGCAGGACCAGCCCGGGGGACCGAAGTGGAGGATCTCTGGTGGGGGACCTCTGGGTGGGCAAGATTCTCTACCTAAAACTCAAATAGAAGATCTACACAGCAGTAGTTCCAGAAAACACACACTAAGAAAAAGGCCAAAATAAAAATAGGACACCAAGTTTGGCCAACGGGGTCTCACAAGCCAGTAGGTAAGAAAGCCCAGGAGGGCCCACCAGAGGCGCTGGGGGTGGGTTCCTGCCTGCAGGGGGCCTGGGACACCCCATTCCCACAGAGGAGGACCCAAGCTTTGGGGAGGAAGCTGTCAGAGTCACCCAGTGAGCTGCTCAGAACTGGAGCCACAGAGCAGGGGAGGAGCCCTGGCTACGTCCCCCTGTGCGCTGAGAAGCTGGGGTGGGGGCACACCCCCAGGGGCCGATGCAAACAGTGGACCGCGGGCCCTCCTCCTGCCCAGAGGATGCTCAGCTCCCAAGGGACCACCAAGGCCTGGAACCCAGGGACACACCACCTGACCCTTATGCCCAGGCCTCCTGGACCAGGCAATGTCCAGTACAGGCAGGCAGTCTGGGCTTGGGGCCAGGATAGGGGTGGGTGGTCCTGCTAGCCAGGCCTCCTTCTCCCTACCAGCTGGGCTGGCGGCACTGTAGTTTTGGTTCTGGCAACATATTGCTGCCCTCTTTGGCCACACCAGTCCCTGGCTCCCTGGTTAGACCCAGTGCTGTCCAACCCACCTAAACAGGTCCCACACACCCAGTGCCCACCAGGCTCCTGTCAGCCAGGAGGACCCGTGCTCATCCCCTGAAGTATCTGTGGGAGCCTGCATCCCACAGGGACCCACATCTCGGGGCCAACCTCCATGGGGTTTTCTTGGTTGTGGTGGCAGGGGTGGGGAGGTGTTGACCTCCAGCCCTCCCATCCCGGCCACTATGTTTTATGGGAATCATTCAGTCCTGGGAGCCTCCTGGGGACCCCAAAAGGAAGACAACAGGGTGGCCATGGCAGCCTCAACCCCAGGCTCTGCGCCCAAGCGCAACAGAAGGAAGAGAACAGAGCGGTCATGGCAGTCTCTGTCCCAGACTCCGGGCCCAAGTGCAACAGTCTTCCGGTTCTGGTTTGATCTGGGCGGTAACAACAGGTGAAGTCATTCACACAAGGATTGGCTTCAATATAATGCATCAAGGGACTGTGGAGGACACAGATCAGCCTCCAGACCAGTTACACCTGGTGACTTAGCCAGTGCAGGCTGGGGAGTGGAAAAGCTGACCCCTGACCTCCCCACCTACCCTGCCCACCAGATGTCAGTAGCGGCCAGGGATCCCTGACTTCAGGCAGAGGCAGACAGCACAGTTGCTGCCTCCTTTGATCCCATCCCGGGGCCCACAGGGCCTGGAGAAACCTGGCAGGGGCTGAGTTGGGAGAATCAGGCAGGGAGATGCCAAGTGAAGAATGTGAGGGACTGGGTATGAGGGGCACTAGGGCACAGGGTCTGCTTCCCCTGGGGAGGTGGCAGTGAGACATACAGTAGCCAAGCCTCCACAGGCACCACCCTGCTCCCAGGCATGTGTGGTGCCCATACCCACCCCAATGGCTGCAGGAAGGTTCTTCATCAATAAAAGGAGAGGACGCACCCACACCCACATAGGCATTGGTGCCCACGCACATCAGAGAAGAAAATTGCTGCTGTGTGCAAGGTGTGGGGAAAGGGGCAATGTCCCCTTCCTTCCCATGGTGGGTCCAAAATTACCTGTTCCTGCCAACACCCCCACCCCCAACTCCACAAGCTGCTGACCTCCACCACAGTGCCATGCCACGTGCCAGGAATAGCTCAGCGGTACATCCCAAAGGGTGTTATCCTGGAGTGGCTGTGCTGGGCAAGGGACACATTTCCTAGTCACAGAGGTTTTCTTTCTTTACCGCTCACCAGCCCTGTGTCTCGGTTTCCCCCACTGTGGCAGTGTAAAAATCCCATCTTGAAGACTAGGAACTCAGAAAGGTCACCACACCTGGTGAAATGGGGGTGAAACTCCCTGTCTTGAACCTCTTGCTCCAGGACTGATGTCCATTGGGACATGGCCAGGCCAGCATCCTGGGGAGGGCTGCATTCTCTGCCTGGGGAACCTTGCTCCCAGTTAGGGATCACTGGAGTTGAGGCCCCTAATGGATTGGGGGAGGCACAGGTGTAGAATGGAGGTAGCCCCATCATACAGGCCTGTGTAGACCCCAGAAAGCCAGCATTGAGTTCAGACTCTTGTGTGAAGCTGGCCACATGAAAGTATTTGGGCTTTGGGGTGTGATGAGGGCCTGGGGTCAGGGAACAAAGTGTTCTGGTTTGGACACGCAGGAGGTTCTCTGCAGCTCTCTCAGGTACAGGGTATGTTGCTAAGTATATGCTTTTAAAAACCCTAGGAGGAGGGGGCAGCTAGAAGGGACTCTGAAGTCAAGGGCATGGTCCAGTCTTACCACCTCCCCAGCTGAAGACATGCTGGAGGACAATTCTCCAGAGTTTCCTAACAAAGAAGAGAAAAAAGAAATCAAAAAGACCTGGAGGATAGGCAAGCTAATGAGGGCTGACTGGGATTGCCCTGCCTAATCCTCAAAACAAGCCTTCCCTATCTGTCCTCTGGGCCAGGTGAGGAAACAGGTCACCGTAGGACATTCAGACCCTGGGCAGGCAGCTGGCAGCCTGGAGCCCAGGAGGTGCAAACACATTTTCACTAAGGCACGTCCTGCACAGCCCTAAATCCATTCAACCTTGAGTCAATAGAGCACATGCTTCTGTGAGCACAGGGTTGGGTCTAGGGTTACAGATTAACAGCATCTCAAGGGAGAAGAATTTTTCTCAGTACAGATCAAAATGGACTTTCTTATGTCTTCGTCTTTCTCCATAGACACAATAACAGTCTGATCTCTCTTTCTTTCCCCCACACAGAGAGTGTCACCAGTGTATGTCAGCGAGCGGGGGACAGGCTTCAGCTTACACCCACCTTCCAAATTCCACCCTCTCACCTTGGCAGAAGCTGGCCAGGAATTGGGGCCAATGGATGGGTGGGATCTGCACACGACACCGTGTTCAGGTCCCCATGACGGCTTCACACATGGGTGGTGGCCCTACAGTTCCAGGTGCCACACATACGCCAGCCCCTGCTCGGGCCCTGATCTTTGAGGAGGGGGAGCAGCAGAACCCGGGCTCTGACCGCACAGTGCCACTCACACCCACAGACGATTCTCCACACAGTCATCATATCTCGGTCCTGGCCACCTCCCCCTGCAGGGCCTCAGCTCTTTCCCGGGACTCACGTGATCCTTCCTCACATTCAGCTCTGGTAGGATGCATTGATCTGTACCCGGGGGTTCTGAGGTGACAATGGTCACGCTCATGCAGAGTGCAAGGGCACAGGCTGGGTGCCCATTGTGGGGACCCTGACTGCAGCACTCCCAGACTATCATCGGGCATGTTGGCCCCCAGGCTTAGCTAGGTCACCAGCAGTAGGAGTGCACTGCTCTGGACTCTGCAGGAGGAGGACAACTGTTACCACATCTTGATGTTCTCCTGCTGGTGTCACTCTGTGCTTCTCATCTCCTGGTTGTAGGATTCAGGGCAGACTCTCTGAACACCTTGTGGGAAATAGCAGAGTCCAGCAGAGAAGAGGAGAAAAGCCCAGCTGCAAAGATAAAAAAATGGCAGGTGTGACATGGGCCCGCATTCAGATTCTGTATTTAGATGAGGTCTTCCGGAACACTTGCTCTCATTGGATAATACTTCAAATATATGTGTGTGTGTATATATATACATATACGTATATATATAAATATACATATACATATATATACAAATATACATATACGTGTGTGTGTGTGTGTGTGTATATATAGATATATATATATTTTTTTAGATAGAGTCTCACTCTGTAGCCCACGCTGGAGGGCAGTTGCATGATCTTGGCTCACTGCAACCTCCACTTGCCGGGTCCTGGTTCAAGCAATTCTCCTCCCTCAGCCTCCCGAATAGCTGAGATTACAGACATGCACCACCATGCCGGGCTAATTTTGTGTACTTTTAGTAGAGATGGAGTTTCACCATGGTGGCAAGGTTAGTCTTGAACTTCTGGCCTCGGGTGATTCACCCACATTGCCCTCCTAAAGTGCTAAGATTACAGGCATGAGCCACAGTACCCGGCCCATTGTGGCAGCTTAATCATAGAGGAAAAGAAGGCCCGGACCCAGCACGAAGATGATGAAAAGGGGTAAGAGCAGTTCTCTCTCCTATGGTGTGGCTAGGCACTTAAACTTTCAACATAAGGGACACTAAATAGCTTTCCCAACAAAAACAGAGATGTTGGATGAAACCTACCAAAATGCATCTTTGTAAGTGCATTACTGAGCTGGCAATGAGGGATAGAATCCACAGCAGTCAATAAAGAATTGGCAGGAACTAAAGTGGAATTTTTTTTTCCCTTTAGACAGTTGCACAGAGGATGAGGCATCAGAAACAAAACTGTATGTCTCTCCAAAATCAGCTCAGAAATCTGACATCTTAGACTTAAAATGAAAGCCCACCTCAGAGCAGGAGCAGCGAGGAGAGCAGCTGTCCCTGCGTTGCTGCTGGGTGGAGGGAAAACCCTGACCCTGAGAACCGACGAGAAACAGTCCTCCAGGAGTTCATGCTGGAAGACCTGGAGAGCATGGGTCAAATCGACGTGGCACCAGGTGGCTGCTCACTTCACCTCTACCCCATGTGAGTGAACATCTTTGCTGAAACAATACAACCCTGTCCTCAAAACATCTCCCCACATAAAATTCCAAGGAAGATAAGTCCGTGTGCAAAAAGTTACAAAACTTAAGTAAACAAAGTACTGTGGATACATCCAATAATTCAAGAAACAAATTCAACAGAGCCACAAAAATCCAAAAGGTGGAAAAGATCAACTGCTGGCAAAGGATCCACTGCTGTTGCTCCTGCTAAGAGACTGTATTTCATAAAAAAGTAAACACGCCCCTCTGTGGCCTCACACTTGCCTTCTCAGGCATGTCTGCCCCAGAAATGCCCTTGCACTGTCTTCTCCAAGAGACACGTACGGGGCAAGAATATTTAGGCTGTGATTGTAGAAATAGAAAACACCTGAAAGCCATCCAAACACACCTCTATCAAGGAAAAAAGCTGGCATAGTCATATTGTGGAATATGATACAGCTGTGAAAATGAACTGCAGTTAGAAGCATCAACAATGAAAAATTAGAGTAAACAAAGGAAATTACTGAAAAATACACTGCTATTCCATATACAGTTCACAAACCATAACATATGACATTGCTTAATAATATACACAGAAATGATAAACCTTATGAAAAGCAAGACAAACGTTAACACATTAGTCCTATGTCTGGGTGAAGAAGGGAGACCCAGGTGATCAAGGAAGGGCATATTGTAGCCTTTCAAGACAGTTGATACTAATGGATGATGACATCAGTGCAATTATTAATCTTTGGTATTATGCATTCAGTTTTGTTTGTTGGTTGGTTTTTGAGGCAGAGTTTTGCTCATGTAGCCCAGGCTAGAGTGT
The DNA here is from genome assembly GCF_043159975.1 of Macaca nemestrina. NCBI lineage: Eukaryota > Metazoa > Chordata > Mammalia > Primates > Cercopithecidae > Macaca > Macaca nemestrina. The sequence continues at coordinate 11,849 of NW_027257861.1, forward strand.
AATGGCATGATCTCAGCTCACTGCAACTCCTCTCTCCTGGGTTCAAACAACTCTCCCACCTCAGCCTCCCGAGTAGCTGAGATCACAGGTGCCTGCCATGATGCTCAGCCAACTTTTTGTATTTTTTTAGTAGAGACGGGTTTCACCGTGTTGGCCAGGCTGGTCTTGAACCCTTGACCTCAAATGATCCACCTGCCTCAGCCTCCGAAAGTGCTGGGATTACAGGCATGAGCCACCGTGCCCACCCAAATTTTATAGACTCTTACGTGTCATATATTTCATAATTAAACATAAAAAATAAAATATTTACTGTAGTTTGTAAATGAAAGAGCAACAAAAATGTTGCAAACTTTTAAACATCAAACCTGTTGTATAGCTCATAATGACCCTCGTATTAAGCTGTGGTAAGTTCCAAGTTGTATTTCACTGTCATTTTCTGAAAACTAGGTGAACAGATGAAAAACAGAATTCAGTTTTCAAACAAGATATTAAGATAATGTTACTGGTTGAAGGTGTCCAGGTTCTTGCTGCCTTGAACAAAGACTTGGACACAACGCAAAAATGGAGCAAGGAAAGAATGAAGCAGCAAAGCAGAGATTGACGGAAAAGGAAAGCACACTCCACAGGGTGGGAGCGCCTGAGCACAGGGAGCCCGTTACTGAAGTCTCTGGTGTTGGAATCCCCTCTAGAGGTTTCCATTGGTTACTTGGTGTGCACCCTATGTAAATGAAGAGGAGGAAGTACAATTACAATGACATGTACTCGGTGTATGTCCTGTGTAAATGGAGAGGATATTTCCTGTCATAGCTCAAGAGTTTCCATTTGATTTGGTTCTCCGAAGTCAGGGTGAATCAGCCTTATGTTCCTGCCTCCAGACCCTTTTCTCCGGCCTCCGTGGAATGGATGGCAGGACATGGAAAAGTGTTCTGTCCAAATGACATGCCCCAGGGCACTGGCAGCTGAGGACGAGAGGGAACCAGTTGGTGCCACTGAGGAACGCTCACCCGTGTCTCCACACCGCACAGAACAAAGTGAGTGTCCTTGTCCTGAACCCTCTGAAGTGAGTATCTCGCCTCAGGGCTTTCATGAAACCCTTTTTTGGAGAGGCTCCTTCTCTCTCCTTCTGCAGCCACAAGGCAGCAGGGATAGCCCCTCTCTCGCTGAAGTTCTTCTAAAAAAAACAAAGAGAATAAAAGAATAGAATTAATGTAATGAATAATAAAATAATGAAAATGAAACTTTTTTTTACAGAAGCAGCTCTGGAATTTCATGTATTGGTGGCATTAAAAGCAGAAAATGGGCCTATAGGCGTGGTGGAGTGGCTCACGCCTGTACTCCCAGCACTTTGGGAGGCCGAGGGGGGAGGATCACGGGGTCAGGAGATCGAGACCATCCTGGCTAACACGGTGAAACCCCGTCTCTACTAAAAATACAAAAAATTAGCCAGGCGGCCGGGCGCGGTGGCTCAAGCCTGTAATCCCAGCAATTTGGGAGGCCGAGACGGGCGGATCACAACGTCAGGAGATCGAGACCATCCTGGCTAACACGGCGAAACCCCGTCTCTACTAAAAACACAAAAAATTAGCCGGGCGAGGTGGCGGCACCTGTGGTCCCAGCTACTCGGGAGGCTGAGGCAGGAGAATGGCGGGAACCCGGGAGGCGGAGCTTGCAGTGAGCTGAGATCTGGCCACTGCACTCCAGCCTGGGCGACAGAGCGAGACTCCGTCTCAAAAAAAAAAAAAAAAAAAAATTAGCCAGGCATGGTGGCCGACGCCTGTAGTTCCAGCTACTCAGGAGGCTGAGGCAGGATAACGGCGTGAACCCGGGAGGCAGAGCTTGCCATGAGCTGAGATTGTCTCACTGCACTCCAGCCTGGGCAACAGAACAAGACTCTGTCTTAAAAAAAAAAAAAAAGATAAAGAAAAGAAAAGAAAAGAAAATGGGCCTATTATAGAGCTCAATTTAATGGCAAAATTTCAGGAAAGAATAAAAAGACTCTGCTAATAATGATGACATGAGCTGCTCATATTGCCATTTTCTCTGGGAACCAATATTGGGGAGGAGGTGGGACCACCTGCCACCAGGCTCCAGGTGATTTTCAGGCTGTTCCCCAAAATCACTGCAGCCTCTTCCCTGCTCGTCCCTTGATGCTGCTGCCGTGCCGGGTGTCCTGTGTGGTAGGAGGCACCTCGGCAGCTTCCAGTGGGATGGGCTTGTGGCATTCTGAACCTGAATGCCGTGATCACTAGGAAGTGAGGAGACACAAGCAGGAAGGGTTCAGGGATGGAGCGGCCGCTTCTCAGGGATCAGTCTCAGGCCTGAGCTGGGAAGAATCCCCTTTCAGGACAATGGCTCCAGGCTGAGGTCAATGCTGTTTCTGTGCATTATGATGACTGACCTGCATCCACAGGGAAGCGTATCTGGGCTCCTTTTTTCCAGGCGATGTTGGGAACACCTTGAAATGGGCACTGGTGGATTTCAATTCCAGCCTTCCAGAAGCCACTCCAAATGGAAATTGAGCTAAGGGATGTAGCTAGAGTAAGTAAACAACTTTAGGTCCTGGACAACAATTTTCACATACAATATAGTGTGCAGGGAAAAATGAAGCCTCAGGACCCCAATTCACAGCCAAAAAGAAAAAAGCATTAAGCTGGAAGCTGAATCATGCAAGAAACTGCCTTTCCTTTTGTTCCTAAGCGGATAGCTACACATAAAGGGTTACGTATCTCCACAGGAAGCTGGTCTATGTTCACCTTATCTTATGTAAAGGACTGATTTACTGCATGTGAGATGAAGACATAACTGACCATTCCCCACCTGCTCTCTTTCTCTTGCAACCTGAGGATGACCACAGGCTCCCTCTTTCCCCTCCAGCCCACCCTTCCTCTCCAGCCCACCCTTCCTCTCCAGCCCACCCTTCCCTCCAGCTCACCCTTTTCCTCCAGCCCACCCTTCCCTCCAGCCCACCCTTCTCTCCAGACCACCCTTCCCTCCAGACCACCCTTCTCTCCAGCCCACCCTTTTCCTCCAACCCACCCTTCCCTCCAGCCCACCCTTCCCCTTTAACTACTGAAGCCCTCAAAATCATCTTGGGAGGAAGGCACAGACCACAGACTGTTTCTGTGATTCCGTGTTTTTTTCTTCCAAGCATGTCCTTAACCTTGGCAGAATTACCTTTTAAATGGATTGAGATTGGTCTCAGGTACCTTTTGGTTTACAATCGCATGCCTCAGCCATCACACAGCTCCCTGGCTTTTGTCCTCTTTTACCAAAGGAGGAGGGTGAATTCCATGATCCTAAAACCCCTTCAGCTCTCCATAGGTTTCTAGGGGGACACAATTACCTAAGAGATTAGAGAGAGCATCCTAAAATAGAAGTAGACAGTATGTGGCAGTTAGGGTTAAGTTTGGCTGCATAAAACAGAAGACACAAGCTAACAGAGGCTCACACATAGAAAGGTCTGTCTTTTCACATGAAAGGAATCTGAAGGCAGGCAGTCCTCCCTGTGCACTGGATCTGTGATCTTATCAGAGAGCCCAGCTTCTCCTATCATTCCCTCAGGCACTTCGACTGAAGGTGGTTGTATCTTCTAGATCACCTCACACCCCAAGAGAGCAGCTTAGTTCCTGCAATCACAGCTGCATTCAAAGCAGCAGGAAAAAGAAAAAATAAAACAATGTCGTACTCAGTAGTTTGGCTTCTTTTAAGTCCTTTTGGATGTCTCACTCAACAATTCCACTTCTATCACATGGGCCAGAATGCACCAACATGGCCACATGGGTGCTCAAAGACAGCTGGGAAACGAAGCATTTAGTGCAGAGCCTTGGTCAGAAGAGGAGGAAGAAATGGATGTTGAACCAACTGTTTCTGTCACATGGCGTTTTAGTTGAGCTTGGAAGGATGAGTGGGTTATTCACAGACAGGCTTGGAGAGAGACACAAGCAAGGATCGTGTGTGGAAGAAGCACGCTGGGAATTCGGAGGATAAAAAGAATCTCCCCCTCACTGCAGATTCTTCTTGCTAAAAACTCAAGGGCTTCTGAATTATTTCCATACTTTTTCTTTCTGAATTGAGAAGATTTACAATTCAATTATATGTAACGCTGAGACGTCGTCTTCTTGGGGATTGTTTAAACACTAGTCCGTTTGGGTTGGGAAAGAGAAACCTAAGACCCAAGTGCAGGGGGAGGGAGTTTCAAGGTTCCTGGAACAAAATGCTGGAAGGAATTCAGGCAAAATATCCCATGGTCTTCTGATTGCTCTCTGGTGCCTGTTGTGAAGTCTAAAAGCTGTGATGCTCCCCAGGAATGGCTGTGTTCTGAAAGCTTTTCCAGGAAACTGTCTTGAGCTGGGCTACATTGTTAGCTCTCTGCTTCACAGAAAGAGCCTTCTTGAAGTCCAGAGGGCACTTAGATAAGACGGATTACATGGCACTCAAGGTTTCCTCCGTGGTTTTCTTCCAGACATCTCTGAGGCATCAGAAGCAAGGGTCAACAACTCAGTGTCATAGAAATTTTAAAATGAATAAAATATTTGGATGGAAGGAGAAACCTTCAAAATGATGCCTATTATTTAGCATTTTATCTTCCACAAAGCAAAACAAAGCTATAAACTTCTCACTGCAACTGTGAGGGAAGAGAATCCTAAAACATTTTGTCTTAGCCTGTTTTCTGCTTCTCTTAGCAGAGTGCCTGAGACTGGGTAATTTACAAAAACAGAGATTCACTTCTCACAGTCCTGGAAGTGGGAAGTACAAGGTGAAGGGGTGGTGGGCATCTGGCAAGGACCTTTGTGCTGTGTCATCCCACAGGAAGGTGGAAGGGCAAGAGAGCATGAAGGAGTAAGAGGGGTCAAACTCACCTTTGTAACAGACCAATTCTTGTGATAAGGAACCCACTCCCCCAATAACAACATTAGTCCACTCACCAGGGCGAAACCCTCATGACCTGATCACCCCTTAAACATCCCTCCCCTCAGCACTACTGCATGGGGGATTCAGTTTCCAACACTTGAAATTTGGGGGACACTTTCAAGCCATAGTAAGAAAGAAATGGCAAAAATAAATTACTTAGACAGTGTTTATCACTAATAATAAGATATGCACAAAACATCATTTATAGTCTATATTCACTATAATATGTTGTGCTCTATTTTCATGTTACTTTATGCAAAGACATAAAAAACAAAGAGAAAGATTTTTGAGAAAGGTATTAAGAAACAGCACCATAACTTTAGTTAAACTGAGAAACTGGTGGAAGTAATTATTTTAAAAACCTTTTTTATTTGTTGGTTGTTTGGAAGTCAGTGGTGACATTTCAAGGAGGAGTTGTCATTGGGAAGGCAGATTTCAGGAGGCTTTCATAAGAGTGTGTGAGGAAGATGGGCAAGGAAGGAGGACAGGTGACTTAGACAGATTCTTGGTGGCAACTGGAAGTGCAGAAATAGAATGATGACTTCAGGCAGAAGCAATTCAAGGAATGTTGTGCTTTTGCTTCCCTCTTTCTGTCCCTCTCCCCATCTCTCTTTCCATCTCTCTATGCCTCTCACTTTGTCTGTCTCTGTTTCTCCCTCTCTGTGCCTCTCTCCTGGTTGCTCTGTCTCTCTTTGTCTCTTTTCAAGACTCTCTGTGTGTCTGTGTCTCTCTCTTCCCCTCATTTCTTTCTCCATCTTTCCATGTCTCTCTGTGTCTCTGCTTCTCTGACTTTTTCTGTCTCTCTCTCTCTGTCTCTCTCACTCTCTTTCTTTCTTTCTTTCTTTCTTTCTTTCTTTCTTTCTTTCTTTCTTTCTTTCTTTCTTTCTTTCTTTCTCTCTCTCTCTCTCTGCGTGTGTGTGTGTCTCACTCTCTTGGTTTCTCACTCTCACTCTCCATCTCGCAGCTCTCTTTGGTTTCACTATGCAAGCTGACTTTCCCCACCTGATGATCCAGTAGTATTAGCAGGAACCGGGTGGACTACCCCCACCACCCGCATCCTGTACCCATCCATGAACTGGGGCAGAGGAGAGGACTGATCTCACTACTTGGCCTGGCTGGACGTGCTGACCCTCAGGATCACAGGCAGTGGAAGGAGCAGTCCTGGAAGGTCAGAGTGGGTCCTGTGATGGATGGAAGTGACAAGTATGTTGAGCAACAAAAATGACCAGCACTTGGTCTATGGCAGCAGGAGCTCAGAAGTGAGGAATCCTAGGGCCTTAAATGAGTGGCTCATTGTGGCAAAAACTTTTTTAAGAAAAAAAATAGCCCCTTGGGCCACGCGCGGTGTCTCAGGCCTGTAATCCCAGCACTTTGGGAGGCCGAGACGGGCAGATCACGAGGTCAGGAGATCGAGACCATCCTGGCTAACACGGTGAAACCCCGTCTCTACTAAAAAAATACAAAAAACTAGCCGGGCGAGGTGGCAGGCGCCTGTAGTCCCAGCTACTCGGGAGGCTGAGGCAGGAGAATGGTGTAAACCCAGGAGCGGAGCTTGCAGTGCGCTGAGATCCGGCCACTGCACTCCAGCCTGGGCGACAGAGCCAGACTCCGTCTCAAAAAAAAAAAAAAAGAAATAGCCCCTAAGGAGGGTTCCAATGACCACCTCTTAAGCAATACAATTGACCCGTGAACAATGCAGAGATTCCGGCACCAAGCCGCCACACAGTTGAAATTTCTACAATAACTTTTGGCTATACCAAAAGGAATTTACTAATAGCCTATTCTTGGGTGGAAGCCTCAGTGATCACGCAGAGAGTCGGTTAACGCACATTTTGTGTGTTGTATGTATTGTATAGTGTATTCTTACAGTAAAGTAAGCTAGAGGAAATCCTAGGAAAAATGTGTTTACTATTCATTAAGTGGCTCATCATAGAGTTTCTTGTCCTCATTTTTGCTTTGAGTAGGCTGAGGAGGAGGAGGTGGCAGGAGAGGAGGAAGGATTGGTCTTGCTGTCTAAGGGGTGACAGAAGTGAAAGAAAGTCCAAGTGTAAGTAAGTGACCCACGCGGTTTAAACCCTGTTGTTCAAGGGTCAACTGTTTGAACAGGGAAGTTTTGAAGTGACCTCTTTTTTTTTCTTGAGACAGAGTCTCACTCTGTTGCCCAGGTTGGACTGCAGTGGCTTGATCTTGGCTCACTGAAATGGAAGTGACTTCTTTTCAAATAGGGCATGGCAGGGAAAGGGGGCGGAAAATGGCAAAAGTCTGCCCCACAAACTCAGGACCAAGATCCCCAATTTCTTCACCTGGTGAGTGGGGCTCTCATTCCCTAGACCACAAAGTCTATTTGGGTTCAAAGATCACCTAGGCTCTGGGCTTGGCCTTCCAAGAGAAGAGGTATCTGGGTCCTCCCAAGAATGCAGAGCTGTCCATTCCTGGATGAGTGACCGCAGCTCTGACCCTGTCCCTGGTCTGGGCTTCACTCCTCCTCCTGTAGGCGGCCGCGGCCACAGGCTCAGGAGTTCTCTAACCCAGGGCAACACGTGGTTGTGGGTGGGCGTGCTTGCAGGCAGAGGAAGAGGTCTGGGGCTTACTTGAGAATCTCAATGCTGACACCCAAAAAAAGGTAAAAGCTCCTGCAGGATGCTGGCATATACAGCTAACAAGATAACACTGTGGGTGTACATCCTGGCACACAGGAAGAGTATTCTTGTTCATGGCGGCGGTTTCAAATATTTCAGTGAGTTCTCCCTTGAATGCCTCTGTCGGGAGCCACTTCAGTTCAGCGTGGGCAGCAAGGGAGCGTCAAGGACTGGTAGTTACGAATTCAAGCTTGTACACAGCGACAGGTCACAGGTCTGTGGAAGATGCCTGTCAATCAATATTCAGAGGTAGCATTCCATAACTGAAGCATAGGGCATATCTGACCTCATCTGACATGGCTAAAATCATGATTGTTTTTCTAACTGGGAAACTTATGTAACTGATTTGCCAATAAAGAACCATCTCTCTCCCCCATTTTCGGACATAACGCTAGTCATTAGGGAAATGTTCCGATGATGTTCGTGAAAGAACAAACCAATGTCTTCCGCTGTAATACCACCCATTTCACACATATGACTCTTGCTGCTTCCATGTGACACTAAAAGTATCAGGAGTGCCAGGAAGTCTCTTTAATCATCGTTCTCCAAGGTGCTCAGGAGATGAAGTCATTCTGTGAAGTGGACTTCAGTTAACACCACTGAGAAAATGTCCTAGAGAAAGTAAAACTTGTAATGGCCTCATACTTTACAGAAATAATGCAACTTTCTTCTTTCGTTTCTTTCCAGTTTTTAGATATTAATATTAATTGGTTCAGGGCAACCTGTTTCTGCATCAAAGTCTTGGGAAGCTTCCACCTGTTTTTATTTTATTTTATTTTATTTTATTTTATTTTATTTTATTTATTTAGAAATACAGTCTCACTGTCACTCAGGCCAAAGTGTAGTGGTGTGATCACAGCTCACTGCAGTCTCAACCTCCCAGGCTCAAGCCAATCCTCAGGCCTCCACCACCTGAGCAGCTGGGACTGCAGGTGTGCCACCATGTCCTGCTAATGTTTTATTTTTATTGTTTTATTTTGTGTAGAGTCAGGATCTTGTTATGTGGCCAAAGCCGGTCTCAAACTCCTGGTCTCAAACAATACTTATGTCAGCCTCCTAATGCGCTGAGATTATAGACATGAGTCACGGCACACGGCACACAGCTGATTTATTTATTTATTTTCTCAGGACTATGCGACCTGATTCTTAATACATAAGGAAATAGAAGCCAGACAAAGGTGGAAGTAGTTACACACCATGTGAGTGTCATTTGGCACTTAGACAAGAGAGGCAGATTATAAAAATAAAAGATCCACATGTCGCAATTGACTGTGGGCTTGGATATGAACTCCAGCACTTTTTATTTTTATTTTCTAAGAGATAGTGTCTCACTCTCTTACTCAAGCTGGAGTGCAGTGATATAAGCATAACTCACTGTAATCTCAAACTCCTGAGTTCAAGTGATCCTCCTGCCTCAGCCTCCCAAGTAGCTGGGACTACAGATGTGCCATCGCTCCAGGCTAATTTTTTTTTTTTTTAATTTTGTAGAGACGAGGTCTCCCTGTGTTGCCCAGGCTAGTCTCAAACATGTGACCTCAAGCAATCGTTCCGCCTTGGCCTCCAAATCGGTGGGATTATAGGTGTGAGCCACTGTACCTGGCCAAGAAATCAGCTCCACCTGTTTTCTGTATAAAGTTTAGCATCCAGATACAAAGCAAAATAACGTTTAAAGATCAAAGAATCTGAAGGGAAGCTTGTGGGAGGGGAATGGGCTGAAGGCAGCGTTTTTTGGTCTACGGTTTTGCTTATTCTTGGACTTTCCAAAGTCCCGAAAGAAGCAGAAGGCAAGTGAGAAGGGAGGAAGAGGCGGGAGGAAAGGAGGAGGGCTGCGCCTCTGAGGTTGCAGATTAGCCCAAGGCGGCTCAGTGGCTGGGAAGGAAGGAAGGAAATTCCCAAGCCCGAAGGTAGAGACAGGGTCCTGGGTCCAGCAGAGACTGGAGGGGAGGAGGGTGCCGGGAGCCAAAGACCTTCCTGCTAGCATTGCAACCTCTTAAACTGCTTAGGCTTTTATCCAAATTTGGTATGTCCGCATTTTGTAGACCTCCAAACCAAGTCACTCAGGGTTACCCAAGCAGGAAGGAGAGGATGATAGGAGAAGGTGCCCCATCTGATGATGCCCTTCTGGCTTTTATCCATTCCTGGGAATGACTCTTTCTCCAACTCGGGGGATGCCCCTCTGGGAGAATACAGTGGCATGGACCAGCAGTGGAGAATTCCAAGTCCAAAAAACGATTGGCATTTTAAGGAAAGTAAGAAATCATCCTGCATATATGAAACATTGGGAAAAAAGGTTATTACTAATAATTCTCAAGAGACCACTCTGGTGAGATTGGGTTTCTTGGGGATGTGTGGAGTAGGGTATATGTACTGAGTGGGCACATCCCACCATTCAGACTCCTCCCTCAGCTCCTGTCTACTGTAGCAGTCAGAAGGCAGCTCCGGTCCTCATCTCCGCTGAGCGACCCACTCACTCATTCACTCACTCGTTAACTCATTCACTCACTCACTCACTCATTCACTGCTTCACTCGCTCACTCATTCACTCACTCAGTCCTTTATTCATTCACTCACTGTTTTACTCACTCGCTCATTCATTTACTCATTCAATCACCCATTCACTAACCCATTCACTTACTCACTCACCCATTCACTCACTCACCCATTCACTCAGTCACCCATTCACTCACTCACCCATTCACTCGCTCATTAACTAACCCACTCACTCACTCATTCACTTATTCACTAACCCATTCACTCACTCATTCACTCATTCACTAAGCCAATCACTCACTCATTCACTCACCCATTCACTCACTCATTCATACCCTCATTCACTCACTCAGCCATTCACTCATTCGCTCACTCATTCATTTACTCACTCATTTCCTCATTCATTCACTCAATCATTCACTCACTCAATCATTCACTCACTCATTCACCTCTTCATTCATTCACTCACTCACTCACTCATTCACTCACCCTTTACTCACACACTCACTCATTTATTGACTCATTCACTCACTCATTCGTTCATTCACTCACTCACTTCTTCACTCACTCATTCACTTGTTCACTCACTGACTCATTCACTCACTCTTTCCCTCACCCATTCACTCACTCACCCACTCGTTTGTTCACTCACTCATTCACCCACTCACCCATTCGCTCACTCATTCATTCACTCACTCGCTCATCACTCATTCCCTCAGTCACTCACTCATTCACTCACTCATTCACTAAGTCGCTCATTCATTCACTTACTTATTCACTCACCCATTCACTCACTCACTCTTTCACTCATTCACTCACTTAGCAATTCACTCACTCACTCACGTTCACTCATTCACTCATGTACCCACTCACTCACTCATTTACTCCTTCCCTCATCCACTCACTCACTCATTCACTGACTGACTGACTCACTCACCCATCCACTCATTTACTCTCTCACTTACTCCTTCACTCACTCACTCACTCCTTCATTCATTCATTCAGCAGCATCCATGACAGGATCACTCTGTCGTGGGCTCTGCTGTTGCCCTGGGCCTGCAGCAGGGAATAGTCAAAGATCTCTGAATCCACGGCATTCAGAGTTCAGCAGGGGGACCTCTGGAGAAGCCCAGTAGATAGGTGAAATGCCCCATGTGTGACAATGATGAGGATGTTTTAAGAGAAGCAGGGAGGGAACAGGAGTGTGCATGGAGCCCAGAATTTCTAAGAGGGTGATCTGGGGACGCCTCACCACTGCAGAAGACCTTGCAGGACAGACTTGAGGAAGGTGGGCAGAGTGGGTAGGGAAAGGAGGGCCTGGGCTGAGGAAAGAGCAGGCTGGGCCTGAGGTTGTCGGGTGCCTGCATCGGCCTCTGGGCAACACCAGGATCTGAAGGGACCAGAGGACAGGCCAGTGTACCATGTGTGGGGCCTGTGACTCCAAGTCAGCAGAGAAGATGCCTGAATTACCTCCTGATAGGTGCACCCTGACTTTGAAGTTGAGCACACCCGAGGCATGGAGGTGGGGTGGATGTGGGGGCAGAGCAGGGGATGGGGAGGGAGCCTGTTCCGGTCCAGGTCAGAGGAAGTGACTTGGCCCCAGTGGCTCCAGATTCAATGAAGAGCCAAGAGGGACTTTCCTGAGGGACTTAGATGCCGGGGCGGAGGAGCACTGCAAGGCTTCAGCCTGAGTCCCTGGGAGGATGGAGTCACCAGGAGCTGAGGTGAGGAAGACTGAGTGGTGGGGGGTTGTGCGGGGGTGCAGAGGCCTGAGCTCAGTTTGGCCCCTGCAGATTTGAGATGCCCACTCCATGCACAGGCGGAGATGGCAGGGAAGGGGAAGAGGCTGCAGCTCAAGTAGCCCTGGAACGTGCAGCCCGACATCCTGGGGCACTGGGTCATGGTGCCCTCATGGCTGGGAGCTGCTTCCCTCCTGGGATGCCACAACTCCTTTAGAACACATCGGCATCTCCTGCGCTCACCACAGAGAGGAAGCAGGAAGGACATCTGTCCCTAGGCATGTTCTCCTTCACCTTGTCCTAGGCAGGTCCCAGGCAGCACCTCCCCTCCCAAGTGGCTCACCTTGGCCCCTGCCTCTAGTGTTCACAGCCAGACCCTCGAAGAGGGCTGGACTCAGCGGCTCACTTCTAATGAATAGAACCAGGCAAAAGAGATGGCGATCTCTCCTGAGCTTGGATTGGGAGGGCTGCAGGTTCCATCCACTGGTACTCCCCCCCTGGGTCTTGATAGGTGCTAGTTCTGGCATAGCCAGTCACCTGCCCAGGGCAGATGGAGGCCTTAAGCTGATGCCACGGAGAGACTGGGGCCTTCAGTCCAACAGCCTGCAAGCAATAGAATCCTGCCAGCAACACAGAAGCGAGCGTGGAAGCAGCTCCTCCCCTGATGAGCCTGAGCCTTCAGAAGACACAGCAGCCCTGGGCAGACATCTGCTGCAGCCGCGGAGAGCCCCTGGGGCAGAGGGCCCAGTGAAGCCTGAACTCCCTGCCCAAGGAGTAATCATTCCTGGGGTATAACTGTGTGCTGGTGTGGGCCACAGTTTGGAGTAACCTGTCAAGGGACAATGAAGAACAAACACACACCTCAGGTCCTACTGGGTGGAAGCTGTAAGGTCAGCACGGCATGTAACATCTGTCGGGCCTCTGAGCCCAAGCCAAGCCATCGCATCCCCTGTGACTTGCAGGTATAGGCCCAGATGGCCTGAAGTAACTGAAGAATCACAAAAGAAGTGCAAATGGCCTGCCTCGCCTTAACCGATGACATTCCACCACAAAAGAAGTGAAAATGGCCGGTCCTTGCCTTAAGCCATGATATTATCTTGTGAAATTCCTTTTCCTGGCTCATCCTGGTTCAAAAAGCTTCCCCACTGAGCACCTTGTGACCCCCACTCCTGCCAGCCAGAGAACAACCCCCCTTTGACTGTAATTTTCCTTTACTTACCCAAATCCTATAAAACGGTCCCACCCTTATCTCCCTTTGCTGACTCTCTTTTCGGACTCAGCCCACCTGCGCCCTGGTGAAATAAACAGCCATGTTGCTCACACAAAACCTCTTTGGTGGTCTCTTCGCAGGGACGAGCATGACAATATCTTCCAGTTGAATTAGAAGATTCATTGCTAAGGCCAAAGATTAAAAAAAAAAAAAAAAAAAAAAAAGAGAACCTCTAATTGTAGCACCATTAAAATACATGACTTGAAAAAAAAAAAAAAAAAAAAAAAAAAAAAGAGCCATAGCCATTCTTTTCCATCTTACCTGCAGGTATATATTAATATATGTTAATTCCCTGACTGACTGAGCAATGGGCCAAACTCATAAGAACAGATGTGTGAGGACCGTCAGTGACCACCCTGACCTCAGCCCTTATATACAGACAAACTTTTGAACATAATCTGTAGCCTTGGGGGTCTTGACACTCTAAATTTTATTATGTTTAATTAACTATTTCTATTCCCTAAGCAATACCTGTTCATCGGAGAGAAAAAATGGCATTACCTATACTAAGCAAAAGAAAGGAAATAAAATGCTCAGAAACATTTACATATATATGCAGACACACACACACACTCGCACACTCGCACGCACAGGCTCGCACTGTGTCTAGGCCTGCCTTTTCACTTATTTGTATGTCCTGAACTTATTTCCATTTCAGTAGACACTTATCTTCGTAGCGGTAACAGCAACTAAATATTATTGCAGCGTCTATTTTTACCATCATTTATTTAACTCATCATGTTTGAACTGTTAGGTTGTGTCTATGGTTTTCTGTGTTATAGACAATTTGATGACAAATGACCCATCCCCTAATGTTCAATATAAAAATATCAATTGTATAAGGAGATAAGGGGTATTTGGCTGAAATAAAATTCAGTGTGCCCTACCTTCTCCACATGTAATATGCTCTAAAAAGGCACGAATAATTAAATTAGCCCTTCTATTCTCCAGCACAGATCCTGGGTCCAGCGGTGGGTGCAGGTGCTCAGAGCCTCGGTCTGCTCTTCTGCCCGCCAGAAGGCAAAGGCCACTCAGCTGCCACCTTAAGACACCCAGGATTCTCCTCTCCTTTTTTATTAATAGAATAATGCTCAGGCTCAGTGCATGAGAGCAGCGCTCTCTGACTTTGCATTCATCAGAGTAACCTAGGTGGTTTGTCTAAAAATATACATTCCCTGGCTGCGCTGGCAGAAACTGGACTTCAGTGGTTTAGTGGGGGTGTGCATAGGACAGGTGATTCTGAGGACCAGGAGGGGTTAGGAATTTCCCCATTCATTCTGGCCAAGGGAGAGATCAGACCATCCAGCATTGTCCGCAGCATATTTTTTTTTTCCTCTTTTGCAATGAATATTTGATGCTCAGCGGGATGAGCCCCAGGATGAGACACACATCCAAGAAAAATCCATGCCTCTCCATCTGTTCCCCAGGATTGCCCTTTGGCGAGACTCTCCTTTGCGATTGCTTCGTATTCCCCGGTTCATAGAACAAACCTCTTCTTAGTCTCTTTTGTTGTCTCTTATCTGTTCAACAAACACCCACTGCGCAGGACCATCCTTCGGTAAGCCCTCGAGTGGGGCCGTTTGGCAGCCCTACTTCGTGGGGTGAGCACTGAAGGAACCGGGGCCCCATAAGCCCGTGCTTTTGTGGGGGCTGCCCCCTCTCCCGTCGCAGGGTAACCGGCACCAGGCTGTTAAGCTGTGGATGGACAACCGCACATCCCATCGGGTGTGCGTATTTCAGTACGTGGAGTTGGCCAGTGAAGTCAGCCGAGGTCAGCACAGCGTACAGCAGCGCGTGTGTCCGTGGGGAGGAATGGTCGTCCCACCTCCCCTAGAGGCCAGTCGTGTTGCGCCTCCTCCTGCCCCACTCTGACTTCCGCGCGCCCAGGCGTCTCTGAGGGTCGCGCCCCGATACCCTCCTCCACCCCAAGGCTTCTTCTCCCAAAGGGCCGGGCTAGTGGCTCAGGAGCGCCACAGCCCCCGTGGGACCGGGAAATCGCAGCTTCGTCATAGCTAAGCCCGCCGCGCTCAGCTGTTCTCGCCACCTGAATGATCCACTCTCCGTGCGTCCTTCCCGACCTCAGGCTGCAGAGAAAACTTGGGGGCGGGGGTCGAGGAAGCCGCGCCCCGGGGCTCCCAGCACAGCCCCCAGAGGAATCCTGCGGGCAACAACAAGCTGTGCGAGCGGCCGGGCTAGGCGCCGACAACAGCAGGAGCGGCCGGGCCTGCCGCGAGCCTCCGCGTCCAGATAGGGTCTCCGCGCCCCAATTCCATCTCGCCCCGCCATCGGCGCTCCCAGCAAGTGCGGGGTTTCCACACGCCCCGGCGTTCGCGCCCACTCACGGTCTCCCTTGCCCCCCCGGGAGATGCTCCCCGCGTTCTATTCCGCCCCGCCTTGGCGCGCCCAGCAAACGTTGTGACCTCGCCTCCCTGCGGTCTCCCCCTCTCCGGACGCTGCCCCTGCCCCCACCTGTGGCGCTCCGGGCATCTCTAAAGCCCCCAACCAGAGTCCTCCAACCCACCCGCGAGGCTCGCGCACCAGCAACGCGACCCCACCCACAGGGACCCCGCCCACCTGTGGCGGTACCCCCGCACCTGCGACCTCCCCCATCGCTAGCGCGGCCCCTACCTACGACGACCCCCGCGTAGGTGCTCCTGCCTACACACGCCCCCTCCCTGCCAGCCCCTGTCCTTTCCCTGCCCCTTTCCCTGCTCCTGCCCCTAGCCGCGCCCCCGCCCCCGCAGGCCCTCCGGTGCGCTCGGGCCCCGCCCGTCACTGCCCATTGGCGCTGGCGCCAGGCGGGGGCGCGGGCGGGGCAGCAGTTCCGAGTCCGGCGCGCGCGGGCAGGGTCCCCATTGCCTGCCGCGCACCCGGACTAGCGACTACCCTCGGCCTCCTCTCCACGGACGCAGACGACTCCCGGGCCCCCAAGGGCTCTTTGCGGAAGTTCCTGGAGCACCTCTCCGGGGCCGGCAAGGCCATCGGCGTGCTGACCAGTGGCGGGGATGCTCAAGGTGCGCGCCCCCCTCCAGGCGACGAGGTCGGGACGGACGGAGAGAGGGAGAACAGGGCGAAGGGGATGGGGGGATAGGGCAGAAGAGTGGGGGAGCGATGGGAGGACCCGGGGAAAGATGGGGAAGCGATGGGAAGAACCGGGGAGAAGAGCGGGGAAGCGATCGGGAGAACTGGGTCGAAGCCGGTGCCCGGGAGCGGCAGGGCAGGGGTACCTGCGGGGCAGCGTGAACCGTCAAGGCAGCCCCGGGGTCCTTGCCGGGTGGGGCGGATGAGGAAGGGACATGGCAGTAGGAACCTCCATCCGAAAGATAGGGAGCTTTCCATCCCGTCCGGTTTATGTTTTAAATTGAACCTGGCAGAGCGGTCGCCTGGAGCGCCCTTGGGGGTCGTTCTGCCTCTGAGCTGTAGGACTGGGCCGGGCTTCCCCTCCGAAGCGAGGGTACAGCGCGATCACTTCCTAAGTGCCCCCCCGCCCCCCAACTCCGCCCCACGCCACCACCCAGCATGTCGAGGAACAAACGGCCGGGTCCCCGCACGCCTCCTGTAGCCTCGTGCCCCGCGCGGTGTGGGCGGGGTCCCGGCTGCTGCAATGCAGGACGCGGCGGGGATGCTCTGGGTTCCCGCCTGGCGTCTCCGAGG
Source organism: Macaca nemestrina (assembly GCF_043159975.1). Taxonomy (NCBI): domain Eukaryota; kingdom Metazoa; phylum Chordata; class Mammalia; order Primates; family Cercopithecidae; genus Macaca; species Macaca nemestrina. Next base: position 28,552 of record NW_027257861.1, read on the forward strand.
CGGTCCGGCAGCCCCTCCCGTTTCCGCTGGAAGATTTACAAAAAGGGTTTCTTGTCCTCGCATGTGCTGTCGCCTTCTGGCTCGTGACAAAACTGAAAACTAAAGCGGGTCCCAGGCCCTCCCCGCCAGCCTCCGCGGACCGGAAGGACCAGGAAGCGGGGACTCCGGGACGTCAGCGGCGCCGCGGCGCGGGCTCTGGGCTTCCCCTGCCCTGCAATGTGGAAGCGGCTCTCCGGGAGGGGCCCGAGCCTGGGCCCACGACGCGGGCGCGCCGAGAGGACATTTAACATTGAAGAGCGGGAGGTGATGGAGAGTGCGCTCCCCAGGCCCCGGGTGCACGTAGGGGCGCCTGTGCCCGGGATCAGGAGGGTGAGGCCTTCTCCGTCAGGTAGCCTTGTTAAATCTATCTGAAAGTCACAGATAACTAAGTATCAAGTCGTCACAGATATTTATGTATCCTGAATGAGATGGCTACGGAAAACATGAAAACATCCTTACTGGTTACGTGCATGATGCATCCAAAACATTGTTACCTGCACAGTGGCAGCACTGATATTTGTGGGCTTTTGAACGTGTGGACTGGAGTGTTAAGAGTCCTTCAGAGTTATGACAGTAGTTTGATTTGAATGTTCTTTTCTTGGCGAATAAATGCTGTACATTGAATTTACCCAGGAAACTAGGAAGGTGAACCCACACGAAGGACACAGACCTGTGGGCTGCTCCAGGCACCATTAGGGCGTTGCGGGGCCTGAGCCATGGGCTTCCCGTTCAGCCTCTTGAGAGCCGTGACGGCGTCTCTGTTCTGCCTCACACTGGGCCGGCTAGTTTCATATTCTTGTTATGGTTCCGAAGCTACAAGCGGTTGGATTCTGCGAGTCGCTCTCTGTCTTCCTCCTCCAGCTGCTTTCAAATGGGTCGTCTCTTTTTTTAGAACTGCTTTTCTTAAGCAGTGATTGATGGGGTGAGTTGTAGTGCTGTCCTGAACTGCAGAGGGGGCGCGCTGAGGAACCTGGGTTTTGATGCTGTGCACATCAGCTGAGTCAGCAGCCCAGGGCCCTGTCAGTCCCATTATTAAGCTTATTTCTTGCTCTTCGACGCCTTAAAAAAAAAAAGCAAACTCCTGCTTGCCGTCACTGGCTGTTTGGCAAATGGGTGTTTACCCTGGAAAGAGGGACATTTTGTCCTCTGGACCGTCTAAGGCGCCCTTTAGTGACGTGGTCCGTTTCTGACCACTCTATTCTGTGGGCGTCCTTCCTGCTTCCACCTTCCCTTTCCAAACGCCTCCGCCTCCAGGGCTTTAATTTTCCTTCTGTGTGTGTGTCACGCAGAGGTTATGACTATTGCGCCAGTGCCCTTATTATTATTATTTTTTTTCCTGCGGAGGTCCCAGAACTTGCTACATCTCAAAAGAAGCAATTGCATCCATTTGTTCGCGAAGATCATAAACAGTGCCCTCTAAGGGAGACTAATTGGTCAACCCGTCTGCTGTGGGTAGAAAGACAGCGGTGGCCGCGGAACGGGGGCTCTGCCTCTTCAGAGCCTGCACAACCATCCTGCTTTCTTTCTTCAATATCCAGAAGGGGGGTTAATTTTAATAAGCCCTTGAAACCAACAAAGCAGGAAAGTGCAAAGACATTGAGTTGCGAGATTTAAAATTACAACCAGCAGCCTCTCATTCTTCCTTCACTGGGGGTTGCCGCTTCGTTTTGGGGCTGCAGGGTATGTTTGGCAGCGACATCGGACCTTTGTGCTGTGCGACTCATGAATTGAGATAGTTCCTTACTAAGTGCTTTGTGCTGTAGGTATGAAAATGGGGATAGAGGGAGCACTGTCCGGGGTGGAGAGGCGTGGAGAGACGCTGTGATACATAGCAGGTCCTTTTCTTCTGGGCTCCTGGTTATAAATCTTTTTTTTTTTTCTAATAGCCTGACACATGGTTTTTGTGTCTTTTTTTTTTTTTTTTTTTTTGAGACGGAGTCTGGCTCTGCCGCCCCGGACTGGAGTGCAGTGGCCAGATCTCAGCTCACTGCAAGCTCCGCCTCCTGGGTTTACGCCATTCTCCTGCCTCAGTCTCCCGAGTAGCTGGGACTACAGGCGCCCGCCACCTCGCCCGGCTATTTTTTTTGTATTTTTTAGTAGAGACGGGGTTTCACTGTGTTAGCCAGGATGGTCTCGATCTCCTGACCTCGTGATCCTCCCATCTCGGCCTCCCAAAGTGCTGGGATTACAGGCTTGAGCCACCGCGTCCGGCCCTGGTTTTTGTGTCTTAATTAAAAGATTGAAGACTGTGGGCCAGGCGCAAACTAATTCCATTGGCATCAGAGAGAAGGATTCTGTGCATATTTATCTATAGGAATAATTGATTTTTTTTTGTCGAATTATCTGGTTAGTCAAATTATACATTACAGAAGTAATATTTAAAATTAAAAAACAAAAAATAAAAAATGTATCTGTAAACCTATCCCCCTTCCATTCCAGTCTTTGTCTCTGTGTAATTTTAGAACCGTGAACCACGATGTACACAGAGTTTATACTCTTTTAATATCTTGCTACTTCATTGTTTTAATGTTTAATCTTTAGGTTGATGTATCATAGGTTGCTTGATCATTTCTTACAGGTGTTTGGTTTAGTGTTTTTTTTTTTTTTCACTTTAACTCTAATGTAAATTTGAGTATTTGGCTGGTAGTTTTAGCAGGATCTAAGGCAGAGCCTCAGTTAGGGCCGCGGATCGATTTATGGTCCCTAGTTTGAGGAGGGAGGCGGCAATCTGCCCTTTCTTCTAAAATTGATATGTTGAATCACAATGGACATTTACTTGATTTTGAGCACTTGGGACTCCCCTGGGGTTCACTGATATTGCAAGGTCAGGACTGGGGATCTCCTGCTGGAGAGGCCCCCAGCGTGCCCAGCGCAGGGTTCTGAGCGCGTTGCTGCAGGACAGAAGCCCTGGGCTTTGTCCTCCAGCAGCCATCACTCTGGGAAGGACTGGCTACTCCAGGAATGAGGTCTATGCTCTGAAGCCCACAGTCAGCAGACCGGCAAAGGTCAGCACAGACGACCTTCTATGAATCATTCATTTAGCAAGCATTCATGGAATACACACTCCGTGCAGTTGGAACTTAGAGTGGAGGGCCATCAGCTCACTGTTGTCTGAGCAGAGCTTGGTCTCTGGCTCCCTGTTGTAGCCTCCGCTCCTAGGAGGTGCACGGTGAGTGTTGAGGAACCCTCCACAGGCACAGGTGCCGAACAAGGACCCCTCCCAAGGGCGTCAGCCCTGGGCCCTGAGCTCTGAAGAGGAGGAAGGCATTCCTAGGGCCGACTTCCCTTCTGGATACTGAGCTCTGCACAGAGAGAAACTCTTCCACATTCACTGCGGTGAAGTTCCTGAAACAAATAACACTTTAGAGACTGGGGCCTGCATTCCCCGGAATTTCCATGGCCACAGGTGGTGGCTGCACCGTGCGACTGGAGTCTGCGTTCCCCAGAATTTCTGTGGCTGCAGGTGGTGTCTGCACCATGCAACTGGTGTCTATGTTCCCTGGAATTTCCGTGGCCAAAGGTGGTGACTGTACCATGTGAATGAGGGTCTGTGTTCCCTGGAATTTCCATGGCTATAGATGGTGGCTGTACCATGTGTCTGAGGGTCTGCCTTCCCTGGAATTTTTGTGGCCACAGATGGTAACTGTACCATGTGACTGAGGGTCTGCATTCCCTGGAATTTCTGTGGTCGCAGATGGTGGCTGTACCATGCAACTGGGGCCTGCATTCCCTGGAATTTCCATGGCCACAGGCGGTGGCCGCACCATGCATCAGGTCCTCTCTCAGGAGTTGGTGTCATTCTCTCTGTTACTCCCTCACCTGACACAGAGCGGCAGTTCCTGACCTTATCATTCCCAGGAAACACACAGGCATCTGTTTTGGATCCTTGTTTTATTTCCCCATTACCTTTGTCATCAAAGGGAAATTCACATCCCTATAAAGCCGAAAATGGTGTGGGGCCCCCTGGTGGTCTTTCCAATGCATTATCAGCAGGTAAACTAGACCATATGGGCCAGTGTGCCTGAAATGAAAACAGAAAGGTAAGTCGTGTCACTAAGCTTTCCTGGGAGATTCAGGGTCTTTGTCAGTGACAGAGTCATCCAAAGTAAGTTGTTTGTTCACTGCAGATCGACACGGTTAGCTGTGTCGGGATTAAACTTACCCAGTGCCGACAGAGTGTAGCTTAATCCTCACGGAGGAGTGTCAAGTACATTGAAGAATAGCTGCCGAGCCTGCTATTGTCAGGAGAGGGGCAGGTACCTCTCTCCCTTAGCCCAGTGCTGAAGGAGGCCGGTCTCACATCAGGCCGTGCGTGTGAGCGAGCTGGATTTTTAGCACGCTGGGACGATAGAGCACAAACATCTATTTTTAACTTGTGGGTGACCTTCTTCTGTGCTGCTTGAGTCTCTGTGGACCTTTCTCTGTTTCCTTCCTGAGGAGTCTGTGCCAGGGTCCCAGACGTTCTCTGCGCTGCACCTCGGCGCCTGCCCACTCAGGAGCCTCCTCCTGGTGACTGTGGGACCGGGCTGGGCCCACACTGTCAGCATCGTCCGGGGTAAGCAAGCCCGTCCCTCCACACCTTAGTGTCCCCAGCTGTTGAACAGGGCTAATCAACTGACCGTCAGGATTAATGGGGATCAGATGCGCTCATCTCATAGCCCTGCTTGGTAAACAGCCACTTCCACTCTGTCCTCCAATGTGCTACTCTAGACTTTTGCTTTACCTCCATTTAGCCAGGTGATTCGAGGTGACAGTGACTATCAAGAGGGACGTACAGAGGAAATCAGTGGAAGAGAGCTCGAGGAGCAGACATGGGTGCAGGGAATACAGTGCGGGGAGCACGGGTGCGGGGAACACAGGCATGGGGAGCACAGATAGGTGTGGGGAGCATGGGCGTGGTGAGGATGGGTGCGGGGAGCAAGGGTGCCCGGAGCACAGGTGTGGGGAGCACGGGTGCGGGGGGCATGGGAGCGGGGAGCACGGGGACCCGGAGCACAGGGTATGGAGAGCATGTGTGTACTTGCTCTGCTCTGACAGATGCTGCTGAGCACGTACTCAGTGATCAGATGGGTCAGAGCCTCAGTGCCTCTTTTTTAGAAAAATTATTTCTTTTTTTAAAGATAGGACTTCCCTCTTCCTGGTGGCCCCTTTTAGTCGATACTCTTTTAAGCCTGCTTTTCCAGAGGAAAGCTAGGAAGGATGGCCTATATAGGTCCCAGTCTGGGCATATCTGGAAGAATGACCTGTTTTAGGTTTGAGTCTAGTGTATCTGGGGACAACTTTGAACCTCCATTCAGAGTCCCAGAGCCACCTGTAGAGGCTCCCCAAATGTCTGCTGGGACTTTCCCCTCTGCTCGGGGATGATGAAGAGCAGAACCTCATCCTGCCACGACCTCTGGGGTCCTCCTTCCTGGAGGGCAGTGCCTTGGTGGCCAGTGTGTGTAGGAGGCTGGGCTGGCACCTTCGGGCTATGCTCTGCAGCGGCGGCTCGTGACATGGGGCATTCTGTGCTCTGCACCGGGACTGTTGACGTGGGGCATCCTCGTGCACTGTGGACCACATGCGGTGCACATGAGCCAGACAGCTCCTGGAATTTGGAGCCTGATTCTACCTCAGGCCATCCACCTGTCTGTGGCACTTCTGGGGGATTGTGAGGACCATATGAGTCTGTGTCCCCACCCTCACTGGCTGGACACCTGTGCCAGGCTGGAGCTTTATGTGTCACCATGCCCTGTTCTGAGTTGTGTGAATATTTATTTTCATTACCTACTCTCATGAGCTTTCCTTTTTTTTAAAAAAAATTCAGAGACAGACTTTGAAGTCCCCTGGCCCCACCCTTTGTGGACCTAATGGTATTGCAGAAATTATGGCTTCAATTATGTGTAATAACTGGGGCTACTTTAAAAGTCATGTAAAGGAACAAGGTGGAGTGGCCATTTCAAGCAGTACATCATGCTGGATTCTTCAGTGAACATTATCAGGCTTTCAACATATTTTCTCTTTTTATTTACTTTGGAGAATATAATGGGTACTCAGAAGCTGTTGGAATTTCGTAACAGAAAATCATCCTTAAGGAGCTATTTAAGCAAGGGGACAGTTGGAGTAAATGTAAGTTATGAACACACACTTATTCCAAACCAGAGAAATAAAAGCATCAACTGTGCTGGGGTTGAAACTTGGTTGCTAGTGTGTCTTTCCTGCCCACAGTGACTGTGACAGTCCTGTGGCCAGGAAATTCTGGAAAGAAGACTTGGTGCCAGTGGTAGGTTTTGTGGCGATTCATTTGCTTTCAGCTCAAGTGACTATAGTCTAACTTGCAAATGGCTAGGTCTCCACCAATGGACCACGACATTGACATAGGACAAATGAGAAATGGCCCTTGGGTTTTTAACAATTATTATTTTTAATGGACACATTATGGTACATATCCATGGGATACAGTGTGATTTTCAATACATGTTTATCATGTGTAATTAGCAAATCAGGATAATTAGCATGTCCGTCTTCTCAAACATTTGTCATTTCTTAATGCTGGGAATATTTAAAATCCTCTCTTCTAGCTGCTTGAAAATATACAATAAATTATAAACTACAGTCACCCTACAAGGCTATAGCACACTAAACCTCATTTTTACTATCTAGATGTCATTTTGTATCCATTAGCCAACCTCTCCCTTTCTGCCTTCCCGCCGCCCTTTCCTGTCTCTAGAATCCACTGTTCTACCTTCAGAGGGTAGAATATCATTTTCCTCATAGAGATCTTTAACCCTCTTGGTTAGACTTCTTCTGAGGTATTTTTATTTTTATTTTATATTTTTGTAGCTAAATTGGATTGCTTTCTTGATTTCTTTTTCCACTGGCTCATTGTTAGTCTATAGAAATGCTACTGACTTTTATATGTTTATTTTGTATTCTGTAACTTTACTGAATTTGTTTATCGGTTCAAAGAGATTTTTGCTGGAGCCTTTTTTTTTTTTTTTTAATATAAGAGCATATTGTCTGCAAACAGACAATTAGACTTCCTCCTTTCCACTTTGGGTGCCCTTGATTTCTTTCTCTTGCTTAACCGCTCTTGACTAGGACGTTCAGTGCTGTGTTGGATAGGAGTGGCACAAGTGGGCGTCCTTGTCTTGTTACAGGTGTCAGAGAAAAAGCTCTTAGTATTTCCCCATTCACCATTATGTTAGCTGTGGGTTTGTCACATATGACCTTTATTGTGTTGAGGTATGTTTCCTTCAGTGCCTCGTTTGTTGAGACTTTTTATCATGAAGCAGCGTTGAATTTTATCAAATGCTTTTTCTGTATCTGTCGAAATGATATGGTTTTTGTCCTTAATTCTGTTGATGTGATGTAGCGTGTTTATTGATCTGTGTTTGTTGAGCAATCCTTGCATCCTGGGATAAATCTCACTTGATCATGATGTATAATCTTTTTGATTTCCTGTTGGATTCAATTTGTTAGTGTTTTGCTGAGGATTTTTGCATCTGTGTTCATCAGGGGTATTGACCTATAGTTTTCTCTTTTTATTGTGTCCTTGTCTTATTTTGGTATCAGGGTAATGCTGGGCTTGAAGAATGAACTTGGCAGAATTCCCTCCTCTTCAATATTTTTGGAATAGTTTGAGAAGAATTGAAATAAAAATTTGTAGAATTCAGCTGTGAAGCCACCTAGTTCTGGGGTTTTCTTTGTTGGGAGACATTTTATTATTATATAGTCATACGTGTTACTCATTATTGGTCTGTTTAGGATTTCCGTTTCTTCTTGGTTCCATCTAGGTAGGTTGTACATGTCCAGGAATTTATCCATTTCCTCTAGGTTTTCCAATCTCTTGACATACAGTTGTTAAAAATAGTTTCTAATGATCCCTTGTATTTCTGTGGTATCAAATGTAATTCTCCTTTTTTGTTTCTAATTTTATTTATTTGGGATTTCTTTTTCTTTCTTAGTGTAGCGAATGGCTTGTCTATTTTATTTATCTTTTCAAAAAACCAACACTCTTTTCTTCATCTTTTATAATTGTTAGTTTCAATCTTATTTACTTCCTCTTTGATCTTTGTTATTTCTTTTCTGCTACCACTTCTGGATTTGATTTGTTCTTGCTCTTCTAGCTCATTGCAGTTCATTGTTAGGTTGTTTATTTTAAATCTGTTTTTTAAATGTAGGAGTTTATTGTTATAAACTTTCCTCTTAATACTGCTTTTGCTGTATGCCATAGGCTTTGATATGTTGTGTTTCTGTTTTCAATTATTTCAAGAAATTTTTAAATTTCCTTCTTAATTTCTTCATTGACCCGTTGGCTATTCAAGGGCACATTGTTGAATTTCTATGTATTTATACAGTGTTGAAAGTTCTCCTTGTTGTTGATTTGTTTTTTGATTGATTGTTTATTAAACTTTATGTTCTAGGGTACATGTCCACAATGTGCAGGTTTGTTACATATGTATATATGTGCCAAGCTGGTGTGCTGCACCCATTAACTTGTCATTTAAATTAGGTATATCTCGTAATGCTATCCTTCCCCCCTCCCCTCACCCCACAACAGGCCCCGGTGTGTGATGTTCCCCTTCCTGTGTCCAAGTGATCTCACTGTTCATTTCCCACCTATGAGTGAGAACATGCAGTGTTTGGTTTTCTGTCCTCGCGATAGTTTGCTGAGAATGATGGTTTCCAGCTGCATCCGTGTCCCTACAAAGGACATGAACTCATCCTTTTTTATGGCTGCATAGTATGCCATGGTGTAAATGTGCCACATTCTCTTAATCCAGTCTGTCATTGGTGGACATTTGGGTTGCTTCCAAGTCTTTGCTATTGTGAATAGTACCACAATAAACATACGTGTGCATGTGTCTTTATGGAAGCATGATTTATAATCCTTTGGGTATATACCCAGTAATGGGATTGCTGGGTCAAATGGTATTTCCAGTTCTAGATCCTTGAGGAATCGCCACACTGTTTTCCACAATGATTGAACTAGTTTACAGTCCCACCAACAGTGTAAAAGTGTTCCTATTTCTCCACATCCACTCCAGCACCTGCTGTTTCCTTACTTCTTTTCTTTCTTTCTTTCTTTCTTTCTTTCTTTCTTTCTTTCTTTCTTTCTTTCTTTCTTTCTTTCTTTCTTTCTTTCTTATTATTATTATACTTTAAGTTCTAGGGTACATGTGCATAACGTGCAGGTTTGTTACATATGTATACCTGTGCCATGTTGGTGTGCTGCACCCATCAACTCGTCAGCACCCATCAACTCGTCATTTACATCAGGTATAACTCCCAGTGCCATCCCTCCCCTCTTCCCCCTCCCCATGATAGGCCCCGGTGTTTGATATTCCCCTTCCCGAGACCAAGTGATCTCATTGTTCAGTTCCCACCTATGAGTGAGAACATGCGGTGTTTGGTTTTCTGTTCTTGTGATAGTTTGCTAAGAATGATGGTTTCCAGCTGCATCCATGTCCCTACAAAGGACACAAGCTCATCCTTTTTTATGGCTGCATAGTATTCCATGGTGTATATGTGCCACATTTTCTTAATCCAGTCTGTCACTGATGGACATTTGGGTTGATTCCAAGTCTTTGCTATTGTGAATAGGGCCGCAATAAACATACGTGTGCATGTGTCTTCATAGCAACATGATTTATAATCCTTTGGGTATATACCCAGTAACGGGATGGCTGCGTCATATGGTACATCTAGTTCTAGATCCTTGAGGAATCGCCATACTGTTTTCCATAATGGTTGAACTAGTTTACAATCCCCCCAACAGTGTAAAAGTGTTCCTATTTCTCCACATCCTCTCCAGCACCTGTCGTTTCCTGACTTTTTAATGATTGCCATTCTAACTGGTGTGAGATGGTATCTCATTGTGGTTTTGATTTGCATTTCTCTGATGGCGAGTGATTATGAGCATTTTTTCATGTGTCTATTGGCTGCATAAATGTCTTCTTTTGAGAAGTATCTGTTCCTTGTTGTTGATTTATAGCTTTATTCTGTTACGGTCTGAGAATATCCTAGATGTTATTTCAATTTTTAAAAAATGTATTGAGACTTCTTTTGCAGCCTAGCATGTGGTTGATTCTAGAGAATGTTCCATGTGCCGATGAGAAAAATCTGCATTCTGTATCTGTTGGATGAAATGTTCTGTAAATGTCTGTTAGGTCCATTTGGTCTACACTGTACTTTCAACTTGATGATTTGTTGTTATTTTCTGTCTAGATGATCTCCAGTGCTGACAGTGGGGTTTTGAGGCCCCTACTATTGTTGTGTTGGTGTTTCTCTCTCTCTCTCTCTCTCTCTCTCTCTCTCTCTCTCTCTCTATATATATATATATATATATATATATACATATATATATATTTGAGACGGAGTTTTGCTCTTGTTGCCTAGGCTAGAGTGCAGAGGTGCAATCTCAACTCATTGCAACCTCCACCTTCCGAGTTCAAATGATTCTCCTGCCTCAGCCTCCCAAGTAGCTGGGATTACAGGCGTGTGCCACCATCCTGGGCTAATTTTTTGTATTAGTAGAGACAGGGTTTCACCATGTTGGCCAGGCTGGTCTTGATCTCTTGACCTCAGGTGATCCACCTGCCTCCACCCCCCAAAGTGCTGGGATTACAGGCATGAGGCACTGTGCCCAACCTCTCTCTCTAGATCTACTAATATTTGCTTTATGTATCTGGGTGCTTTGTTGTTGGGTGCACATATACTCGTAATTGTTATATCCTCTTGCTATGTTGATCTCTTTATTACATAATTACCTTTTTACAGTTTTTGACTTAACTTGTGATTCGTCTGAAATAAATATAGCTACTCTTGCTCACTTTTGAGTTCCATTAATGTGGAACATATTTTTCCATCCCTTCACATTTAGTCTATGTGTGTCTTTATGGCTGAAGTGAGTTTTTTGTAGGCAGCATATAGTTGGTTTTTCTTCTTTAAATCCACTCAGCCCGTCTATATCCTTTAATTGGGAAGCTTGGGGTTATTATGCTATTGATATCACAGTCCAGACATTAAGATTTCCTCACTTAAGTTATTTGTACACAAATTCATATGAAGAGGAAATAGAGTTTTTCTTTTGTCTTTTAAAGATAGCGATGGATTATTATTTTGATTTCATGCAAGTGAGGGACTCACCATGCCTGTTGGAATTTTAGAATTTCTTTCCTGTTATTAGGAACAGCAATGATCTGTAATGGGTTCCTGGAATCATCCAGTGGTGTTCTGAATATCTTAAAGTTTGCTTTCATGTCTCATTTTCTATTTCTCCCCTAGTAGCCATGCACCCAGGGCAGGAGATGACCTTACATTTCCTTGGTTTTTAATGATTTCTTAGGTTTAGTGTTTGACACAGTTCGGATTCTGGATAAAATCAGCCCTTCTGGGAAGTGTGTAAATCAAACAAGGACTTTCTGGTGGTGTTATACAGGTTTCCCATGCCCCATGAGTACAGGAATAGCTCCCTGGGGAAGGCATATGGGCACATGATGGCAGGGAGCCATTCTTGGATGGTCCCATCGTTCTGCAGGAATTCTCATGCACGGAGAAGAAGCACACGGCGACTGAGCTGGTAGGGATTCTGCTGACACTTTTGATCGTTATGATTTGCTCCTGAAAGGTGATGTGGGATGAAGCGCAGTATTTAGAATGCTGACATTCCTTGAAACAAAGATATGGAAAAAATCTTATAATTGCAGGGTGCTTGGTAGTTTTCAGCTGCTCTCATGTGGATCCTTTTTCGTCCTTCTGAAATGCTTTCTCAGGAGAGAGCATTGTTCTCTTTATATAGATGAGGAGCCTGGGTTTCAAATGGGTAGGAATTCATCACAGCCATTTGAATCTTTGGTTTCCTGGAACATTTTCTATTCAAGTATAGACCACATGGCCTCTAAAGGCTGGCTCACTCTTTTTGTTTGTTTGTTTTGTTTTTTGAGATGGAGTCCCGCTCTGTCGCCCAGGCTGGAGTGCGGTGGCCAGATCTCAGCTCACTGCAAGCTCCGCCTCCCACGTTTATGCCATTCTCCTGCATCAGCCTCCAGAGTAGCTGGGACTACAGGCGCCCGCCACCTCGCCCGGCTAGTTTTTTGTATTTTTTTTTGAGCAGAGACGGAGTTTCACCGTGTTAGCCAGGATGATCTCGATCTCTTGCTTTTGTAATCCACCCATCTTGGCCTTCCAAAGTGCTGGGATTGTAGGCTTGAGACACCGCGCCCAGCTGGCTCACTCTTAACGCCTCGATTGGGGATCCAGCCTCACCTCTGGGATGGGTGGCAGGAACTCCACAGCCATCCTGGGTGCTCTGGGGTGGGGTGGCAGAGCTGTGGCAGCCCCTCTCAGCTGAGTAGCAAGGCCGGGGAAAGCTCATTCCATTCCCCTTGGTTCTAACCAGGTAGAGGCTTACACTGCACATTTCCTTAGCTGGGAACCTTTAGAACTTTACATTTAAAATCTAATCTGTGATCCAGGGGTAGATACATTGGTACTCACTGTACAAATCCTACATTTTTTGTATATTTAAATTTTTTTTCATGTGTGTAATTGAAGAAGAGCTCTGCAGATGAGAGAGTGCATGTCACCCCCCGAGTTCCCTTCCTGGCCTCTGAGTGTGGGTTGTGTTTTGTTCTGAGGGACGACTCTGAGGCTCCTGGCCCCTGTTTTGGAGCACTCCATGCCAAAGTGGGTATAAAATGAAAACTGGGTTTATGCTGTATTATTATAATTCATAGAGCGGATGATTAAAATGCTTGAATCTGAGCAGCAGCTGAAAATGAGGACATGGTACCAGTTTGGATGTTGGACGACCTTCTTGAAAACAGTTTCATCATACTTTAGAAACCGTGCGTGTGCTGTTTTCTATTTCATACTTAGAATCTGTACAGTGTGTGTTGTATGAATGTGTTGTATGAGTGTGTTGTGTTGTATGTGAGTTGCATGGGTTGTATGTGTGTTGCATGTGCATATTGTGTTGAGTTGCATTTATTGTGTGTTTGAGTGTTTTGTGTTGTATGAGTGTGTTGTACGTGTATTTGTGAGTTGTATGTTTTGTATGTTGTATGTGTGTTTATGAGTGTGTTCTATGTGTATTTGTGAGTTGTATGTTTTGTAGGTTGTATGTGTGTTGTGTGTTATATGAGTGTTGTGCATTGTACGTGTGTATGTGTATGTTGTATATGAGTTGCATGTATTGTATGTATGTTGTGAGTGTTGTGTGTTGTATGAGTGTGTTGTACGTGTGTTTGTGAGTTGCATGTGTTGTGTGTTGTGTAAGTGTTGTGTGTTGTGAGTGCATTGTACATGTATTTGTGTTGAGTTGCATGTATTGTGTATGTTGTATGTGTTGAATGTTGTGCAGTGTGTTGTATGTGCATGTTGTGTTGTGCGTGAGTTACATTTCTTGTATGTGTTGTTTGAGTGTATTGTATGTGTATGTTGTGAGTATGTGAATGTTGCGTTGATTTGCGTGTGTCGTGTATGTTGTACGTGCATGTTGTGTTGAACGTGAGTTGCATGTTTTGTACGTGAGCTGTATGAGTGTGTTGTATGTGTATGTTGTGAGTTGTATGTATTGTGTGTATGTTGTGTGAGCGTTGTGTGTGCATGTTGTGTTGTGAGTTGTGTGTGTTGTGTGTTATATGAGTGTTGTGTGTCGTATGAGTGTGTTGCACGTGCATGTTGTATGTGAGTTGTGTGTTGTGTGTGCTGTATGAGTGCATTGTATGTGCGTGTTGTGTTGTATGTGAGTTACGTGTGCTGTATGTGTGTATGAGTATGTTGTACGTACATGTTGTGTTGTGAGTTGCATGTATTGGTTATGTGTTGCCTGAGTGTTAAAAATGCATATTGTGTTGTGAGTTGCATGTATTGGGTATGTGTTGTATAGGTTGTGTGTGTTTGTGTGCATTGTGTGTTGTCAGTGTTGTATAAGCGCATTGTACATGCGTGTTGTGTTGTTTGTTAGCTGTTTGCTTCTCTCTGAAGAGCGCCCCCCTTGGCTGGCCGTGAGCAGCTGGAGTGGATTGCAGGGAAGGGAGGTGGGTGTTCCTGTAGAGACACCAGGGTCTTACCTGGGGAGAATGGAGCCTGTGCTGGGCAGGCCGCCCTCCTGAGGAAGGGGATGGGGTGGGAGGAGCCTCTCGTGGATAAGGGGCCCACCTCCTGCCCTCCTTCCCTCTATCCCAGTCAGTTGTGAGGGAGGGCGGGGCCCTAGGTGATTTCTATGCAGATCTTCAATTATCCAGGCTATGAATCAAATACTTCTGTTTTTAAGATCAGAGGAAATCTCCTTTTGTTGGTCTGCCTTTTATTTTATTTTACTTATTTTGAGAAAGTGTTGCCCAGGCTGGAGTGTGGTGGCACGATCTCGGCTCACTGCAACCTCCACCTCCCGGGTTCAAGCGATTCTCCTGCCTCAGCCTCCTAAGTAGCTGGGATTACAGGTGCCCGCCACCACATCCGGGTAATTTTTGCATTTTTAGTAGAGATGGGGTTTCACCATGTTGGCCAGGCTGGTCTCGAACTCCTGACCTCAAGTGATCCACCCACCACGGCCTTCCAAGGGGTTGGGATTACAGGCATGAGCCACCGCGCCCGGTCCGTCTGCCTCTTAGTTAGAACCTGTATATTTAATGTTTTAAATTTCACTTTTCCGTGTCAGAACAGTCGTGCTTCTTTTTCGTAGTGTTGCTATGAATGTCCTTTACGATTAGGAGACTGGGCTGGCTGCCCACTGGAGAGTGGTATCACTGGGTCAAGGTCACCATCTGCCCCAGCAGGGTCCAGAGTGTTTAGAGTCTTTCCTGGGCGTAGACACCCTTTTGTCTGACGTTCAGATAAAACCAATCACCATATTCAGTTAATCAAAGAGATCAGAGCTGAGAACGGTTAGTGCACATCCACCTCTCCCGAGAGTGTTCACGCCTCTTCCACGCGGGGCTAGGCTGCTGCTGAGCGTGGTTCTACTGGCTGTGGGTGTGGACTCTTTCCTCCACCACAGCCATCGCAGACCTGCCACAGTTTTGATTCTTCTAGAAGAGAATAGGCAACACAAGAGAAACAAGATATGTTACATTTGAAACCTTTAAAAATTATTTCCTCAAACATTGTGTATATTTTTTGCCCATACCTAGTGTGATAGCAATTTACAAAAGATTAAAATGAAAAAAAAAATTCCCCCATATTAAGTCTTTGAAAGGCATCCAACTTAGTTTTCATACAATTATTCTCTCTTTGGAGTCATACTTTATTGGTTTCAGTAATGTGTAACAAGTGCACCGGCATACACAGATTTAGGAGCAAACAGCTGCTTCATGATAATACTTCAGCTCGCGGGGTCCAGCTGTGGGGGTGCAGCCTGCGCCTGCCTGTGCGCCAATAGGGCTGGTCACCTTGAGCATCTGGGAGTGTCTGGGTAAGTGAGGTCTGGGCAAGGCAGTATCCACACACCTGCGTAGTTCTCACTTTGTCCACGTTATCCAGCAATGCCACAAAATTATCAAGTAAATGTTCTCCAAGCGCATATTCAATTAGTGTTTGGAAAGTGCATAGGTAGGTCCTACAGCACCTTCAGGAGGAGCTAGGAGCCCAGGAATGAGAGCAGGTGTGAGGCCTGTACTCTCTTTGCATAGATAAAATATGTATGTGCATATCTGAGGCCAGAAAGTTAGATTGGGGCCAGAATGTGGAAGTCCTTACCTGTCGGATACGAGGGAGCCACTGAAGGTTTCGGAGAGAATCGCCTGTGATGTGCGGCACGCCGTGGAGCCGGAGGGACAGAGCAGGCTCATGCAGGGCACTCGCCGTGGAGGAGAGGAGGACAGAAGGCAGCCAGTGAGCTGAGCGATTCGGTGCCTGGGTCAGGAGGGGAAGAGGGAGTGCAGGAAGGCGGAAGAAGCTGCTAGTCTGCACCCTGAGGTCGGCGTTGCGCTTTGCTGGAAATCAGGAGAAGCAAGTGTGGATCTGACTCGGAGATACTTACAGACACCACTGCAAGCTGCGAGTCTGGAAATACAGGAGGAGGCTTGGGGAAAATCTGGAACAGGGTGCATTTGGTAGCCTCTTAGGTAGAAGGGCAGGTGAAGTAGCCAGAGTGTGAGGCGTGCATGTCTGGAGAGATGAGGCCAAAGGAAAGCCCACATTTGGAAATGGAGGAAGGGTTGGAAGACCCAGAAAAAGCCCTGCTTAGAGTCCAGAGAGGAGCTGGATGTCGCAGTTCACTAAAGCCCAGAGCCGAGAGTTTCCAGGAGAAAGTCCCAAGTGTTGTTGAAAACCAGGGGGCAGGACTCCAGTTGGAGCCTGCGAGGGGAGCCTGGCGGCCCTGATCCCTGAGAGCAGCCAGAGCCTGGGGGTCTCGCGGAAGTGGGTGGGAAGTGCAGGGAGCAGGTGGAGATGGTCCTTCAAGGCCTGGTGCTTCACACGGGCAGCCAGCCGTGGACCAAGACACAGCTGGAGAGGGGCCTGAACCCAGAGCGTCTCCAGGTGAAGCAGGGAGCCGGGAAGGGCAAAGGTATCCGGAAGAAAGCGGGCAGGCATGGAGCCAGGTCCCCAGGGAGGCTGCAGTCTTCTTTCTCTGTTCATGGACTGGTTGTTGGTTATTTTGAGTTCTCAAAGTCAACCACTCGGTGCGGTCCAGAGAAAGTTCCCAGGGTCTCAAGCCCAGAGCAGGCCTTGTGCTTTTCCGAACACGGTGCGTGTTGACTCAGGGTTACTGTCACTGGCTAATTCTAGCGTGTCTTTTGTTGAAACCTGCAGAAGAGTCTCAACCAGCATCAGCTTTTGAAGAACTTAGAAAACTTGTGTTCTTCTAATTCTGGTATTTTTGCCTGAAATGCCTCGTATATTTTTGGCTAGGTGTTCTTAGCACTTGTGTTACGGCATTTGGAGCTCTGTATTTTTGTGACGTGCTAGCTGTGAGGATGTTTAAAATTAGATTCCTAGAAATCAGGTTATAGGAGCTCTCGGCCACGCTTCATGGATTATGTTTTGACCCCTCATAGTGGATCCCGTTGCGGTGGCTATTCTTAGTATTTGTGGAACACCTGACTCGTGATGCTAGGAGAATGTGATTTGTTTTCTTTGTAAGTCTAAAGTCTAATGACCTTGTAGAGTCTTTATACCCATCTCTTATAAATCAGCTTTAATGTACTTGAAAGTGTCCTCACTGTGCCCTTGAAAAGCAGGTGCACATTTTAAAAGTCATCCTTTTAAAATCCTTTTCTCCAGCCTGTGCCCTTTGTCTGTTTTGTTTCCTTCACTGCAACATCATGAAACAGGGACAAGGGCTAGAATCTGTTTCATACACAGAGCTTGAAACAGGGACAAGGACTACAATCTCTGTTTCATCCACAGAGCTGAACTGTGCTGAGTGACCTGCTATGCTGATGTCTGTTTCTATCATGAGAGGGAACCCAGGCCTCTTGACTTTTCCTTTTGTACATTTTTTTTTTTTTTTTTTTTGAGACAGAGTCTCGCTCTGCCGCCCAGGCTGGAGTGCAGTGGCATGATCTTGGCTCACTGCAAGCTCCGCCTCCCGGGTTCACGCCATTCTCCTGCCTCAGCCTCCCGAGTAGCTGGGACTACAGGCGCCCGCCACCTCGCCCGGCTAGTTTTTTTGTATTTTTTTTTAGTAGAGACTGGGTTTCACTGTGTCAGCCAGGATGGTCTCGATCTCCTGACCTCGTGATCCGCCCGTCTCGGCCTCCCAAAGTGCTGGGATTACAGGCTTGAGCCACCGCGCCCGGCCCCTTTTGTACATTTTCAAAAAGAATATTTTTTCCTCTCTCGGGTCCGTTCCACTGTGGGATTCTCTCCTAAGGCTCTTTCTTTGCCTTCCATTTTGACAACTATGGTTTAGTTTCTGAGATGATGAAAGGGCAGTGAAAAGGCCTGGGAAAGAGAAAGCAGGAAGGAAAGGAATTATCTCATGATTTTAGTCAGAAGGAAATCACTCAGACAGAAACGCTCTTACAAGTGAGTCAGATCCCAGTAAGTGGGATTGAATAAATGGCATCGTATCACACAACTCTGTTTTACATTCTTGCTGTTGCCAGGGGTAACGAAAAGAACGAGTATATTCATTCCGAGGTCAAATATATACCTTTGCTGACTCTGACTATAATTAGCAGAATTCGTTCAGTTCCAGTTTGAGAAAACCTTTACAGAAGAGGGTCTTCGTGCACGTGTGCCTATTTCTATTTGTATGTTCACATGTATTTGAGTATAAATGTGTGTGTGCCATGTGTGAGACCTCATTATTTGAAATCAGGAAATGTGCAGTAGAGCTTATTAATTACGAGAAGGTACATTTGGGGGATAAACCACTTTGTTTAGAGTTGAATAATGGGGTCCTTGAGGGGTGTATATATGTATGTGTGTTTGCATTTGTGTGTATGAAAGCGTGTATTACATGTATATGTGTTGTGCATGTATGTGTGCCTTTGTGTGTAATGTACACGTGCATGCATGTGTATATGTGTGCATGTGTATCTGTGTTGCATGTATGCGTGTGCATGTGTTACATGTTTAGGCATGACTGCACACATGTGGAAATATGCATACATGAGTGCTCGTGTGTGTGTAGTTATACATGTATATTTGTGCATGTTATGTCTATGCATTTACTTATGTATGTGTGTGTCAGAATGTATATGCATGAAAGTGTATGTATATGCATGTGTGTTTGAGTGTTGTATGTGCGTGTGTGTTTGAGTGTTGTGTGTATGTGCATGCATGTGTTATGTGTTGGTATTATGTGATTATGTGAATGTGTGTGCATGTGTGAATGTATGTATTGCATGTCGGTGTAGGTGTGCGTGTGCATGTGCATGTGTGTGTGATATGTGTCTGTGCATGCATGCATGTGCACATTTGATTTGTGAGTCCTCTCTGGGAGGGGCATGTTCCTGGAGACAGTGCATGGGATCCTCCGCTGTCCTCTCAGGGAGAGAGACATGGTGAAGGTT
Source organism: Macaca nemestrina (assembly GCF_043159975.1). Classification (NCBI taxonomy): domain Eukaryota; kingdom Metazoa; phylum Chordata; class Mammalia; order Primates; family Cercopithecidae; genus Macaca; species Macaca nemestrina. The sequence goes on from NW_027257861.1 coordinate 47,541, forward strand.
GGAGCCATTAGGTAAACATGCCTGATGTTCTATAAAATATATATTTACATATACCACTGGGGTTAAATATATGTTAAATGGGTGCAAAGCTGTTATATTGCATTAAAAGTCATGTTAGTACTTCCTTGTTAAAGGCTCTGTAAATGACTTCCTGTACATGGGACATAATACACCACACAGAATTACAGCGGGTCAATGATATTTGCCAGGAGGTCTGGCTTATGATTGGTATTTCTAGTTGCAGACATGCAGGTTGAGCTTTGCTGGACTTAGAGGAGGGTCATTGACTCTGCCCACTGAATGATACCAGCCTCTCTGCTGCTTCCTTGTTCTGCTGGCTTCATCCAGAGCTGGGACAGCTGCTCTCAGACGCATTGTACTTTTCTCTCCATAAAAATCTGCAGCATTTGTTAGCAGTCCAGTAGCAGACCGAGTGGCAGGTCCAGGGGCAGGTCCAGTGTCAGGTCCAGCATCAGGTCCAGCGTCAGGTCCAGGGGCAGGTCCAGCGTCAGGTCCAGGGGCAGGTCCAGCGTCAGATCCAGGGGCAGGTCCAGCCGCAGCTCCAGTGTCAGGTCCAGTATCAGGTCCAGCAGCAGGTCCAGCCAACTTTCCACACGGCCCATGTGAAAATGTACGCTCTCTCTTCCATTTTTCACAGCAGTAGTTATTAGTAGAGCCTACTGCCATTTCTCCTTGAGTTCCTCACAGTGGATGGTAAGCATTTGCTTTATTAAAGGAAAGTTCCATGCTCTTTGTGCTAAGTCTCCTCTGCCTTTCTGTGAGAGGCTAGAATTGGGATCGACCCTCAGCTGTGCCAGAGCCTTGGTTCTGGAATCTACTCTGTCTCAGTTCTGGAATCTACTCTGTCCTTGTTGCCTTCCATCCCCGACAGCCATCTGTCTTCCTGTCACTCCTTCAACACGGAGTCCAGCAGTGTGCACACAGGTGAGCATGTGTGGATGCTGGTTTTGTAGGATCTTATCGGGACCTTAGTCATCTTTTCACTAGGAAACGAGACACTGCAAAGGACTTAAAGAAAAGCCCAAAGAAGCCGTATCAGTAGAATCATAGAGACAGAATCCTACAACCATAGGAAATGGCATTGATTATCATGAAATGTGCATTTATGTGAGGCATAGTAAAACATCACATTTCTTACTGGGTAAGAGCTTGGAAAAGAGATTATGAAAGTATAACTGACTCTACTCTTGTATCGTGGAACATGGTAAAATGATGCAAGGTATTGTATAGAATGGAACAAACAGAATAGAATTATATAGAGTAGCGCAGAATAGAACAAATAGCATAATGTTATATAGGGTAGCATAGAATAGAAGAAACAGTGTAACATTATGTAGTATAGTATACAATAGGACAAATAGTATTACGTGGTCTAGAATAGAACAAGTGGGATAGTATTGTAGAGTATACAGTTGAACTAATGACGTAGTATTGCATAGCATAATACAATCTAGATTAGAACACACAGCATAGTATTAATATTACGTAGTGTGGTGTGGAATAGTAGAGTCGCATGGCACAGAACAGAGAGGATAGTGTTCTGTAGCACTGATGCAGGAGTTTTGCTCTTTAGCTCAGCTGGGTCCAGGTTCTTGTCTCATGACCAGGAAGAAACAGGCACGGGGACATCGAAGAGTGAGTGCAGTGGAACTTATTAAGCTAAAAGGAAAGCTCTCGGCGAAAACAGGGGTCCTGAGAACAGGTTGCTTGTTGCCCCCTTCCCAGCTGACTACAAGAGTTTTTATATAGAAGCTGATGGGGCTGGGCTCCCTGTCTGTGTAAGGAGCGATTTTCTGGTGGCTCCACCTCATTCCCCTGTGCGCATGGGGGCCCTTAGTCTGCTGTGAGCATGTTCAGGCCAGCCCCCTGTGCAAGTCCCCCTATCTGCACAAAACTGGAGGCTGGAGGCTCTCTGAGACCCTTTCCTTACTGTCCGCCTAAAGCAAGCTGGCTAACTCCTTTCCGTATAGAAGAAAATAGTTTAGAATAGAACACATAGTACAGTATTATATAGTATAAAATGAAACTGTTGTATTCTATCGTAGAGAATGGAATAGTATAGAATAGAACAAACAGATCGTACTAGTGTAGTATAGAATAGTAGCCTCGCGCAGCACGGACCAGTGTTGTGCTCCCTATGTACAGAGTGTAACCACCAGGAGAGCGTTCTTCAGTGGGGCATCACTGGCCCTTCATATTTCCTTGGTTCTGTGGAAATGGGGCCGGGGAGATAAGAGAGGGGGAGGAGGTTGGCTTTCTTACTTTTAAGGTGCTCATTACTTCTTGGGGATCATTTCATGGTCCCCTTTGGTAGTGTTCTGTGAAGCAGTCTGTGGACTCTGTAGGGTGAAATGTGGGGCAGTCTGTGAACTCTGTAGGGTGAAATGTGGAGCAGTCTGTGAACTCTGTAGGGTGAAATGTGGAGCAGTCTGTGGACTCTGTAGGGTGAAATGTGGAGCAGTCTGTGGACTCTGTAGGGTGAAATGTGGGGCAGTCTGTGGACTCTGTAGGGTGAAATGTGGGGCAGTCTGTAAACTCTGTAGGGTGAAATGTGGAGCAGTCTGTGAACTCTGTAGGGTGAAATGTGGAGCAGTGTGTGGACTCTGTAGGGTGAAATGTGGGGCAGTCTGTGGACTCTGTAGCATGAAATGAGGTGTTTTATGTAAACAGTTGTCTCGTGCCTGGCACATGGCAGAGCCTCCGTGGATCTTGCTGTTGTGAACTTTCTGATAACTTCTCTACAGTGCCCTCCACACTATAAATACCACACACTGTGGGAAGTCCAGGCCTTTTCAAAGGCTGGGTTTCATTTTAACAAAATTGGAAAGCCCTGCATATTTGGAGTGGCCAGATCATCCTGCACTTAAATGACTTCACCTGTCCGGCTGGGTACAGCTGGCTTTTCTGTTTTTTCTCCGTTTCTTTCATCTGGCAGTCTCTTCAGGGAAACTTTGACTTTGTTGTCAGGAAAACACTGATTAGCGAGAGATCAGATAGCAGCTGTGAAGAATGAAAGCCACACTAGTGCCTGATGAGGAGAGATGCACCTCCCTGCGTGCTGCCAAGGTTTATGGAGCAGAATTCCCTGACACCGCTGCCCTCACTGCCTGCACCTGCATCTGCTGTGGGTTCATTTCCTTATTGGACTTGGCTGGGGACCGCCTAAGGGGTGGATGGGTCAGGACTGGGTAATCTGGGGAAGGTGTGCGCGGCATTCCTGTTTGCAGTCTGTGTCTCTGTTGGAAGAGATACTTTTAGCGCATCCGTTAATCCAGATGTGATTAGCAAGGGCTGTCTCTCCCAGGTGAGAGTTGGTGCATCTCTGCTGAACCACTTCTGACTTCATCCTTTGTCAAGTCTGTTACAAAGAGAACTTTGGTTTCTCAAGGTTTAAGAATTAATGTCAAAGGGAAATTTAGTGTTCTTTTTGAGTCGCCAGCCTGGCTGTGGATGATTCGTGAGTCCTTGGTGGTCAGGGCCACAGCACAATCCGGTGGGCCGTCTGTTCCCCACCCTGGTGGATACTTTCTCACCCAAAGAAATGTATTCTGTTAACATGTCTCAAGTAGAATATTTTCGTAGGAGACAGAGTTATGGCTCTTGTTTTAATTTGTAATAGATAATTACTGTAGCAGGATCAAGGTTGAGACTTGCAGTGTAGCTCATGGAAAACACTGATTAGAAACACCCAAAATATATCACCAGCTTTGTTGCTGCAGTTCCAAGGGACAAGGAATGCATATGTTGTTTTTTTTTTCTTTGTTATTATTTATTATTTTTATTTTTATTTTTTTTGAGACGGAGTCTTGCTCTGTCACCCAGGCTGGATTGCAGTGGCATAATCTCAGCTCACTGTAACCTCTGCTTCCAGGGTTCAAGAGAATCTTGTGGCTCAGCCTCCCGAGTAGCTGGGATTACAGGTGCCTGCCACCATGCCCAGCTAATTTTTGTATTTTTAGTAGAGACAGCGTTCTCACCGTGTTGGCCAGGCTGGTCTTGAACTCCTGACCTCAAGTGATCTGCCAACCTTGGCCTCCCAAAGTGCTGGCATTACACACATGAGCCACTGTGCCTGGCCGCCATGACCATTTTAAATGTGGCACTGAATATCTGCCTTTTTTTTTTTTTAAGAAGTGCAGAGCCTTTTTTTTTTTTAAGAAGTGCAGATGTCACCCCTCACACCTCTATTCTGGGGCTGGCCTGGGCTGGCCAGCAGGGTTCCCAGGCTCGAGGCCATGTCTGAAGTGTTGTTGGACAATGTGGATCTGTGACCCTTGGTCTTTGGGGACGTGGGGACCCCGAGACACCCACAGTCTTGCGAGGGTTTACGGCTCTGTGTGTGGCTGCTGTGAGGCAGCTTTGGGTGGGGAGGAAGGAGAGCAGAGCCCATCTGTCCTGGTGTGGAAAATGCCCAAGAAAGTGGGGGCCATGCACCTGTTTGATAATAAGAAGGCGTGCTTCTCTTACTGCAAATACAACTTTTAATGGTTTTCTGCCAGAAAGACCCTGTCCTTTATGTAGGATACATAGAGGATCATTTGGCAAAGGATTGGGGATTTGGGGTTAAACTAAAAACAAATTAATTTCATTTTTTTGAGTTAATTATTTGAGTTAATTATTCATTGAGAATTTGAATAGCACACACTGTTCTGACTTCCAATTTCCCCCTAATGAACAGCATTTGCTGTAACATGACAAAACCCTGAGTCTTAGAATTACTGGGTAATGTGGAAAAAGTCAAAGTTGGTTCTCTGTTGTTTTGCTTTAAGGAAATTATATTATTTTGCAGCCACTTAGTTTTCTCCTTTCCAATAAGAAAAATTGCTTTCTTACTACCTGAAAATTCGTGAAGGTCAAGGGGACACAGGCTGCAGTGCATTAAAAGCCACCATCAAATGTGGACGTGGACTGAGTTTTCCCCTGTTCTCTCCCACCATCAAATGTGGAGGTGGACTCAGTTTCCCCCTGGTCTCGCCCATCAGCAAATGTGGACGTGGACCCAGTTTCCCCCATTCTCTCCCACCATCAAATGTGGACGTGGACCCAGCTTCCCCCTGTTCTGGGTAACCATCAAACGTGGACTTGGACACACTTTCCCTCTGTTCTGCCCACCATCAAATGTGGACACGGATTCAGTTTCCCTCTGTTCTTGCCCACCATCAAATATAGATGTGGATCTAGTTACCTTCTGTTCTCACCCACCATCAAATGTGGATGTGGACCCAATTTCCTTCTGTTCTCGCCCACCATCAAATGTGGACATGGACTCAGTTTCCCTCTGTTCGTGCCTACCTTGCCACCGTGGCTCATTTCACAATCACTCAGGAAAGGAAGAAACATTATTTTTAATAGGCATGAAGGCAGTTGTTTTTAACCTAAGGAGCAGGACATAATTCCAGCAATGGAAATTACCAGCTGAGTGGGTCTGTGTGAGGTTTGGAAGAAAAAAAGGATTTTACCTTCCCCTCTCTGTGCGTGCCCACCTTCCCCAGTTGAGAGTCACAGATTTAATTACTTTAATTTTGAGCTTAAAATAATTTGACCGCCTAACAAAAACTACTCAGTCCTATAAAATTCTGCTGTGTGTTTGGTTTTTCAGTTGTTTTCTGAATATGGTAAATGAATACATTATGAGTTGTTATTTTAGTAATTGCTGTAAAAATTAATGTATGTTATAAGCAAGTGTTATAAAGTTAATTTAGCACCAAAGTAAAGCTAAAGCTGCATTGATTTCCCACTGTACTTGTGCATAACAACGGCTCCATGAGGCAGGCACTGTGACCCTGCAGTCTGGTGGGAGCAGGTGCCACCTGGCTGGTGCAGTCGCTGCCCGTCCCCTCTTGCTGCCAGGCAGCTTTGTAGTTTCCAGGCTATGCGGGAGTTGAGGCGGGTGGTCAGTAAGTGACGGTGGGGAGTTGGGTGGTGCAGGTTGGCGTGGGGTGGAAGGAGGCGTGGAGAGCCTGGGGAAGGCTGGACAGCAGCTCCGGTACCTGCACAGGGGGGCAGGGTGAGGCGGCACCGGGCAGTGAGTAGCTCCTGGAAACAGCCCCTGAGGTTTTTATAGACGAGTCTGTCTTCAGCTCTGCACCCATTTCCTGCTGAGTCCGGGTGGAGGGTGGAGGCGTCGAGCGCTTGTTTCTCCAGGTGAGGGCCCATCGGACACAGCCAGTGTTTCCTGGAGTCCCCTCACCTGGGAACGTGCCCCTGCTCTTTTCAGAACAAAACAAATCTTAGTTAAACTTGACACATCACCTTTCCAGAAGGTGTTGAAGTCTGTATGCCTGTTAAGCCACCTAACTTTAAAGAGTAATGATACAATATGCTTCTTTTTAGGGGAGAAAACCTAGCTGATTTAAAAGATAAAATCAGAGGTTGGGGTCGCAGCATTTTGGAGGAGACTTGGTTTATGTCCTAGTGGGCAGCAGTGTTTCCTCAAATATTGTGTTTGCTCTATTATTACATTACAGAGGTGACACTTCAAACATAGGGAAATGGAAGGCAAAACAGCCCCCCCATTCAGAGATAAACGTTATCAACATATTCATGCCCTTCCTTCTGCTGTTTTTACTGTTCACTTTTAATTTTAAGACCACGTTCGTAGGATGGATATATAATTGTTTATGGTGACTTTAAAAGCACCTTTCTTGCTAAAAAGAGTATTTTTTCAGTCTGGAAAATTTAGACAACATGTTTTGTTTAAAAATTAATTATAATACCACCATGAAGTCATCAATATTTTTATACATTTTCTTGGTCTCTTTATGGACTTAATATATACAATTTAACAAATTTGAAATAACGTAATTTTATGTATAAAATGTTTCTTGGCATTAGAGATGGAGCAGAGAGGAGGCACAAGGCTTCCCGTTGACTGAGGTCCTCCCAGGGTGTGACCAGCGGCCTCCCAAGTTTAGAGTCTGCATGGAGTAAGATTTCTAAATCGCCTTACACCACACCCCCTGCAGCCATGAGCCCCTTTGATAAAGGGGTGTACTCTGATAGATTTTTCAAGACAAGAGTTTGCTGGATCTGAGGCTGTTTCAGCTGCTTCTGAAGACGGCAGCTCTGGGACGTTTTTGCCAGATCTCCCTCAAGACCCCACAGATGCCACACCCTCGTCTTTTGGAATCCAGTGTTAGAGAGAAGCCTGAAGCCAGTTTGATTTTTGCTTCGTGGTAGGAAACTGACGTTTTCAGGCTTTTCCCCTTTATTTCCATAATGAAGATGATGTCCCACCTCATCCAGAGGTGTCTTTGTTATCTTGTGGGGAATGTCCAGCCCTTATATGCCTCTTCGGGTCCTCAGTCCCTTTCTCAACTTCCTTGCAATCCTCCCCATCTCATCCATCTTCACTGTAATTCTGTTATTTTTTTCATTTTTGTGCTCACTTTCCCATGCGACTTTTGTTCTTGTTTCACGTGCCAAACTTTATGTCTGAGGCTCGGGGGCCGTGTTTTATCCTGTCTGCCTCTGCATACACTTTTGAGAAGTGGGCGTGGAGGTTGCCCCCAGGTGCTGTTTCAGCTGGACCTGCCCAGACTCTCTGAAGTGGGGGCGTCGGGCAGAGCCCATGTGGCTCTGTGGTGGGCCATGTTGCTGAACCGTACGTCTGATGTTTGGGGACCGTGTTTCATTCTGTCTGCCTCTGCATGTACTTTTGAGAAGTGGGGGCGGGGGTTGCCCCCTGGGTGTTTCAGCTGCACCTGCCCAGACTCCCTGAAGTGGGAACGTCGGGCAGCACCTGTGTGGCTCTACGGTGGGCTCTGGTGCTGACAGAACAAGAAGCCACACTCCCCGGACGCGCTCGCAGCTGTGGGCAGGTCTGGGATTGGGACAGGATCATTTCCTTCTCTAAAATACATCTCAACTGTTATCCAGAGGGTTGGCTGTAGGCTTTCAACAGCTTCACTCTTCTTAGTGACCAGGAGACAATTCACTAAACAGAGTTGTGGTCAGGGTTTAATTAGGAATTTCTGCGAGAGGCTGGCGGGACAGCTCCCTCTGCAAGCCTCCTGCAGCCTCCCCGTCCCCACTCTTGGGCCCAGCCACCTGCATTGGTCTGTGGAGGCTGCACATTCTCTGTTCTCCTGAGGGGCTCCTGGACTTCGGGACAGCCTTGGTAAGCTGATGTGTAACTCCCAGTCTCTTCTCTCTTTAAGTAAGTACGTTCATGGAATCCTGATCTTCTAAATTGTTTCATCTTTTTAAAACAGCCACAGCTTCCTAAGCCACCTTGTGTCTGAGTGTGAATCACTTGTTATTTTTCACTGCAGAATGAAGAGAACTGAATCGTAGTATTTAGAGGGTGATGAAAAGACAGAGGTTAGGGTATTCCATTTTCTCACCTTTTCCTTACACTATTTCCTTAAATGCACCCCTCGTATGTCTGTGAAGTTCTTCTCAATTCTGTAACGTCGCTCCATCCTCAAGTGGAACATTTGTGAACAGTAACAAGTATTGATGTGTACACCTCTGCAACCCAGCTGGAATTAATGCTTCTTATTTATCAATAGAGGGTCATCGGATGGCCTGAGGGATTCCCTGTGCATTGTTCCTAGGCCAACGTGCCTACTTGTGAGTGACATGCACATGGCGAGGGCTAGGGAATCTCAGTCTCTGTGATTCGAGTAGTGACATCGTTTACGCAAGGCAGGTGGACGACTGTTTGAGCTTGGCATGCTCCTGGGTGGCACAGCACAGCTGACATGGTGTGGGGCAAGGGCTTGTTCCATGAGCTTCTGTGTTTTTGTTGTTGTTGTTGTTTTTGTTATTTTTTTTGACATGGAATCTCTCTGTGTCGCCCAGGCTGGAATGCAGTGGCGCGATCCAGGCTCACTGAAAGCTCCGCCTCCCGGGTTCACACCATTCTCCTGCCTCAGCCTCCCGAGTAGCTGGGACTACAGGTGCCCGCACCACGCCCTGCTATTTTTTTTGTATTTTTGGTAGAGACGGGGTTTCACAGTGTTAACCAGGATGGTCTCGATCTCCTGACATTGTGATCCACCCGCCTTGGCCTCCCGAAGTGCTGGGATTGCAGGCGTGAGCCACCGTGCCTGGCCTGTTTTTGGTTTTTTTTTGAGACAGAGTCTTGCTCTGTCATCCAGATTGGAGTGCAGTGGCACGATCTTGGCTCACTGCAACCTCCACTCACTGCAACCTCTGCCTTCCAGTTCGAGCAATTCTCTTGTCTCAGCCCCCCAAGTAGCTGGGATTACAGGCATATGCCACCATGCTTGGCTGATTTTTGTATTTTTCGTAGAGACAGGATTTTGCCATGTTGGTCGGCTTGTCTTAACCTGTTGGTCCCTGGTAATCCGCCCTCCTTGGCCTCCCAGAGTGCTGAGATTACAGGCATGGGCCACTGCACCCGGCCCTGTGTTTGACTCTTAAATCTTCTTTTTCTTTTTAATATTTCTCTTTCTGGAGGGCCACTCAGTGGATATGGAGGAAGAGTTCACAGATGTCCGTATTACATTTGTTTCTTAAATTAGCCTCCCTTGAACACCGCTATAGGGTACAGACGCATGAAGGGCTGAAAGGGTGGTTGCGTCCCAGTAAGTGTGAGCGTGGAGGTAGTCTGTGAGACCCCGGTGTAGGTGAAGGCACCCGTGTGAGATGGCCTGGGACGGGGGTGTGCAGAGCCCTGACCGTGGCACACACCCTTCAGCTTTGATGTTTCAGGCCATTGCTCTGGTCATCAGTGAGCAGAAGGTCTAACAGCAGTGATATTTATCACTAGCTGTGTTGGTCAATGTGTTAGGAGGGTGAACCTGTTTGATTTAAGTTGCTTGACTGGTTTGCATTTAAATAGACACCTGGTGACCTGGTGCCTGGACACTTGCTCTGTGACCTACCCCACGTGGCTTCTCCCTCTGCTATGCATTAGATGAGATGGGCGTGTTTAGGGTGGTGTGGCCCTCGACTGGAATGCATTAGAAGTGCAAACCCTGCCTCACCCCAGACCTGCCCCACCCCAGTGTGACTTTTGGAGGTGGAAGCCCAGCATCCTTCACCTGCCCTCCAGTTGGGCCTGAGGATGCTGAGGTTTCAGAGCAGTGCTTTGCTGGCACACCAGCAAGTCCTGCTTAAAGAGACTAGGATCTGAAATGGCAGGTTACCAAATTGTATAGCAGAAAAATAGAAATGTTTCCTTAGAATGGGTGTAGGAAGAAAAATGATTTCCTTCACTGTATCTGGAGAAGATTTCAAATTAGCAGGCACTATTTTTAATTATTAGTGGTCTCTTGTATTTCTTATCTTTTTTTTTTTTTTTTTTTTTTTTTTTTTTTTTTTTGATACAGGGTCTCACCCTGTTGCCCAGACTGGAGTGCAGTGGTGCAATCTTGGCTCCCTGCAACCTCCGCCTCCTGGACTCAGGTGATCCTCTCACCTCAGGCCCCTGAGTATCTATCGGGGAATACAGGCACGATACCACACCTGGCTAATTTTTGTTTTTTTTTTTTTTTTTTTTTTTTGTAGAGACGGGGTCTTGCTATGTTGCCCAGGCTGGTCTCAAATTCAAGCATTTGTCCTGCCTCAGTCTTCCAAAATGCTTCTGTGCCCCTGTCCCAACAAGGAAGGACAAGAGATGTGAGCCACACTCCCGGCCTCCTGTCTTTCCTTGTTGGAGCAGGAATGGAGAAGCACTTGCCGCAGCTGACTTGAGTATATCCCGTTTTGGTTTGTTTACCTCACGGGTAACCTGGCAGTGCTGTGCGCCAGTGTTGCTGGCCAGCTGTTTTTTCGATGGACTGGCAGAAAATGAAACTGAGACCCGGGTTCCTTTCTCCCTGGGTACTGACCAGGTGGGAGAGGAGGGACGTTATCTGAGTATCTTCTTCATGAAGGCTGGTGGGGAAACGTCAACTTTAAGGTGTCTGGGATCTAAGGCATGAAACCCAGCAGTGCAGCAGAACATAGGGGATGTAGACTTGGGAGCAGAGACGTGCTGGCTGGTGCCCTTGTTCCTGGTGGATTCTGAGTGCAGGAAAAGGTTAGTGAACCAGCCGAGGTCACGGAGCAACCTGCCAAGACCTGCCTGGATGTATGGCTAGCTGCCATGCTGGCCCCAAAACTGCCCATTTGGGGATTCCTTGAAGTTGCAGACCCACCTAGGAGTCCGGAGAGTGTCCCAACCATGACCTCAAAGAACGAGGTGTTGCCTTGAGATCCTCCAAGGTGAGGGTAGGATTTTTTTTTTTCAATTAGCAATAATTTGTTGTGAGTGATCTTGGACCTATTTTCCACTTCTTTGTATAGGAAGAGAGACAGAATAAAAAGTCTCAATGTGCCAGATGCAACATCAATGGATAATGCTGCGATTTGGTTTCCTCCCGTGGTGCGAAACACGTTCTAGAGATGCCGCTGCTTTGTGTGTACTTGAGACAAGGGTCTAAATGTATTAGGGCCTTGATGTAATCTGTAAGACAGCCACAACATGCCTATTTCAAAGAGGCACTGGACAGGAAAGCGTGCTCTACTCAGTACAATGAGAATGCTTCATTGTCATAAGCAAAGTAAAATGCCTCCAAGGCGAGCTTGCCATGCCTTTAATGACCTTGGATACGAGCTACCTAAACCTGCCAGAAAGTGCTTCCAGCATAGCTTCATGCAGTGGTTTCATGCAGTGGCTTCAGTGGAGAATGTGCATATGCGGCTCATACTGAGAGCTGGGCAACACCCTCCTGACCTGACAGGTGCCCATGTGTGAACCGTGAGCCGGGCATCCTGACTTGACGGGTCCCCATATGTGGACCGTGAGCCGGGCAGCACCCTCCTGACCTGACGGGTCCCCTTGTGCCCATTGTGGGACCTCCGTCACTGAAGCAAGTGACACGCGTCAAACTGAATACAGGGAGGAGGGTCCAGGATTGCGTGCGGGCTCCGTGTCTCGTCCTTCTGAGGCCTTCTGGGAAGCCAGGAGGGCAGTGGGGACTTCTATGTGTTTCCTCCTGGTGGCTGTGAATTTATAGCAATGGCTTTTTGCCAAAGGGCCCGGAGGCGGAATCAGAGCCTGTCTTGGAAAGGATGACACCTTCACGGGCACCTTTTTCCGCCACTCCAGTGCTCCTGTGATTTTCAATATGTGCACCCTGCAGACTTCAGCCTGTTGGTGTCTTGGGGGAATAGATACCAGGATTGCTCCAATGCCTGCAAACCTGAAACAGGAATTTCTCTGCATGAAGTGGGTCACCAAAATGGGAGGTAAGTGGAGAGGGGAAGGAACTTCTTGGCCTCGTCAGCCCTTTTCTTGAAACTCACAGTCAAACTTTGTCAAATTCTAGGTGATGGTGCTTCAGGCGATGCACTTGTGTATGTTATGTCTTGTTTTCTGACTATGGTGCTTCGAGAATTTAAATATTAAGGTGAAATTGCCATGCACAGTTGAATTGGCACCATAATTAGACTCTCTGTAAAGCCTTTTGGTTTCCTGTTAGAGTGACTTACCATTTTTTGAGTTAACTGAAGCAAACTCTGCTGTCAGCACGAAGGAACCACTGTATAGTTAGGACATCCAATTAAATAGAATTATCCTAAATAAAGTGTGCTCTTTTCATAAATTTTAAAAATTCATTTATTCATCAAACACATATTGAGTACTTATTATCCTGGTTGCTAGTCACTGTTTGTATATATTTTTAAGGATTACTTCCACCTAGCTCTGAAATAACATTACATTTAGAATTCAGCCCAGAGGTGATTAAGCATGAACTTTTCTCAGCAGTCTTGTTTTCATTTTTACTTGAGAACATGTTCTCAGACTCAGTGCCCAGCTGACATTACCGTGCGTTGCCCGAGGCACACACCTGTCCGGGGCTGTGTCTCTGGGGCTTTAGAGCAGGAAGGAAGGGCTGCCAGGTGTCTGGCCCTTCCATGTTTCCCTGGGGTAAGAATTAGGCCTTGGGCAGGAGTCTTGGCTTGTCTTACTGGATTAGCTGGTGTCATTCAGTCAGCTTTGCCTTGGTGTTAAGCTCTGGACTGACACTGACCTCTGAGTGGCAGAGGAGAGGATGGCGATTTAGAATCAGTCATGTAGACCGGGGCACCCAGCGGGTCTCGGATAAAAAGTGGTAGCAATTGATCACTTGCCTTTTTGGGAGAACTGTGTGGATTGACTCAGACCTCTTCCTTTTGATTTTATCTTGAGACTTTGTAGAAGCAAAAATGCCTTTAGAAAAAATTAAATGATGGGCTTTTGTAATGTTTGTGTCTCCCCAAGATTCACAAGTTGGAATCCTCACCCCCGAGGAGATGGTGCAGGGACGGGGAGCTTTGGGCGGTGAGGATGTTGTGAGGATCTCATAAATGGGATTTGTGCCTCAAAAAGGGACTACAGAGAGCTCCCTCGCTCCTTCCACGGTGTGCGGACCCAGTGAGAAGGCGCCGTCTATGAACCAGGAAGCCTTCACCAGGCAAACCTGTCAGGCCTTGGCTAGGGATTTCTCAGCCTGAGACTGAGACTGAGAGCTGTGAGAAATGAACTTGTGTCGTTCGCCAGCCCCCGCCCAGCCTGTGATATGTTGTTAGAGCAGCCTGGGTGAACGAAGGCAGGTTGTGAATTTTCTGTCGTACTTTCTGGCTTCAGATACTTGCTAAGGAGATGTCACCATCTTACCCAGGTGGCACTGTCTGGAATCAGATGTTTCGTTATCATTTGACCCTGTTCTTGCCCCACGCCTGTGCCGTTCACACCTCCAGGTGTCTCGGCTGCCCGCGGCCCCTCCAGACGTTTCTGATTCGCGGTGTGATACTGGTCGCGGCCGCGCCGTCAGTGACCAGGAGTAGGAGCTCGCGCCCCTCGTGAACCAGCAGCCTCACCCGGAAGCTGCCGAGAAGCGTTTGACAGAAGGTGATCACGCCTCAAGACTGAAACTTCCTGTTTACAGGGAATGGAGGTGCATAGTAGGGAATTTAATGATGGCCCTAGAAACAGATGCCTCTGGGGTAGGGGATATTCTGCAGGACAATGGCCCCGGACTCTCGAAAATTGAAGATCACAAATAAAAGTGTGCGAGGCTGTCCCTGACGAAGACGGGGAAGGAGAATCACTCGGTGCAGTGTGTGGCCCGGATAGAAAAGACGTTTTCGGGACGATTGTGCTTACTGAACATAACCTGGACAGCAATGCTCTGAAATCGTTCTTGTCTGCTGATGATGGCAGTGCGGCTGCAGAGGGGCCCTTATTCCTAGGGAACGTGTGCCTGAGGACTCGGTGAGGCAGCAGGAGCCTCTCACCTTCAAGTGGCTCCAGAGGAGAAACAAATCTGTCTCTCTGTCTGATCTACAGAGAGAGTGAGAAAGCAAATCTAACGACACATTAGCAGTTGTTGGAGCTCCACGTGGAGAAAATTTGACCACTCGTTGTACTGTTCTTCCACTTTTTAAATATGTTAGAACATTTTCATAATGAAAATGTGAGAAAGTAAAAATAAATCTGGAAATTAGAACGGAAGTGAGCCCAGCCAAGCACTCTTGGGTTCAGCTGGGAAGAGCCAATCGTCCGTTGGTGTTCTCTCGACTCGTCATGGGGATTTCCTCCTCCTGGGTTCACCACCTAGTTTTCCTTGTGATAGTTATTTTATACATAGCTATGAGCATAGGTGATGCTGAAAACACACGTTTAGTGTGGTTTGTCATTAAGAATTTGGAGAACTGGCTAAAGAAACCACTTGTGCAGATTTGAGATGAGCACTGCCTGCCTCAGCGTCTGTGGTAACAGCTTCATTTGGGTGCAGAGCTTGGCAGAGGTTTGAGTGACCCTGTCTCGATGGTCCTGTGTCAGAGGACAAGGTTAAACGTCACCACCGAGGGCCCTGTTGAGCCTCTGGGCCGGAAGTAACCTCCCCCGGGCTGGTGAGGCAGCCTCTGGGGGCCTTTCCTGACAAAGCCCTTCACTGAGCTTCAGTTTGGCCACCTCTGCCCTCACCTCCCCGACTGCAGGGCCTCGAGGTCTCACCACCTCCAGCCTGAGCACCCAGTGCCCAGGGGCAATTTCCCGCCTTCCCTGGGGGCTCAGGATGCCGGCTCCCGGGGCAGTGCCCGCAGCTGGGCCCCTCCTCCTGGGCTGGGGGTAAGGCTGGGCACGGCCTCCTGCTATGTCCCACTGGCCACTTCACGACAGCTGCAGCCCACACTGCGTGGCCGCTCCTGCTTCTGTTGGATGAGGAGATGCAGGCCTTCACCGAGGCTTCCCGGCCTTGCCCCTGCTGGCCCCAAGGCTATGCCGCTTCCCCCTGCCCAGCCCCTGGTCTCTGTACAGTGTCTGTCCAGGATGTCTGTCCATCCGTCCTTGACATTCTATCCAGACGCGGCCACTCTCATCCTAGTCTGTGAGGGGTGAGCAGAGCCCAGGTGCGGTCGATGTGGAGACGCTGATGGACTTCAGTGTGCAGGGAAGTGAGTTCCTTCATATCCACAGCCTCTGCGCAGCCAGCTGGGAGCGCACCCCATTCACTGGTGGATGTGCCTTGTTTTTTAGCCCAATCGCCTACATTAGGTCAGACAAGTCACAGTTGCCTGCGTTTCCGGCTTTCGTGACCATCCGCCTCCCTCCTCTGCCTGGGGCTGAATGGTGGGGTCTGTCGTGGGTTCGTGGGAGCCTCTGTTCTTGTGAGGCCACCAGGGACTGTTATCCAGGCTGATTCCATAGGAGGAGTTTGGGGTGAGCTCCTGAGCGAGAGTTGGGAAGACTGACGTCTGCGTAAACCTTGCTTGTTCGTGGTTATTCCTCTCAGTCTTCTTAAATTCTGAAAAATTGGGGGCCAGTTTGAAATAAGGATTTAGGTATGGATTGGTGAGGAAAGAACGTTAATCTGATTGAGTTTACGTTGTGTCTGATAATTTTATGCTACCCTCGGGAAGAACTGAAGATGTTGACAGTGTTGTGAGAATCATTTCTTTCTTTCTTTCCTTCCTTCTTTCTTTCTTTCTTTCTTTCTTTCTTTCTTTCTTTCTTTCTTTCTTTCTTTCTTTCTTTCTTTCTTTCTTTCTTTCTTTCTTTCTTTCTTTTTCTTTCTTTCTTTCTTTCTTTCTTTCTCTTTCTTTCTTTCTTTTCTTTTCTTTTCTTTTTTCTTTTCTCTTCTCTTCTCTTTTCCTTTCTTTCTTTTCTTTCTTTCTTTCTTTCTTTCTTTCTTTCTTTCTTTCTTTCTTTCTTTCTTTCTTTCTTTCCTCTTTCTTTCTTTTCTTTTCTTTTTTTTTTTTTTTTGATGGAGTCTCACTCTTGTTGCCCAGGCTGGAGTGCAATGGTGCAATCTCAGTTCACTGCAATCTCTGCGTCCTGGGTTCAAACAATTTTCCTGCCTCAGTCCCCCAGTAGCTGAGATTATAGGCGCTCACCACCATGCCCAGCTAATTTTTTGTATTTTTGGCAGAGATGGGGTTTTGCTTTTAAGGAGATTGTTCATTAAGTATTAATTGGTGGCCTGCCGTTGAACTAATGTTAGTGTAGTACTGACATCATCAGCCACGGCAGAAACTTACTTGGCATCCCTGGAAAAGAGGGCAGGGAAGCATAGTGCCCTGAAACCACCTCATTCTCCAGTGCTACTTCCAACTCTGAGCTGATGGTCATTATGAGTGGATCTGCCCTGAACAAGTAGTTTAGTGCAGCTGCCTTGGACAGGCAGGTTAAAAGTAACAAACTGCCACAAAACTCAGCTAATAAAATGTCAAGAGAGACATGGGGCGCCAGGAAGGGGTGAGGCCTGTCTCCCTGTGTACCATCTGTGTGGAGCCTCAGTACCTAGGACACAGCGTTTACGCAGAGGCCCAGGTTTTTATTAGCATTTCCCTGAATAAAATGTCACTTGTGAGCTGCGGACTGGGAAGCTTTTTCTGATGATTAGGTTTTGTAATGTGGGATCATCAGTAGGCAAGGTGGATCTGAGGGCTGTAGGATCTGGAGACTGTCCAGGGCGGCTTTCTGGGGATGACAGGCTTGTCTCGTCAGCAGTCAAGACACCAAAGAGAGTCTTTCTGAGAATAAAAGAAAGAAGCTTTTAAGGAAAAAAGCAGTTTCTCTCTCTGTTTGGGAGTTGAGTGCATTTTCCTACATTTATTCGGAGATGTTCCTTGGTTCCCACCATGTGCTATTGCCCCGCTATGGGGTAGGGTCACCCCACCGCGTACCTAACCCAGGAAAACTCCTCTGCAGTGATTTCAGAGGCTGTGTGCATTTCTCTTGCCTCAATGGGTGGAGTGAGTTTTTCTTCCTACTGCTTTTAGTCAGTTTTCTTAATCTAGCGTACCTTCCGTAGAGAGCAGTCCACCTGTAACCAGTTTGTTCCTGGAGGTGCTGCAGTGACCTTGGTTACGCGTGGGCCCCGTGGCTCAGGATGGGTCGAGGAAGGAGTGTGTGTGTGAGCAGTGGGCACTGGCCAGAGGCAGGGGAAGTGTGGCCACTTGTGGCTTAAACTCCCCCCATGCCCTCTACTGCACCGCTGGGACGTGAACACTCTCGCCCTGGACGTTTTCTCTGAATGCTCAGTGCCCAGGCTCTTGGGTACACAGGCGGCCCCGGGGTTTATTTGAAAAAGGTGTCATGAACAGTGAAGTAACCCACGTGCCTAAGCTTTGATTGACATGAAGGAACGTAGAGGCTGCTGAAATCCTGGTCATTTTAGAACAAAGTATTTTATTAACAGTTTTCTAAAAGAAAGAAATCGTTAAAAAATTGATCCCTGTTGAGGTAGAAGGATCTCGTCCTCATGCTTCTCAGTTCTTTCCAGAATCAGCTTCCAGTTCAGCTGCACAACAGGTTCTGCTGGTGGCTGGAGCAGCCCAGGCAGGTGCTGTTGGGTCTGAGTTCACACTGGTGCCCGTGTGGTCTCCAGTTATGGTGTGGGCTGTGGGGTCTGAGTTCACAGCATTGCCCATGTGGTCTCCAGTTACGATGCTGGCCGTGGAGTCTGAGTTCACACTGGTGCCTGCGTTTAGAACGTGAGTTTGACGTTACTGTGGTAAGGGGTATCCTACACGTCATAATTCCTAGTCAATATCGGGTATTTAGTTAAAATAGAGTCAAGTATAGAGAGGCATTGGCCCCTCTGGTGAAAGGGCAAGGCACGGTGCTTTAGGTCCAGGTCCCCAATATCAACTATGAAAATAAAACGTTGTCAACTCCAATTGCAGCCCTGTCCTCAGCGGGTCATTGTTTATGCTAACAATTATAAACAGCGTGAACTTGCTGTCCTGAGAGGCAACACACCCTTCATTCTCTCTGCAGTGCAGCTGCCTTGGTGGATGGAACATGCCCCTCCTCCCTCCCTCCACCCTCCTCTCTCCTTCTCTCCCTCCTCCTCTCTCCCTCCCTCCCCCCTCTCCTCTCCCTCCCTCCCCCCTCTCCTCTCCCTCTCTCCTCTCCTCTCCCTCCCTCCTGCCTCCTCTCTCCCTCCCTCGTCCTCCTCTCTCCCTCACTCCCCCCTCCTCTCTCCCTCCTTCCTCCCTCCTTCTTCCTGTTTTCTCTCACCATTCTCCCTCCACCTTCTCTCCTGGGTGAAGGGCAGAAGAGAAGAGACCTCTGGAATCTTGTGCTTCATCCAAGCAGCTTGGGGGCAGCATCAACAGCTGCAATTTGGCTGCCCCAGCAGGTGCCTCAGGGCAGCCTTTCTAATGGGAGTCCTGGAATCACGTCTTTCCTTAATGTGCCCTGAAGGCTGGAGGACATGAAGTGAAACAATGCTCCATGCTCAGTCCTGTGATTTTGTGTATTTATTGGACTTACTTTGAAATTAAACTAAATGATACTCAAAGTACAGCATGAGAAAAACGAAAAAACAGGCTATGGTGTTTGAAAACCAAACAAAACCGTTTGGTTTGTTGGTTTGTTCTTAGACCTTCACAGGCTCCTAGGTCACACGTTTCAGTTTCTCAGCGAGTGACATTCTCTGCGGAAGCCGTGTCAGCCTCTTGTTTGATGATGTCAGCCACAGCAGAAAGAAGCACTCCATAGGTCCTGTGCTCAGCACCTTGGCGTGAGCTCTTGCAATCTTCTGTTCATCCTCATCACAGCTCTGTGCAGTGGGCGTCCTCCTGATCCCGGTGGGAGGATGGAGGATGGAGGCGGAACGGTGAGTGACAGCAGGATCACATGAGGGGTCTCTCCCCAGGTAGAGAGGGGAACCGGCCCAGAATCTCAGTGCCCATTACGTCCTTCCTACTCCTCCTCTGCCTCTCTGTGACTGACTCAGGCTGCAGGGATAGATGTGAGTATGTGCAGAGTGTGTGTGTGCACCCCTGGGGGTGTGTGCTCATATTGGCAGGGAGGGATGTGAGTGTGTACAGAGCGTGTGTGCACACCTGGGGATGTGTGCTGGCATTGGCAGGGACAGATGTGTACAGAGTGTGTGTGCACACCTCGGGGGTGTGTGCTGTTGGCATGGACAGACGTGAGCGTGTACAGAGGAAGTGTACACACCTGGGGGTGTGTGCTGGTGTTAGCATAGACAGACATTAGCGTGTACAGGGCATGTGTACACACCTGGGGGTGTGTGCTTATGTTGTTTTGTAAGCGGCAAATACGTGGCCCGATGCTTCTGGCGGCCCTGCGCCCGTGCTGAGTCCGTCAGTGGCTCTCGGGTTGGGGTCTCCATCTCCCCAGACAGCACTAGAGTGTCTTGAGGTTTCAGATTCTTCCTCTCCGGTTACTTGGGCCTCCTCAGACCGAACATCAGAACCAGCCAACTGCAAACTACAAGAACATTCAAATGCATCTTCAGTAGAGAAAACAAAAGCAATTGGAATGATTTTCCAACATGACCCCGTGGTTAAGCCGTTAGATACTCCAGCTAACAGATTGAGTCACTTTAAAATTCACACCAATTAAAATGGTTGTGAGAGTTGCAGAGCTTTACCGCTAAACCTTGAAATAATTGAAGAGTTCTGCTCCACTTGCTTACAAACTGGGGTTGGGGATAACTTTCAGTCCAAAGTAGTAACCTTCTAAATCCAGCTTAGATGCGAGGCTCCCACTCACACAGGAAGAGAGAGAGACCCTTGATTATTCTCCTGTTTCAGATACTTTCTCATTTTTTTTGTATCCTGATCATCACTTCTGCTTTTCCAATTCAAACTAAAGGGAGTTTAGTTCTGTTTTGGAGAAGCTGTGGTTAGTGGTTTCTTTTCATGGTTTGCTTAATCTCTTAAGTCTGGCACTTACATTTATCCAAATGGACTTTGCTTTAGTGAGACGGTGCCATAGCCCAGGGCTTCTCCCTCCATATCTGCTCCCCAGGAGGCCCCCTAGGAATGGGCGCTAGAGATCCAGCCCCTCTCCGTGTGCCATTTTCTTTGAGTCTAATGTAGGTTTGGCTCAGAGAAGAAAAGAGGCCTCCGGGTTAGGTGCCTCTGACTGCTTGCTTGTGAAATGTTTAATGATAAGGCGACTTCCAAACTAATTTTACACATTAATAGTTGTAACTTAAAGTATCACTGCAGTCATAAGAACAAGAAACACTCCCATAAAGTAGATAGGCAGAAAAAAGCCATAAAAGTTTAATAAAGTGCAAATAAAATGGTGTTGTAAGAATGTACAGTGGGAAATGTTCTCAGTCCAGCCAGATCGGCTGTGGCGTCCTCCTGTAAATACATTCAGCCACGTGTGGCCCTGATCGCAATCAGTACTGTGAATTGTGATCCAGAATGTTCCTGGGGGCCGATACCTGGACTGTTCCAGCAGCTGAGTCTGATTGGACGTCACGGCGGTGGTGTGCTAGGCGTGGCCAGCTGGGCCGAGGGGTGGCCACCTGTGCACTAGCCACGTGCAGCTGTTATTCTTGTGATGGAGTTGCACGGGGCGTGGCCTGTCCACCTGGGCTACTTATAGTACCGGGAACCCAACCTCTGGTGGGTGCCTCCCGACATGGGAGCTGTCTTTTTTATCCAGGGCCCTCTGGCGCTGCAGACCCTGAGTGCACGGGGAGGCAAAGGAGGGCTCTGCTGGGCCATGGAGGTCCCCGAGCAGGTGGTCACTCATTGCTTGTGGAGTGGTCCATGGCCTGTGAGTTTATTCCCGGGGTCTGTGTGAGCGAGGTTAACCAGTTCACAGCTGGGCACGTACCCCTTACACAGGTGATACTAGTTAAAGTGGAATCTATATTAGCTCGCACGGGAGCGTGTGAGGAGCTGGGAGGGTGGTGAGGCTTGGCCCTAGCACTGGAGCCCGGGCTCCTGACTTTCTGCGTCTTCCTGTTGCGGGGCCATCAGGGCCGCTGTGGGTCCTGAAGACAGTAGGTGCCATATGGACCAGGGGATGCGGAAGCCTCTAGAGGCTGTGGGAGGCAAGGAGACAGTCGCTTCCCCAGAGCCAGCCCTGCCGACACCTCGACGTTAGCTGGTGGGACCTGTTTTGGACTCCAGCTTTCAGAAATGGGAGAAAATAAGTCGGTGTTTAGGACGCTAAATTTGGGGTGATTTAATGGAGAAATAGAAAACCAGCCCACGAAGGTGCACGCATTGAAATGTGCTGTGTCCAGGTGTTCACAGTGGCGTGAGGGGGATGGCGTCAGGGTTCTGGGAACTGTGCAGTTTTACTGAAGGAAGGGGGCTCGCCACGCCTTTCCTCATGTAACTGAAGGTATGTATGCCTGCCACACTGCCCAGGAGACAGGGACTAGAATTCTGACTTTATTTCTTATGGGAACCAAGGTCAGAACACGGTGAGGGCTGAAACGAGCTTCCTACAGCCTGAACTGGGCAGAGGAATCGCAAGTAGTTTGTGTTTTTCTACACAGACTTGTCCTTTCAGGTTTTGTTAAGTTCTGGAAAAAGGGAGAAGCCAGGCACACCTCGGCGACGGACAGTGTTTCTGGAGGTGGTGTGGCTTCAGCCTGAATGTGGCCGTGTGGCTGGGAGGCTCAGAAACTGCCCTCCAAGAGCACTCATCTGTTCCTTATTGCACTAATACCTCATTTACAGAAATCCACAGAAATTACAGAGCTGTGCGGGAGGCCTCTGGTCTGGATGGCTTTGTGTGGACCCAGGTCACGGGGTGTTGTCCCAAGTGCTTATCCTGATCTGGCAGAGGCTCTGTTCCCAAATGATTATGCCACAGTTTCAGAGCCTATATCTGAGTGATAGTCTTTTAACTTTGGTGCATAAAAGCAAACAAAGTATGTCTTGAGAGTCTCAAAATCCGTTTAGTAGCATGGCTGTAAACTCATACATGGGGCATTGGGATGGAGTGAAAACCACCGTCACCTGGCGTGGACGCTGTGTGGTATTCTGTGTGGTGGCCTGCTCGTGCCTTGAGCTCCATCTGCAGTGTGAACAAAAGCTGTGCATTGGAGAAATGTGGGCAGGTCAGCTTTCTCCTCCAGGGGCCTGCAGGCGTCCGGGCGAGGGGCCTGGGATGAGGCCACGTCAGTGGGAAGGAGCTTGGTTGTGTCAGCAGATATGTCTGTCTGTACAGGCCCGCAAGCCCGCCAGAACCCAGTTTTCTTTGGTCATCTAATGCCAGAAAAAAACCCATTTCTTAGAGATTCTCGTAATTTATGTTAATGAACCATTTGACCATACATAAGATGTTATAAATGCATGAGGCTTTATAACTTGGCAGATGTATAACTCGCATGTTATGATTGAATCAAACTGTTGAAGATACTGGTTTCACTTGAAGATTTTTAGCATTTTATGCGCAAATCAAATGCCAGTAGCATTTTGAAGGAGTATTTTGGAATCGTAAATACAGTGGGACACTGCTGGGTCTCTGCGATGCTGGTGAGGTGTACGTGACCTCAAGCTCTTGGAGCTTACAAATAAGATTCCTAAATTGTCACACCTGCAGTGCTGGAAGTCAACGTGGATTTCTGTAAAGGAGGTATTAGTGCAATAAGGAACAGATGAGTGCCCTTGGAGGGCAGTTTCTGAGCCTCCCAGACTCCCCAGGAGGAAGCGGGAGAGGGAGGCAGTTACCCACCAGAACCTGGATGGTGGAGCTGGGTTTGCTGGTGGCCCTGCGTGGCAGGTAATTACGTGCAATAAGGAACAGGTGAGCGCCCTTGAGGGCGGTTTCTCGCTCTGCTTCGGAACTGCAAGTGGAAGACGCCCCAAAGTGGGGGTGGGGGGTGTGGTTGGTTATCCAATGGGGCCGGATTTGCTGTTGGCCGCTGTGTGGCAGGTCACTGCGGGGAGCGATGGGAGGTGAGTGGAGTGGGAATAGAGGATGCACCCTCCACAGCTACTGCTGGGAGTTGGCTCTGGTAGCAGACGGGGCATAGAGGGATTCCCATGAGGGGCAACACGGCCGGGGTCCCACGTGTGCTGGACGCTGAGGTGTGGCTATATGTGATCTCAGTCTCCACAGCCGTCCTGGGAAGTGGGTTCAGTCACCTTCCTTTCTCCCATTTGAGAAATCTCGGGCTTACAGCACAGCTGGGTGGGTTGGAACTAATGTCTCAGGCAGGACGTTGGCCCGAGAGCCCAGATCCTAACCCCCCCTGCTCTTTTCAGTTCACCAAGCTTGTAGAGAGGGGTGTGTGGTGGTGGGGGGTGGTTGAGAAACCAACACAGTAGAATGGGGGAAGGAAATAAACCAGGCAGGAGACACAGGCTGTGCTTGGGAGGTCTGCACGGGGTGTGGGTGGCACCTCTGGGCCTGTGAACCCCGTTCTGTGCTCTCGGCTTGCCCAACCTTGGCCCTCAGCCATATGCTGTGCACTTTAGGTGAAATCTCAGTCCCTCGAGTGATGCGGGCATCTTTTCTCCCTGGCTTTGCCTCTCCTTAAATCATGGAGTCTCAGTGGGGATGGCGGGGTGGTTGGTGGTCCATGGAATTTGCCCTCCACTTCCCCATCCCTGTCCTGGCCTGTCTGGCCTGTTACCTGTGTCTGTGTCCCTTCAGAGCCTGCAAATGAGTGGAGGCCACGGCAGCCTCTCGCTGATTGGCCTCTCAACTTTTTTATTCATCAGAATCGTGTTAAATGCTGATTCCTAGGTACCCCATTAGACTGTCTACGCCTGCCTGGCATGGGTACTTTGGGGAAGGTACAGAGGGTTGTTGGGCTGTTCCAAGAGGGAATTTGCATTTGTAGAATGTCAGCTGTGGTCTTTCCAGCACTCTACTTTCCACGCACACATGGCATTAAACCTGGAAGACCTCTGGGTGCTGTGCTGGTGAGGAAGCCCCGGCTGGACGAGGGGCTGCTGGGGCTCGGACTTGATTCCTGGGCTGGGGGCTGTGGGCTTATTCTCTTCAGTGGGTCTGCTGATGGGATGCCCTGAGAAGGTCTGCTGTGCACTCGGGGAAGGTGCAGACACACGCTCGGGAAATACAGACCATGGATTTAAAACTTCCTACTGGAATATCTTTTATGAGCAAAGTAATTTGCATCTAACTGTAGACAATCATTGCTTGAATAATTGATTTGTTTACCAAATTGGTCCTATGAACAGAATAAAGTTTTCATTCATGCCTTGTCTATAACGTAAATAGGAGCATTACCGCCACCTAAATTAGCTTTAAATTTTGTATCAGATTGCAGTCCAGATTACAAACGGCTGCTTGATAATCTAATTGATAAAACAGAGGAATTTAGTGCTTGGAACCCAGAGTGAAGGGAACAGAATTGCTTTGGTTTCTCAAAAGCGTGTGACTGAGGGGTGACCTGGGGTGAAGAGAAGTGGCTGGAGTCATTACACTCGAGGAGATGATCTGCCCCAGCCTTTCTCAGCTGTCTTCTGGATAAAACAAAAGGGCGATAAACAGAAAAATTCAGCACTGAGTTCATCTATTCCCTGAGCTTCTCATATGGTCATTAATGTGACTGGGCTGTATCTGTGAAGCTGTATAGAGGCACAAAGGAATTAGGCTAGAGTAAGGCGGCCGGCGACCTCTGGCGTCTGTGCCACGTGTCATTTCCTGAAGCCCTTTTGGGCGAAATGACAGTCGCAATGTCTGTTGTTCAGAGGAGTGTAATCTCACGTATGAGATACAGATTTTAAACGATGGAGATTTTAAACACTAAAGCCAGGAAGCTTGGTGGGAGTGGCTGTCTTCCGAGTGGTTTTCTGTGCTGCCATGGACGAGGCGTGGATGTGTCATCCGTTGGTGAGATCCACTGGTGAAGGGGCTAAGCAAACCCTGGGGGGAGGGGGGTGAAACCACATCTCTTCTGGCATCCCTAGTAAATACGTTTTGTAAAACCTGTGAATTTGACCCTAACCCTGAGTGTTGAAGTCTGGTGCCGTGTCTTGAGCCCTCTTCTGCCTTGAGGGTGAGTGACTGTAAATGACCAATTCCTCAGTGATGAAAGTTCAAATTTAGCTTCCCTGAGGAAGCCAGACCTCAGTCACCCGTGTCTCCATTAACACTGCGGTCCCTACTCGGGTGGCTGCATGTTTCCAGGTCCTCCTTGGAGACAGAGCCGTGCGGTGCTTGATGATTTGATAACATCAGCCACCTTCTGTCTAATCCCGGTACAGATGATTCTCCTACAAGGAAACGGATCTAGTTTCTTCCCTGATCGTTGGAAGAAGCAGCCCGCCTAGGGACTGCACCGTCCTCTCCACTTTCACATCGAAGCCTGTGTCTGTCTGCGAGGAGTGTCGTGTGTGTCGTGGGAATCGTGGGAATTGCCTCCTTAATTCTTTCTGCTTTTGAGGACTCGGACAGCTCTGCCTGTTTCACCCGGGACGAGCAGCGGGTGGTCTCTGGCTGCTGTGGGACTAGGGCTTGGGGTGCATCATCACATCTGGTGACCTGTCCAGGTGGGCATATTGTCTTGCCTGTTGGCTGAGGCAGCTGTGATGCCATGGGGGTCATGCTTGTATCAGGGCCAACCCAGTTCTTCCCGTGCACACTTCTGCTGCTGGAGTGCCTTTCCTTATGATGACGTGTTGAATTAGGGTGGAGAATGCAGAGAGGCTCTGGGCCTCTCCTTCCCATTCTTACTCCCTGGAGCTGTGATGCCCGACAAGGGAGCCCATAGCCAGAGGCTCCTTTAAATTTAATTAGAATAAAGATTTGATAACATAGCCAAACACATTTGAAAAGAGCTTCACAGATTAAATTCCGGATTCAGCCCTTCAGGCCCAGTGGCCACGTTTTGGGGCTCAGCAGCTGTTAGGTGGCTGTTGTCTTTCTGTGTTGGCTCAGCAGATTGGGACGTTTCTGGTTCAGCAGGCAGTTCTCTTGAATGGCTCTGCCTGTGGTGAAGGCACCTTGGCTGGAGAGCCTCGTGGGGATCCCTTAGGCCTCTGGCTCCAGCCAGGCTGCACGGTTCCTGTGCCCTGTGTCCTCTGCAGGCCCAGAGCTATCCCACCACAGAGTCAGCACTGCTAGACTTGGGTACTGTGTGCAGACAGCAGAGGGGCATATCTGGGTCTTGCAGGGGCTGGGGTGACTGGCCTCCTTGGCCAGGAGCCCGTCTCCGAGTCTTCAGGGGAAATGCATCCACCATCCACACCGTGCACCAGAGGAAAACTGTAGGCTTCTCTGTGGATGGTGAATTGAGATCATGCAGAGTGACTAGGCTTGGGCTCCTGACCAGAGTGAAACCTGATACCTTTAGGTGGAACCTGACATGCCTCCATGTGTACATGGCAAAGAGAATGCAGCGTTGTCAGCTTGAATCCAGATGTGCTCCCGTTTTGAGGTGGAAGGTTCTGGGAGTATTGGCCATTGGTGATTGTCCTGCCATGGAGGACTTTGAATGCAGGCACTGGTTTAGGATAACCCTGGTTTCCTGGTCCTGTATGTGGGCATCCCTGAATATCCCGGGCTGGAGGAAAGCAGGGCAGATGGGAGGGTGACAAGAGGTCAGGTGTTTCCAGCTCTGGGGAGTGATGCCATCAGACGGCTGAGATCAGGTGGCGGGGGAACAAAGCAGGGGTGCATGGAAATGTCATGTTTCCTGGGGCATGGGGAGGACCTGTTGAGCTCTATTCCTGGGCAACAGTTCTTCCATTCTCAGGAATCTGTGCCATTTGTAACTGAGTAGCAAATTCTAGAATTGCTCTAATTACTTACTGTTAAGTCCCCATCCCAATTACCATGAATTAGCAACAGTGATAACAGTTTGCCAGGTCAAACCTTGCTAAGAAAAACCAGTGGAACTAGTTTTAGTTGCCTCGAGTTCCCTCCAAATCGGATTCCTTAGCGGCTTATGTCCCCACAGCTGCTGCAGTTCTTCCTGGGCCTGGCAGGCACGTTCCAGACATTGACATCTCAGGTCAGATGCAGGCGTGCATATTATAGAAAATCGCACTGTGCTGTGATTGGCTTGAGCTGACGTTCTCTAGGTGAGAGGCGTCTTGAGCTGACGTTCTCTAGGTGAGAGGCGGAGGCCGAGGACCTGTGAGGGACTGTCTTGAGTGTCCTCTCATTGACTTGGAGCAGATGCACATCTGTTCTTCAAAAGTTCTAATGGGATGAAATTAGAAATAGGAATTTTTAAAATTCATGTGTTACGAACTCTGTTCAGTGACTTCCTCTGAAATGAGAGACTATTTGCTGACGAGGCATTCAGACTGCAGCTCTCCTTAGAACTGTCCTAGACCTCGATGCCGTCCTTTGGCCTCTTCCTGGGTGTGGAGTGCTCTGCTTGAAGCAAATCCACGTGGTCTGTGCATCACTACTGCAACCAGCTCAACGTACACACCCACTGGGAGGGGGGCCAGATCACTTAACATTTTAAATGCATTTAACATTAAACCAGCAAGTCAGCCAGTGCTTTCTGTAACCAAGCTGCCCGGCTGATGGGAACCTGACACTTAATTTTTCGGAAAAGAATACTTGCTTCTGTGGAGTGTCAATATTTGTCTCATTTGTTGAGACTCTGCTCAAAGTGATGAACGTGTGTAAATTAGGACCCTTTTGTGTAAATTGGGCCACAGAGCTCTCTAGGCACAGTCAGGGGAGTAAACGGCTGTGAAAGATGTCGCCTGATGTGAGCCGTGACCAGGCACTTTGGAACCTGGGATCCCATCTCCAGCCTTTCAAAGGACGTAGAGGAATCGGCCTGATGTGAGCCCTGGCCGGGCACTTTGGAACCTGGGATCCCATCTCCAGTCTTTCAAAGGACATAGAGGAATATAAAATGCAGATGGGAGAGTTCATATTTTGGGCATCTCTGTTCTTTTGAAATCAAAGTGCAAAGAAAAAGTTTTGCCTTGAGGTCTTACCCCATCCTTGTTTTTCTCCTAAGGTTTTAACATTTTCTTAACTGCTTTTTTCTCCCCCGATCCTTGGGGAACTTCTATCTTCATATCTTCTTAAAAGATATGGTTAAATTCAACACTGAAATTTAAAAACATGCATTCATATTATTTTTCTTTAAACTGATGTATCTGACATTGGTGAAGAACTAACTGGGCGTATTGGTGTATTTTTATTTTTTTGAGATAGTCTTGCTGTGCTGCCCAGGCTGGAATGCAGTGGCGTGATCTTGGCTCACTGCAGCCTCACCTCCTGGTTCACGCCATTCTCCTGCCTCAGCCTCCTGAGTAGCTGGGATTATAAGTGCCTGCCACCATGGCTGGTTCATTTTTGTATTAGTAGAGATGGGGTTTCAACATGTTTGCCAGGCTGGTCTTGAACTCCTGACCTCATTTGATTCGCTCACCTTGGCCTCCCAAAGTGCTGGGATTACAGGCATGAGCCACCACACTTGGCCTGGGATATTCTTGATTGTAACTGTAATAGATCCCTTTAATAAAAACAAAACAGAACAACAACAACAACAAAGAGCTGTCTGAAAAGTCCCAAAATTAAAGAGCTCACTTGGACAGGGATTTGGACACCAGTTGAATGGCCCAGCACAAACCATAGTTACATGGGCCACTCGGCCTGTTAGATCCTTAGGGTATTTGAAGTCGTGGGGATATTTGCATTTCTGCTTCTGGATATCGTGTCAGTATGAATTCGGCTAGTGTTTGAGGGCCAGGCTCAGATCCAGGAAAGCAAGAGCCCCTGCCCTCACGGCACTTCTCTTCCGTGTGTGTGTGTTAGGAAAATAGAAAGCATAAGATATTTTTTTCAATGAGCTGGGAAGATGGAAAAATAAGCTTAAGATGTTTACTTGTTCAGAAGAAGGGAAGTGCAAGGAATACTCAGCTTTGTTGCTGCTGAAGGAGGCCCCTGGCGGAGGATGTTTCAGAGGTGGGGTTTGTCTGAGAAAGGTGGTAAGAGGCAAATAGGATGCCCCATCTGGTTTGCCAGAGATGGGGAAAGTCCGTATCCCCAAAACAGCCTCAGCATTCTGGCAAAGGCTTTGGAAAACCAGCTAGGGTGTGGGACGTTGTTGGCTGCTGGGTAGAAGGAAAACATTGCTGGTCCTGAGGACTGTACTGTTCTTCCACTGCTATAAAGAACTACTTGAGGCTGGGTAATAAGGAAAAAAAAGGTTTAATCGGCATACAGTTCTGTGGGCTATACAGGTTTCTACTTCTGGGGAAACAGAGTGGAAGGTGAAGGGGAGACAGGCATGTCTTCACATGGCTGGAAGGGGAGAGAGAGTGAAGGGGAAGGTGCCATGCACCTCCAAACAAGCAGATCTCAGAACTATCATGAGGACAGCACTAGGGGGATTGTGCTAAACCATTAGAAACCACCCCCATGAGTCAGTCACCTCCCACCAGGGCTCACTTCCAACAAAGGGTTAGAGTTCAGCATGAGATTTGGGTGGGGACACACAGCCACACCATATCAGGCTTCCCATTCTTCTCCTGCACATGCTTCGCAAATGGTTCTGTCATTGGTTTTTGTTTTTGTTGATACATAATATGTGTACATATTTTCAGAGTGCATATGATATCTTGATTCATCCCTATGTTGATGAAATCTGTGTACTTGGGATGTCTTTCACTTTAAATAGTTTCTTTTCCTTATGCTGATAATGTCAAGTTATTCTCTCCTAGCTGTTTTGAAATACACAGTAGATGACCCACTGCCATCCCCCTGCTGATTTATCAATAGTAGGTCTTGTGCTCCCATTAGGCTGTGTGTTTGTGCCCGTTATGAGCCTCTGCCTATCCTGCTTATGAGTGGACTCTGCTGGGCCCTGTTGACCACCTACTCTTGGCCTCCATGAGATCTGCTCTCAGCTCCTGCTTATGAGTGAGAACATGCTCCGTTTCTTTGCTTGGCTCGTTTGCTTAACGTAATGTCCTCCAGCTCCATCCATCCTGTCTCGGATGACAGGGATCTCAGCTGTATGGTGGAGTATTGCTCCTGTGAATGTTCGGGCCACATTCCCTTCATCCCCTGTTGACGGGCACTCAGGTGATTCCAGATCTTGGCTGCTGTGGATGGTGCTGCATTGAAGCTGAGAGCAGTCACTGGCTTTCTACTCGGGGGACGTGAGCCACTTTGATGTTCTCAAGCAGCCATTCCCCAAAGTCCTCCGTGGAATGCCGCTTTCCTTTGTGCCCATGGTTTCCACTAGGATGAAGAGCTGGCAAGGGGCTTCGAGTGAACCCTTGGGTTTCTGTCTTTAATTGGTACCCAGCTGCACTGACCAAGTGGGGGTCCCAGTGACCCTGGACACTACCTCACATAAGGTCCAAAGATGCAGTTAGGTTCTTTTTTTAACTTAAAAAAAAAAACAAAAACAAAAAAAACCCTTTTGACCTGGTTAAGCTATAGCATTATCAGTTAGTGTTTTTCTTATTGGAAAGGTGTATATTTTATTTTCTAAGAAGGAAAGAAATCCTGTTAAATACTCTAACTACAGATTAAATCATGTCAAGGAAAGAGGTACTATTTTGGGGGAAAATTATCCCTTCATGTCAATGATCAAGGAGAGGACTTAGATTGTTTAATTGAGTTAATTATGAAATCTTAAGTGGTTTTGAGAAGATGAGCTGTGGATGCTGCAAGACATGAGACTGATGGTGATTTAATGTGAGTCAGCCCTGACAGAATGTGGTTAATATTTAAAGCTTGCTCCAGTATTGCTTGATAGATTGTAAGTTAATGTAAAGATCTGTTTGATGCTTTTATTTTACAAACTATTATGGAGAAAAAGTTTGACAGCCAAGGAACCACCTTCAACCAATTTCTTCCTACTTTCTATCACTAGAAAAATTTGTCCTGTTAATTCCAGAATTTACTTTTGGAAAGTTCCTGTAAGGAGAGCAGAGGTATTGGTGATTGAATAGTGACTTGAATTTAGGTGAAGCTCGTTAAATATTTCATAGTCATGTTTGTCTTGGTGGTTTTAGCAATTTTATATTAAATTTAGAACTGCGAGTGAAACCAAATGTGTTCTTTTGCTTTTGTGATACTCCTTTGTATGACTATACTGGTAAAGAATGATAAAATGTGTATCGGGTATTTTTTCTGTGTAGATATTAGGATTTTGAGGGGAACAAATTAATCATTCTTCTAATAGACATTGTGCTGTGTGTTGGGTCCTTTGTATATTAGTTGAATCACTATAATGAGGACAACTTGAAAGTTTGTTTCTATACAAGATCTTTTATATGCTGACGTGTGTTACGCAAAATCCTTCATCCTCTAAGAAGACTAAGCAATGGGTTGGAGGAGAGGTTTAATCACCCATTAGGTTTATTCTAAATGCCCAGAATTGAAAGCAAGTACGAATTATGTTTTTGAAGTGTGGTGTGTGTGTGTGGTGGACTCCTTTTTAGGTCATGGGAGGGGAGGTAAAGCAAAGATCAGATTTGCTGATAAACATTTGTGCATATGCTAGTGGAGAAGTCATATGACTTGACTGCACCTGCGTACTCTGATTTTGGTTTTGTTAGTGTCTGTAGCTACAAGCCACAGCCGCCTCTAGGACTCACCCTGAGGGGCTGTG
This sequence comes from Macaca nemestrina, assembly GCF_043159975.1. Classification (NCBI taxonomy): domain Eukaryota; kingdom Metazoa; phylum Chordata; class Mammalia; order Primates; family Cercopithecidae; genus Macaca; species Macaca nemestrina. The sequence goes on from NW_027257861.1 coordinate 79,316, forward strand.
ATGAGGGTTATTACAGAGTTGTGTGTCTTAGCGAATGGCACAAACGGTCTTGTGGGCCTACTTTGGCTTTGTTTGAATCTGTAGATTGTTAAACTAAGTTTAACATTTTGAGGATTATAAATTGTGATTCTTGTCTAAGAAGAGGTTTCTGTTGTCTCTGAAGACAGGAGCCACAATACAGATGGTCCCTGGCTCACAATGGTTACATTTGTGATTTTTTTTTTCAACCTTGTGATGGTGTGAACTAGTCACACTCAGTGCATTGTTCGGCCCGAGATGGGCTGCCTCTGGATGAACCCATTGTAAGTTGAAACTATTATGTCAAACGCACTTTCTATTCAGGATATTTTCAGCTTACGCTGGGTTTATTGGAACAGTTTCATCCCACGGTAAGTCAGGGAGCATATATGCTCATAAAAGTAGAGAGAATCTCATAGATACCATGAGATATAATGTCTCTGATGTTATAGAGATATGATGAAAACAATCAAGTGGGACTTGGAAGCCTTGGAGGGACTCTCATGCGCGGCTCCTGGAATGCAAACGTGAGCGCCACTGGCTTCTGGATGTGACATCTGTGCCTTCTGCTTAGCCCAGTGGGTTATTGGCTGCTCCCGAGGGCAGAGAGGTCCAGCGTTCCTGTGTTTAGGTGTTTGAGCTGCCTTAAGAGGCTAGGTCAATTCTCACTGGTGTCTTCAGGGCTTTAGGTCTTCTGAACAAGCAGGAGGAAGGACGACTTCGTAGAGCTTTGGAAATCTCAACGGACTTCAGGGCCATCCCCCTTGGCAGGAGAGAGCTCCACTGGAGGTGAGCAGGGTGCCATGCGTGCCTGTGCTGGGCCCAGACGTGTACGGACGTTGTGAGGGCCACAGGACGCAGATCGGTCTTGGTTCACAACTGGTGTCAATGGCCACGCAGCATTTCTGCCAGGTACATGACTGCGGGGACTTGGGTTTTGGGGTGTGCGTCCTGGTTGCCTAGTTGCTTGGAATACCCCCATTCAGACCCCAGCCTGAGTCACCGTGACAGGCCTCCCGCTTCACACGCCACACGGAAGCCGTGGCGTCGGTCACTGACGCCCACCAGCTGTCAGATGTGCGTATGTATCTTCCCTGGTCTCGTGATGTGTCTTGTTTTGAGGTTATAGTAAACGTTCTTTAAGAGGGGTTTTGGATTTTTTATGTTGCTTGCAAGGAGGCAGCAGGGAGTGCTTGAGCAGTGAGATCCCCTTCCCAACCAATGCAATTTCAGATCACAGCAGATAATTAGGGCAGCGGAGCTGTGGGATCACCTACCCAACCAATGAGAATTCAGATCACAGCAGGTAATTACGGCAGCGGGGTGGGTGGCAGAACCCTGAACTGTGGCTGTTTCTGGTGTCTTGCCCCGGACAGAGTGTGCTGGGGCCTCCGTGGTCCTCTGTGGGGTGGGTGTAGCACATGAGCTGGGTGCTGCTGGGCTGTGACTGGCTCCCCAGTCCGGGGTTTATGCAAGACTCGTTCTTAAGACAACTTGGAACCCAGAAAGCAACATGAGGAGAACGGGTTTGTGCGTTTCTGGATCCTTGGTGCTTCCCAGTCTCAGACGCTGTGCAGGCTCTGAGGGGTCTCGCCGGGAACACTTGAACAGTTGGCCCCCGGGGTGGAGTGGGGCTGCAGCGGGTCTTGCAGAAACTGGAAGTGGGGGTGCGTGTGGCAAGCAGGACCTTTCAAATGGGCCCAGCAGGCTGCATCTGTGGAAATGGTGCCACCTAAAGCAGGGCTGTGGCCAGCAGGGCCTGAAAGTCTACAGCGGGCTCTGTTTCTGCTGTCTTGAGAGAGTCTCTGCATGGTTTTCCTTGGTCTTTGTCTATTTGGAGGACGCTTCCCCCTTTCTTGGGCTTACCAAGCCTTCTGAGCTGCCTTGTTGAGTATGACAAAGCCCTGAGAAGGCATTTTTATCGCATAATTATGTTACCCTGGTGGCTGGATAAATGACCTGCAAATGTGGGTGACTCAGTAGCTCTGAGGGTGCTCAATATCCAAGACAGGTGGGAAGAAAATGTTCAGGCAGGTGTCAGAGAATCTGTTCTCTGCTTCACACTGGGGCCCTGGTTTGCTGACAGTCTTCGCACTCGATCCAAAATGGGGATAATGAAGTCTCACGGATTCGGCTTCAGCTGAGAGCTGCCTCCAGCACAGTCTTGTGTGAGGAAGAGTTTATAGGTTTGGTGCAAAGGGCGGGCGTCAGTTGATCTTATTTGTGGTGGTGCTTATGGTGGCTTTTCCGTAAGGAATTTAGAGTTTATTAGGTTTGGCAAGGGAATCCTGAGTGATAAAGTGGAAGAATGCTTCAGGAAATTCTGGAACCTGCAGTGAGTTTGGAATCTGTATGAAATTGAGATTTAGATTCTCACGATTTCCTAATGCTACCCCGAAACCCAGTAGTTGAGACAGTCATAGAGCTTCAGTTGTGCTGCCCCGGTTCCCCATTTTAAAAGGAACACGTTGCTTTCATCTAGAATGTTCTGAGCTCTGAGTGCTGCCAGCGGAGTTTCCAGCTCTCTGCATCAGAGGGGAAGCCAGGACTGCGCTCACGGTGTCGCGGCAGCTGGGAGCTGAACCTGGACCTCAGGCACGTGTGATGCTGACCATTTTCTGTAAACTCCAAGGGTGCAGTGGTCTCCTTGGCACTGTACAGTCTTCTGAAGCTTTTGATGTGTCTGTACTTTATAGATTTTTCAGAAGTAGAAGGCCTTTTCCCACACCCTTGGGCTGAGTTTTGTCAGAGGCTGGTGTGTGGGAAGCACCACACCCACATTCTGACAGCAAAGACTCTGGTGCCCAAACGAGGTCAGAGTGGAAATTTGTTTTTCCTTCCCTCCAGTCTGGTCCAGCTGCTCCCTGCTTGGCCAGAAGAAAATCATGCTTATCCAAGTCATAGGCAAACCCCCGAAGTCAAACATTTGTCTTTTTTCTTTAATATACCCATTTAGTTTTTATGGGATGATAGATGGAGAAGTGTTTTTTAGGGGAAAATTAATTTATTTAATTACAGAGAACTTTTTGGACAAAAACTGTAATCAAGAAGCTATTGTGTAATAAGATCTAGTTAAATACTACAGTTGAAAGCTCTTTATATTTGATCTTAAACTTGGGCCTGGTATGCATGTCCGCACGCTCGTGCTCATGACGCCAGGCTCAGCTGTGAACTACAGGCACGGTACAGACTTTCTGGTTGCTTTTTTGAAAGTCTTACTGCTTGGCCTCTCGGACTCAAATGTTGAGTTAGGTTGATTCTGTTCAGAATGTTCATCCCTCCATCTAGGGTCCAATCATCTTTCAGGAAGGAACCGTCTTCCTCATCTTTGTCCCCTACAGTATTGTATATTTAATAGTTAAATATTTATAGGTTACCTGGGTGACTGATCTGTTCATTAGGAGGCAAACAATGCCAATTTTTACATCATTATAATGGACTTGTTAAATGACTGTTAGTATAATGAAGTTTCCATGGCAAAAGAGGCTTTGCAGATGTGACTGTAACTGACAGTGGGATGGGGGAGGACCCTGGGTTGTCCAGGTGGGGTCTAGCGTCCTCATATGTGCATTGATGGGAGGGAGTACGAGAGTCTGCCTCAGAGGAGGAGACCTGAGGATGAGATAGAGGCCAGAGGGCTGTGGGGCTGAGGGCGGGGGTGGAATGGGGCCGGAGGGGCATGGGCCAAGGGTGGGGCAGGGGCTGGAGGGGTGCAGGGCTGAGGCCGGGGCAGTGGTCAGAGGGGTGTGGGGCTGTGAACCAAGCTGCATGGTGGCCTCTATGAATTGGGAGACTCCAGGCAGGAGCACAACCTACTGACCCCTTGACTTCAGCCCTGGGACTCCTGACTTCCAGGGCTGAGAGAAGGTTTGCGTTTGCGGTAATTTGTTGCAGCAGCAATAGAAAGTTAATGCAGTGTATCTGTTCTTCACCTCCAAACCTTTGAAAAGTAACCCTGTTGTATCGGCCTTTTGTGTGCCCTAAATTCTAATGAGATGGTTTGTAGGAAATAACGGACACAAACGGTGGCAGAACACAAAGTTGGACAGAAGCAGTGTCTTCTGTGGTTCTGTAGTTTGGGTCTGTGAAGTTAGATTTCGGTCAGAGAGTGTGTGGTCTTGTTCAGTGTATACCTGGAGTACTTGTTCAGAGCTCCTGGGGGAGTGGTCTTTAACACTGTTAGGATGAAAACTTCAAGCACATCAGGGCCAGAGTTCCTGAGTCAGTGTTAGGCGACCTTTGAATAAGAGTTGGCATGTAGAATCTGCCCAATTTACTAGCATGAAGCAGCAAATTTTTTTTTTTTTTTTTCTTGAGATCGAGTCTCGTTCTGTCACCCAGACTGGAGTACAGTGGCTCGGCCTCGGCTCACTGCAACCTCCGCCGCCTGTACTCAAGTGATTCTCCTGCTTCAACCTCCAAATTGCATGATTTTTTTTTCTGTTTTATATACTTAGTATATGACAACTCTGCAAACTTTATCAATACAAATGACATGCCAGAACTTATGAGAATCCAGCATTTTCCCATGCAAATTAGTAGTGATGTGGAATTCCTGGGCTGGTTTGGTTTTATAAGACGTAGGGGCGGATTCTTTGCCTAATTTCTGTGGAGCTAACAATTGTTAATCACCCAACACTCTTACCTCCCCCAACAGCTCAGGTGAGGGGGTTACCCCCGCTGTCATGATGAGAGGCAGGAGACTGAGGCTTAGGTGAGCAGGTGACACATTACTGTCCAGCCCCACCCACCCCGTAGTTTCCTGCCATGGCTCAGCTATCTTCCTACGAGAAAGGACAGACACCCTTTCGGTGCTGGGTAGAATTCCTTGTGAACCCCTTTGCATCCTCCAGGGAGTTCTTGCTTTACGGTGGTGGCTCATGGGGAGGCCTCTGGCCCACTGAGAAAGTGACTCATGTTGTAACATTACTGTCTCTCTGTCCGGCTGCTGTCCATTGGGTGATTTGTAAAGAGACATTTATTGCTCACAGCTCTGGAGGCTGGGAAGTCCAAGGTCAAGGCAGTCCAAAGTCAAGGCACCTGCACATCTGGTGTTCCAGGGCCTGTGGCATACAGACGGCAGCATCTCACCGGGTCTTGCGTGGCAGCAGGCGTCTCATCGGGACTCATATGGTGGAGGAGCAGGAGGGCTCCTCCATCTTCCAACAAGGACACCAACCCCAGTCCTGAGAGCAGGACCTCCCAAAGGTCCCACCTCTTAATGTATCCCATCGGAGATGGTTTCAGCATGAGGTTTTGGGGACATTCAGGCCAAAGCCATTGCTCTGCCACGGTGTTAGGGCTGCATGGCATCATTACTGCAGCAGAGCCACAGCCTTCTCATGTGCATTTGCTGCAGGAGGAAGACGCAGGTGCCTGTGCATGTTGGGGTTCAGTGCAAGAAGTTGAGACCCTCTGGGAATCTTAGCAGGAAGAACTTAAGGCTTTGAGAACTGACACCTTAGGACTGTAGTTTTCTTCAGACTGTAAAAACCTTGGTGTGTGATAATACTGAACATTTCCTGAGCCCTGTGATCCTGTAAAACAGTGGTGGTTAAGACATTCCCCCTCCCCACAACTAGGCCCCCACTTTTACTGCAAGAAGCCCCTTCCCATGTGGCTTAGGCTGACTGGCGGATGACCATTTACCAAGGAGAAGGCCAGACACAGGCCTTCAAACCCCCCATCTCTGCCTTATAAGTGACTAGCTAAACTGTCTGTTCCCACTGATCAATCACCTCCCACCTTGAAATGGTTCTTTGTGGTGCAGTTGCGCCTAGGGGGGTGGACTTGTCTTTGACTGTTGCCTTCCACAGAGGACGGTTAGGGTGGGCAGGAAAGAATTCTCTGCTACACGTCTGCATTCCAGGCTGTTTCCAGAAGTGGGAATTCTTGTGCCCTGGAGTCTGGGAATGGATTTCTAGTGTCCCAGCTTCAGGTGGAGTTGAAATTGAGTGAGACAACCCGCCACACCCATCTGGAGCCAGGAACTAGAGCCATTTTTAAAGTGGCAGTTTCTCCATAAGATGACCCAAAAAATGCGCTCAGCACATTTCTTTCTTTCTCATATGCATTTGGCCATCTAAAATGGGAATGGTGGTTTTTTGAAGTATGGATGTAGTTTTAAATTTTGAGTATTGTAAACCTTAATGTAGCTTCTTAAAATGTTTGCCTGATTATTTGGAGATTTACTAAACCTTTGGAGTGGTAATCATGAATTGATCTATATGACTTTGCTTTCTATGATGCAATGAAAGTACTCTAATTAAAACCTCTGCAGTTGGGTCAGCAGGCGATTGGCCAAAACAAATTCTGCTTTTTGGGTTTCTTTAACCAAACAAGGGAGTAGAGTGTAGGCCGAAGTGGCAAATTCATTTCAGAGCACGCCAGAGCCCTCAGTGATTGAGCAGCCTTCTCAGGTGAACGTGTAATGTGCCGTGAGTCTTGGCAAGCCTGGCTACTGATGTGTGCACGTGACAGCACAGAGCCACACCTAGGAAGATGTGGTTTCTGTAACAAACTTTGGAAAACCAAAGTTCCACTTAATTATCCAACTTTGTTATAGAAAAAGCTTAGATCAGATGGCCAAAGACCTGATTGTTTCATGGTTGAGACATGGTTATAAAATTGCCCTTACTTGGTGCCAATCGGTGTTGGTCCACAGTGATACTCCTCCAACCTCACTGAATAGCTTGGAGACTGATACGAGACTGTGAAAATCTCCTTAAGGTGAAAAGGGCTCTGGGGCACCCGGGAATATCAGCACACCTGTGGCCATTCCCCTATAAGGTGGAAAGGATGGCTGAGTCACGCGGGAGCATCCGCACACCCATGGCCGTCCTCTTTAAGGTGGAAAGGGCTGCTGGGGTGCCCCGCAATATCTGCTCACCCGCGGCCATTGTTCCTGTCCCCCTTTCTGCTCAATCACCTCTGTGTTCCCGCATTCAGGCTTTGGGACAGCTCGTCCCCTGGGCTGGTGAGGAAGGAGTGGGAGGTTGTTCTGAGGCTCTGTCACTGTCTGCCCTGTCATGAGCTGGGGAACGCAGTGGCAGTGACCCTGGAGGAGTCTGGTCAGTGAGGGCTCCGGCAGGAAATGCTGAGGCTTGAGGTGGCTCTGCCAGTTGTAACCAAATGTCTTCCCTCTTATTTCCATGATTCCTTCTAGTTCTGCACCTTGCACTGCAGAGTCTCTGTGTGTCTATAAATATACATGAGTTACGATACAGGTGTCTCTTTCCCCTCTGTCTGGGGCTGGGCCCAGGGAGTGAAGTGCAAGACCCCCTTACTGCTGGATGCCCACCAGCACGAGGCACTGCCTACCCTGCTAACGAATGCCTACAGCGAGTCCTGGAAGCCTCCTTCTGAGCACCTGGCCTGTTGACGGTGTATACGGGAGACAACTGAGCTCCCCTTGCCCCACCCTGAGCAGAGACTGGGGAGGTGGAGGTAGCACTGCCCCCATGGTGCATCCTTGGTGCATGGAGGAAAGTGTGTTCATGCTTAAAACACAGCTCATCCTCTCAAAAGCAGGGTGACAACCACATTTACTTCTGGAATCTTAAAAAAGGGCCCGTCTCTTTGAGAGAAGAACGTGGTATGTATGTGTGTACCTCCATTGTTTTCTTTGAGACAGTTTCCCTCTGTCACCCAGGCTGGAGTGCGGTGGTGCGATCTCACTGCAAGCTCCGCCTCCCGGGTTCATGCAATTCTCCAACCTCAGCCTCCCGAGTAGCTGGGACTACAGGCACCCGCCACCACCCCTGGCTAATTGTTTGTATTTTTAGTAGAAACGGGGTTTCACCGTGTTAGCCAGGATGGTCTCGGTTTCCTGACCTCGTGATCTGCCCACCTCGGCCTCCCAAAGTGCTGGGATTATAGGTGTGAGCCACCGCGCCGGGCCGTATGTGTGTACCTATTTACAAGTCTTGCCCGACCTTTGCATTGAAAAATTATTGAAAAACTTAAGGATGTAACTGACAAGAACTTTATAGGTTTCTCCAAGGAAAAATTTGGAAAAGTTAAGTGAACCCATAGTGTGTTTTACTTCTATGAGTCCCATACTTGGATTTTTAAATGCGGGCAAAACATCTGTATGTTCTTCAGCCTGATTTCCGTGGAATCGTGAATGAAACGTGCTGAAGTTGCCATGCGGATTTTGTTATGTGGCGGTGACAAGTGGGGCTGGTCATTAAACAACTGGAGGGATCCCTGTCCTTTCTGTGCTCCTGTTGGACACTAGGCACGTGCTTGGGTGTTTTCTGTGTGTGTGGACAAGATGAGGACAGAATTTCCAGATTCACACGGTGGTATCTTCTCCCTTTTCTGTTAAAACGTGTCTTCTGCTGCTTCTACATAGACCAAGTGTTTCTTTCTCTTGCCTGTCTATATAAACACTGTTTAACAAAAACTGTATTGTAGACATGTGAAGCTGAATTCCACATGATACAGCAGATAGAGATGACTGAGTATACTGCTTTGTGGAAGGAAGGTTTAAAATGATTTTTACCTTTTTCCCTGAAATAGGGAATAATTTTAACTTTTTCCCTGAGATAGGGAATAATGAAATGGGAAAATAATTAAATTTTCCCATTTAATTGTTAGATTATATTTAATTATTAGATTATTCATGTATTGCAAGGGAAAAAGGAACTAGATCACCCCATGTACCCAAATGAAAATTTAAAGGGTATGGGCGAGTTCATTTGAACTCCTTTAATTTGTTTTAGTTTGTTTGTTTTTGAGAGTCTCACTCTGTTTCTCAGGCTGGGTGCAGTAGTGCAATGACAGATCACTGCAACCCCAACCTTCTAGGCTGCAGGTTCAGGAGTGGTCAGAGGAGGCCAGAGGAGGCCCTTGTGATGCGAAGCTAAACGTTTAATGATGGCGCTGCTGAGTGCATGAGCCGCGTCAGCCCAAGAGTCTGGGTAGGAGGGAACGGCGGGGTGGAGAGAAGACTGGACAGATAGGTGCTTTCCTCGGTCCTGGGAGCACGGTCAGGTCCATGCTCAGACGTCCTGGTTTCTCCCACATTGCCATAAATAGCAAGGGAAGGACTCGGGGCACCCAGGGACCTCAGGGGTATAAGCTGTGTCCTCGCGTGGCCCCAGCTGTGGCCAGTGATATTGTTCTCTTTAACCTCAGGCTTATTTTCTATAAAAGCACAAAGGGACAGAAGTAGTTCAAGGGCCTCTAAAGACTTCCGTAATTGTTAATAGGCCTACTTTTATGCTTTCTTATGTATTAAGAGCAAATCATGAAACAAACTCATTTCTGTTTGAAGAAATCTTTACGGTTCTCATTTTTGTGGCAAGCAACATTGATTCTTTGCTTAGTGAGCGTTAGTGCCCTCCTGCCCAGTGCGGTTGCCTGGCGTGTCCTCGCACACACCTCTGTCCATTGGTCTCCGTTCACCTTTCCGCTTAGAATTGTAGGAGGGGCGCTGGGATCTTAGGGCTAGAAAGAAACTCTGAAGACCACTTTTAGGGGCGGCTTTTAGTCAGGGCTCTCCAGAGAGACAGCCAGCCGGGTGTGCGTGTGTCTCCAGGGTGAGGCTTGCTGCAGGGGCTACAGAGTCCAAGAAGCCCCAGGACCCACAGCCTGCAAGCTAGAGTCCTGGGAGGGTGTGGCTTGAAGACTTGAGAAGCGGAGGGTGCAGATCCCACCCGGGTCTGAGGAGCTGAGACCCAGTAGCACGGGCTGCAGAAGACAGATGTCACTGGCCTATCAGCCAGACAGGTGGAGTGAACCCAGTTTTCCCCACCTTGCTGTTTTACTCGGGCCCTGGGTGGACAGGGTGGTGTCCCCCACACCGGCGAGGATGGGTCTCCACTCAATCCAGAGGCAAACATGCATCTCACTCAGAAATAATACAGAACCAGCCATCTGGGCACCCCGGGCACACTCAGGTTGATGCACAAAACCAACGCCACGCGTGGCCCTGACGTCTGCGTGTTCGCATCACTCCACGCACATTGCTCGGTCATCGTCTCGGTGAGTTTGTAAGCTCGTTGTGTGGTTCTGGGGCTCTTTGTCCCGGGTGGTGGTGGTGGTGGTGATGACAGGCTCCCCATTGCCCCAGCTCAGGTATGGAAGGTGATGGCACCAACGGCTCCTTGTTTCTCAGACACTGGAGCGGGTGCTCTGTGCAGCCAGTTCCACCTGCAGCAGCATCTGTTTCCTATGCCGATTCCATTCGGAGTGTGCGCCTCCCTTCTGTTGAGGGTGTAAACTTCTTTCAGGGAAGAACTGTGTCCTGTTCGCCTATATCTCCTGTGGTGTATCTCATGGCTGAATAAGTAGCTATAGTATACCTTGGTGGCTGAATGATAGGTTCATTGGAAGGAAAACTTGATACTTTTTTTTTTTTCTTTTTGGGATGGAGTTTTACACTCAACGCCCAGGCTGAAGTGCAATGGCACGATCTTGGCTCATTGTAAACTCTCCCTCCCGGGTTCGTGATTCTCCTCCCTCAGCCTCCCAAGTAACTGGGGTTACGGACGTCTGCCACCATGCCTGGCTAATTTTTGTATTTTCGTTAGAGACGGGGTTTCACCATGTTGGCCAGGCTGGTCTTAAACTCTCGACCTCAGGGGATGCACCCACCTCGGCTCCCCAAAGTTCTGGGATTACGGCCATGAGCCACCACACCCAAGAACTTAATACCATTTTTTTTTTAAATCATAATGGGCTTGTTAAATGCTTACGTTAATGTTTATTTTTAAAAATGTTATCTGTGACCTTTCAGCTTTTCATAGCACTTCTCGTGTGAATATTTTAAAAAGGCCCTTTACTCGTGGGGGAGAAGCAGTTATCCCTTTCAGCAGAGGGAGATGGAGGAACAGGCCCTCGTGGGTCTGAGCACAGGCAGTCACCCCAACCTTGGTGATGGCTTAGGTCTGTTTTCCGTTCACCGTAGCGCATCCACTCTCATTGTCAGCTTAAAAATAAGCTTTTTCCTCTTTCTAATCAGAACAGTTAGTTTGTTAACCATCACGTTAAGGTACCGAGAATGATGGCTTCCAGGCCTCAGATATGACAGAAGTAGTAAATGCAGCTGACCCTGAACAACATGGGTTTTGAGCTTCGAAGGATCACTTATGTTAATTATTTTCCAACCAGCCCTTACTGAAAAAACCTGGCTTTGTGGAGGGCTGACGTTTCCTACATGCGGTTCCATAGGGTGGCCGCGGAGTCCTGTGGATACGTAGATTTGGGTAAACTCGGGGCATGTTCTGGAATCCATGTCCCTGTGTATACAGAGGGACAACTGCAGCTTTTTAAAAGTTTGTGTCCTGCCTTGTCCTAAAAAGGCTCCAAGGTAGATGCAAAATTATTTCATCCTTTTGGTTTTCTTGGTGGGATATTGATGTTTATTCTTCAGTGTCTAAAATCCTGAGTGAACAGAGTTGGTGCTTCAGGAACAAAGCCAGTCTGGAAACACATATTGAGATATCCACCTTTTCTTTATGGTTTCACAAAAGGTCATGATCCTATTTTATTCGGTTGAACTGTAGGAAACTGCCAATATTTGCTGTTTTTGGCCTACAAAATGGCACGTTCGTACGATATTAAAAACAAAGGCTCCCTGGATGGGGAAAATAGGAATCGGTGAGAACCTGAAGTTGTCTGTCATGGCCTCTGAGTCACAGGTAAATAAACCTGTGTGAGGGGAAGTTGGCTATACAGTATTTTCCTTCTGTTTTGAGACTGTCAGAAAAAGGTAAGTTCCATTGCGTTGGGTCCCTTTTCCTCACCTTTGCTGCAGAGGGGACTTGCCATTATACCTCTTGTTTCCAGTGCCCAGGAGGCTGATGCCACATAGAAGACCTGCAGGTCAGTGAATGTGAAACAGGCAACGGACACGCTGTGCATCTTGGGACGCATCTGAGAAGTACGTGCTTGCAGCAGGTCTGAGGTGAGGTCGTGTTCCATCTCCTCTCCCTTCTCTGGCTTTGCAGGCCTTTGAAGTTGGTCCTGGAAAGTGAAATTAGTTAATGCTGATTAGCTCCAGGTCAAAGCCTGGGGGCCGAAGAGACCCACCCTTCACTCAGGGTGTTGAAGCATTGGGCCTTACCATCAGGAGGTAGCAGGGACTCGAGAAATCCCCACATGCCCTCCAGTTCCCTTATGTTGAAATTTTTTGTACTCAGCCATGCTGGGTTATTTTGGGAGGTAAATGGGGGATTCACATGGGGGTGTGCAGTATTCTCAGGTGTCAGGTGTGAGAGTTGAATTTGTAGAAGCTGTGCGCATAGGAATGGACCTGACAGGGAGTGCTGTTTACACGGAGCCAATTTAACGCGAGATCTGTGCTCTGCCTGGGTCCGTGTCTGACCGGTGTCTCCCAGTCTGCAACAGGACGTTCATGTGCCTCGGTGCCATCGTCCCACTCTGTGTAGACGTCTGAGGAACTGTGCGCGGATGCTCTGTGAGAGAGTTGTGATTATGAACTGAGAAACAGTGAACAAACCCTGAATTGGTTAGCACTGGTTCCACGGCCACTTCTGCCGTGGTTGGAGTCATTCATAATAAAATGTGCTGGAATCCTATGCAGAGCTCTGAATTTCAGAGGCCCTTTAATTCGGCAGCTAACCAGCCGCTTCCTTCAGAAGACATTTGAGTCCCCTTTACCTACCAGGGTGACCTTGGGAGTTTGAAGATGAGTGAGACAAGCCCTCCGTGTCTTCTGGATTTTACTGTCCAGAGGGGAGACAGATGTGGATGGTGAAGGGGGCCCTATCAGAGGTCAGCCCACGTCAGTTTGATTTCTTCAGCACTTGCTGTGTTCAGGCGGTGCCCTGGGCCATGTGCAGAGCATCTGGGGACACTGCCCATGGCATCCCAGGCACAGCTAGCATCTGCGCCATCTTCATACTTGGCCTGAGTTTTGGGGAAGTACCGAGGACGGCTTCTACCCTTGCTGGAGAGAGTTGGAAGTCAGGGCAGCCCTCCACAAGGAGATGATCGCCAGCTGATTCCTCAAGAAAGAGAGGTGGTGCCCACATGGGCAGAGCAGGGCGGCATGCACAGACCTGGGTGTGGGGTCTGGGGCATGTGCATCTGAGTGGGGTCTGCTGGGAGACAGCAGGGGTGAGGTGTGAAGGCAGTTGGAATTGACAGGATAAATGATCACTAAGGCGATGCTGGGAAAACATAAAATTGGGACTCTCTGGGGTAAACGTGGACTTAGGGTGACCCTGGGCGTGGGTGTTTTCAAGCTCTGAAGGCAGAGATTTAGGAAATTGGGGCAGAGCCGAGCCCTAGATGAGGATGAAGACCACCCTTGGGAAGTTGAATGAGACAGGGGTGGAAACCCAGTGAATGTCGTGGGGTCAGTCCAGGAGGAAGGCAGCAGAGGAGATCGGTGCCTTCCTCAAAGGCCCCGTGGGGCCTGCCTCTCAAAGTGCTGGGATTACAGGCATGAGCCACTGCTCCCTGCCGATACTTTTAAATTTTCTAAGCTACTCTCTCTCATACCCACTCCCGTATTTTTTTTTTTTTTTAGACTAGGTTTATGGCTATATTTTTTCCAAGGGAACCAAACAGTTACCTGGTTGAAGTACAGATAACACCATGTTTAAAAACCGAAAATGCCAATTTGCATAGAAGTTTCGAAATACCCAGTTGTTTTGAGCCTTGCATTGCAGTGTCACTACCTGCTCTTAAATTTCTACACTATGTATAGACAGTGAGGCAGGGACGGCTCGTACATCTTCAGGTTTCCATTCTACTAACTTGGGTTATATTTTCATTTATTTTGGCACATCTGTGGGTGTGGCAAGCAAGGCCAGGGTATTTGTTTTGAAGCTTGTCCAATAACAGTTGGGAAGATTTTCACATTTTTAGAATTTTCATAGTAATAGTTATAATTTACAAAGAATTTAAAATTGTGTAGTCATTATTTTGCTTTTTTCTAGATATGCCCTGAAACAGGGTTGCTAACTATCATTCTACATCACAGGATTCAGAACAGTACCATTTTGGAGCAGATGCCTGTAATCGAGGAATTCCACCTAGTCAGTTCACTTTAAACTTGTTTAAAAGGTTTTCTTTATCCTAGTTGGCACCTGTGGCTATAGTTTGTTTTCACTGCTGAGGAATATTCCATGATGGAAACCCTAATTCACCTGTTTTTCATATCGGTGGACATTTGGATTATTTTGGGAGGGTGTGTATGTCTATTCAGCCTTCGTTTTTTCAGGATTTTTTGTAGAAGATAATGTAACAGTGTAACATCCTCTGCTACGGAGCCAACACGAACCCTGATGACAGCCACACAGACTCATGCACAGACTCTCAGGCCTTGTTACCAACGCACAGAACCATTTTCTTAAGTTGAAACCCAGTAGCAGAACCTGAAGCCATGTGAACGGGTCCTCCGATCTTACACTTGGAATTCACTTTTTATTACTATGTCTGCATTAGGAAGCATATCAATTATACAGAAATCTGAGAATATCAAATTATACGTTTATGACAGAAAAAAAACTTATTTAATATTCCAGAACACATGGCTATGTTTTTCCCTCATGGCCCACCACTGTTTTCTTTGCTTGAAATGGGAAATGACACTTGAAGGCGGTTTTCTAGCAACTGTTAGACTGGCATAGTTCTTTGGAGACAGAGGATGTAAAGCATATGGAGAATTTCTGTTTGTGGAATGTGATTTCCTGGTCACCTCATTCAGGCTGCCGCCACCTTCCCCTCTGGCCTCCTGCATCATGGGACATCTGAGGAGGTCCCTGTTTCATCCTCTGGAAATTCTGAAAAGGAAGGGGAGGAGGGCGTGCAGGGTGTGGTGCATTTGTGTTGGTCCTTCCAGCTTTTATTTGGAGTCTCGGCTGCCTTGATGGTTCCTGCCTTTATGTCCCTAGCTCGTGGCTTTGTCCTTGTGTCTAACTCACAGGCAGACCGATGGAAAGGAAAGTTGTATTCAGCCAACAGCTTGATCTTATTCTCAAGGCTCAAATCGACTGGGTTTTTGGAGACTTCTGTGCAAATGGGCATTTTTGGTTTTTAAACACGGTGTCTTATTTGTACTTCAAATGGGTAACTGATTCTCTTGGAAAAAATGTAGCCATAAAACTGGTTCTTTAAAAAAAAAAAAAAAAAAAAAAAAAGGGAGTGGGTGTGAGAGAGTGGCTTAGAAATTACACCAGTAATGGTTGGGCCTGGTGGCTTACGCCTGTAATTCCCGCACTTTGAGAGGAGGAGGCAGGTGGATCTCCTGACGTTAGGAGCTTGAGACCAGCCTGGTCAACATGGTGAAACCCCGTCTGTACTGAAAATATGAAAATTAGCCAGGCATGGTGACAGGTACCTGTAATCCCAGCTACTTGGGAGGCTGAGGCAGGAGAATCACTTGTACCCGGGAGGCAGAGGTTGCAGTGAGCCGAGATCACGCCACTGCACTCCACCCTGGGCGACAGAGCAGAAACTCCATCTCAAAATCGGAAGAAAAAAAAAAAACACCTCGGTAATGGAAACCTGATTGCGTCATCTGTGATGGAGATGGCGGATTATTTCATTTTTAGTGACAGGATGAATTGGATATGTTTGCAGTATTCATCTTGACAAGGGAAATGGTGAGAACCAAATGTGCCTCACAGCTTGGGCCTCGCCGTTGGCAGAAGACCCTGGCGGGCAACAGACTGGAGACTCGGAGACCCAGGGGAGAATTATCACGCCTTGACGCTGGTGCAGTCTGTGCTTCTGGACTCTTGCTGGAGGGAGCAACCCCTTTGCCTTGCAGGCTTTGGTGCAGTGGAGACCTTAGGACCTGCTCCTCCTGGCACACCTGTGGGTGTGGCGAGCAGTGCCAGGGCTGAGGCACAGGTGCTGAGCCGGGAACGTGGGACGGGAGAGGCTGCACACGCCAGCAGACGTCTGCTCCAGCAGCCCGGGGTTTCCGCAAGGGGGCGGGGCGTTGGTTTTCCTCCTTGAATTTGGGTGAGGAGGGTGTCCTGGGGTGCTGTGTCTGCACTTGTGTTGCTCTGAGGTCAAGTTGTGGCCCCGAGTCCCTGTCCCTCTGCCAAAGTGAGGGTTTGCCCATTTTCAGGTCAGATTTCCCTTGGGTCTGGGTCTCTAGGAGTGGGGCACATTCGAAGGGGGCGTGAGCACGGTGGACACGCCTGGGCCTCTTCCTCTCCCCTCAGCTCCTGGGCTGTGTGTGAAGAGCTGCCCAGCGGAATCACTCTCCTGCCTGGTGTTTCATTCACCAGAAATCGTTCTCACTGTGGACTGTTGAGTCAAATGTAATCCAGGAATGGAACGTGCTGTTGCTGGATGCCACACACAGCATCAGGAGCTTAGTTGGGGATTATACGATCTGACCCCACACCTTAAAAGTAAAGACTATAGTTGTCAGGCGTCTGAGCCCAAGCCAAGCCATCGCATCCCCTGTGACTTGCAGGTATATACGGCCAGATGGCCTGAAGTAACTGAAGAATCACAAAAGTGCAAATGCCCTGCCTGGACTTAACTGATAACATTCTACCAGAAATAAGTGAAAATGGCCAGTCCTTGCCTGAAGCGATGATTTGTGTGTGTGTGTGTGAAATTCCTTTTCCTGGGTCATCTTGACTCAAAAAGCTACCCCACTGAGCACCTTGTGACCCCCACTCCTGCCCGCCAGAGGACAAGCCCCCTTTGACTGTAATTTTCCTTTACCTATCCAAATCCTATAAAACGGCCCCACACTTGCCTCCCTTCGCTGACTCTTTTCACACTCAGCCCGTCTGCACCCAGGTGAAATAAACAGCCATGTTGCACTCACAAAGCCTGTTTGGTGGTCTCTTCACACGGGCGTGCATGACAATAGTTAAGGGGATACTGAAGTCTTTGTCAGCTCCAAGAACTTTTTCAGTTTGTGTCAGGACATTTTAGGCAGAAGGAAAAGCTTGCTTAGAGAATCTTACAGAAATGTTTGGTGCAGTGCCATTAACTCGTGGAATAAATGTGTAACTTTCCATGGAGGCCCTCTGGAAAGAGATGCACTTTGAGTGCACCCTGGCCTGCTCGCTACAAGAATCGGCCGTGTCACCCCACTTTCCGTGGGTCTGAAGGTGTGCGTGGTCCATTGCCCTGCACTGTGGCCATGGAAGGGAAGATGATCTGGAATGTTGGCGACAGTTATCGGTGTGTGTTGATGTGTGCTGCTTTCTACAGGGGAGAACATTTCTGTTTAATAAACATCTCATCAGGATGATGACTGCAAGATATTTGAGTCTCATTCAATAGTGTCTCTGGGTTCCTTCTGTTTTTAATCTTTCTAGCACTAGGCAAGTGAAGACATGGAAAGTAAAAACTCATCGAACTTGTAGAGACATGGTGTTGTGTAGGAGCAGACTGTAGCCTCTGGCTCTGTTTTTAAAGATTGTAGTAAACCTCTTACCTGGCATGGTCAGGTTGTAAATTATCTTGTTTAATCGAAATGTGTATGAGTCAAAGCTGGTGCCTGCATTGTTGATGAAATACCAGATTTTAAGGGAATAATTCAATGTGCCGTAAGATACCAACAAAGTTCCTCACTGAGGTTCGGCGCGGGTTCGGAGGAGCTGGGCCTTAGGTCACCGGAGTCGTCTCAGGGAGCAGATGTTCACTGTGGGCATTAGTCACTTAGCCTTTCCAGAGCCGAGGAACAGCTCTCTGTGATGGTTTTCGGAACCTGTATTTAGAGTCAGTTTGTCCCACTTGACTCGAAGTTGCCGCGAAATTTCAGACCTTTGCCTCCACCGTGCGCTCGTTTTCTTGTCCCCTGATAACTGCCTCGGTTGCCCCGGCCTGACATTTGAGCCTCGTCGTTCATGGACACAGGCTCCGTGGTGGGGCCAAGGCCGCGACTCCGGCTTGCACAGTTCCGTGACTCTCACCATGGTTTATCACATCACTCCCAGGATCTCCCGTTTAAAGGAAGAGTGTCCCTTTCCTGCAGGCCCTGTGTGGTGTGGAAACCACCCCTACCTACCTTTCTCCCGTTTGAACTTACCGTGAAGCTATTTCTGTCCTAGCCAACCGTCAGAATTTAAGGAACAGTAATTGAAGTAACTTACCACATGCTTCTCAGCAGTTCTTTATGAATTTCATTCTGTTGTGAAATTATTGCAGTTTTCACAGCTATGCTGGTCTCAAGTTGTGGCCCTTGAAATGAATTGCCTTCCCTATTGTGTGTTAAGGTTGTGCCTGGGAGCTGTTGAGACCTCACCTCTGCTTAGGGCAGTGGCTTTGCTCTCCTGACAAGAGAAATAATCTTTTTTAGAGCATTTCTAATGTGGTTTTTGCTTCCAGAAGGAATTACTTTTTTCATAGAGACAGCCACTAAAGTCATAAATTATGCTCAGGACGGACACACGGGTCAGCTGACAGAATGAAGTCCAGACCAGATCCAAAGAGGCAAAAGCAGTTCAGTGGAATTTGAGTCTTTTCAACAAATGGTGCTGGAATTATGGGACAGCCGTATGCAAAAGAGTGAAAACAGGGAGAAATTTCTGTATGAAAATTAAGGTGGACCATAGCCCTGAATGTACAATACCAAACTACACAACCTGTAGAAGAAACGGAAATTGTCGAGACCTAGGGTGAGAGCTCTTAGCCATACCATGATGCATAATCAAGGAAGAAAACAAGTAGGTAAGACTCATCAAAATTAAACTTCTAATATAAAAGACACCCCTAGGGAATTGAAGAGACACATTTTCGATAGATGGGGAGAAGATGTCTATGAACCATGCAGCCGGCAAAGGACTCGTATCCAGAATGCACAGGACTCCCACGGCTCATGACAGAGAACAAACTACCTGACTTTAAAGCGGCAGAGATCTGAACAGATGCTTCGCTGAGAAGGACGGGAGGATGGCCCGAAAGCATCTGAAATGACCTTCAGCGTGACTGGTTGCACCGAGATGTGCACCGAAGCCGCAGTGAATTTGTTCACACCCCTGCTGGAGCACCTGACTAAGGTCTTCCGACAGCCCCAGGTGCTGGTGAGGACAGGCAGTAGGGACTCCTGTGCGATGCTGGGGTTCAGCATGGTGCAGACAGCTTGGCGGTTTCTTATAAAACTGAACTCACACAAACGTGGGGCCAGGTGACCCCAATCCTGGGTATTTACCCTAGAGCAACAGAAGCTGATGTTTAAGAAAAACTGTGCCCAGATGTTAATAGCGCTGTCTATAGTTGCCCAAAACAGGTTACAATGTGCCACAGCCATACGTGTAATAATAAACACCCAGCAGCCCCGAGGCCTGGCTGTTGATCACAGAACACCCTGGGTGCACCTCCAAGCACGATGCCCAGGAAATCATGATTTTGTGAGTGTTTTGCCACAACACTCGCAAAAGACAGACCCGGGGGATGTGAGAACACAGAGAGGGTGGTTGCTGGGAATGGGAGGGTATGCTTATGAGGCCCCGTGAGTGGGTTTGGGGCTGTTGGACTGTTCTGCTTGTGTGATGATGATTGTGGGAATATGTGTGCCGAAATTCACAGAACTGAACACTGTCCACTTTACAGTAATTTTTAAAAAGTGGCAATATGTTCATTTTCAGGACTGTTTTTAATTGAAGATGGAGTTTGCCAATGATTCATTAGGGCAAGCCTGTCTCAAGAGTTGGTAGACGATTCGTTAGAGGCCTGTCTCAGGGCCTTTGGGTTGGGTTGGGTTGGGTTGGGTTGGGTTGGGTTGGGATGGGATGGGATGGGTTGGGTTGGGTTGGGTTGGGTTGAGTTGGAAAAGCCTTCCCTGTTGCGGGCAGTAGCACGGGGCATGGAAAGGATATTGGCAAGGAAACACATAGAATCCTTTGAGGAAACGTGTGTTTCTAACTTGCTATAAGATAGAATTGGAAATTGTAACGGTTTTGTTTCCTAGAGTCTTGGTAGAATAGGGAAGACAGTGTAACAAAATCTAATTTTGAAATGAAGAATTTGAAAGATTTCAACAGCAATAGCTCTAGGAAGTCACCCTGGAAATGTTTTTAAAGATGTTCAGTAGCTATAGCTCTAGGAAGAGTCACCCTGGAGTTGCTTCTTGAGCATTGGTTTCCTGGCTGTATCTTCCGACTTTCATTTTTGAGTTTTGCTGTGAGTTGGGGATGTGTGGGAATAGCCATCCCCAGGTGTTGGGTAGGAGTGGTCCTGCAGGGGGGTGCATGTGCCCCGAGGCCTGAGGCACTGTTTCCACCTAGCTTGGAACATGGGGACTCTTGTCAGTGGCTGGAGTAAGAGTACCAGCCTGGCAGGCTGGGGGAGCCCCGGGGTGGTCTGGGCACTGTCCTCCCTGCCTGCAGGATGGCAGCTGGAGGAGCTTGAAGGCTGCCTGCCTCGTGGCTGTCAGCGCAGCAGCTCCTCCTGGCCCTGGAGCAAGCTTTGGGTCCATGAGTCTCTGCGCCAGGACTTGCCTCCTGGGACCTCTGCCACTGTCCTGAGGGCCCTGGTGCCACTTTCCCAATGGGACCCAAGCCTCAGGCAGCTGCGACCCCAGATTTGGTTGCTTTCCCTGCCGTCTCATTACAGCACGAGTGCTCACCTCACTCAATGTAGAGCCTCAGGTTCCTTCAAGATCCCCAGAGACGGAATCTCCCAATTTTACAAGATAGTTGGCGACAAGATTTGAGTGGCACTGATTTAAATCGGCTTCCAGAGTTTAAGTTCCCAAGACACAGTCCTGCTCCTTCCCTGGCGTCATCCTGTGTGGCTGGTGTGGATGTGGGTTTTCCGGAGGGTGGGGTAAGGCAGGTCAGCAGCAGGGGGATGGCTCATTATTGATCGCTCAATGCCTTGAGGATAACTGGGATTAATGACCTTTATAGGGCTGTAGGTTTGGGGTGTGTGTGTGTGTGTGTGTGTATATATATATGTGTGTGTGTGTGTGTGTATGTGTGTGTATGTATATGTGTGTATATATATATGTGTGTGTGTATATATATATATTTAAACGAGGTGGACACGGTTATCACTGCATTTTTCTGACATGAAACGTGGAGAGCAGAGGGTTTAGGAAACTCCTGAAGCCACACTGTCAGTGGGACCCGGGCAGTCTGGCCTTAGACCCTGCACTGTTTGCCCCTCGCCACGCTGTCAGCAGACCCGGGTGGTCTGGCCTTAGAACTCATGCTGGTTGCCCCTCCCTGCCACGTTATGGGGTTTTTCCTGTCTCTGGGCAGCATTTGATAGCTTGTGAAACAAGACCAAGACTTACTATGAGTGGATATGCCATTATCTGAGATCCAGAACGTTTCCTGGACCTGGCGTTGCCGATGTCACGTAAGGGGAGGTAAAAACGTTTTCACTGTGGTCATTGGGGCTCCTGAAATGGTGTTTTTCCCAGTGAAAATTTGCTCATAAAATCTGTTAACTCAATACTATATGAACAGGAAGAAGTGTGTTGGGCTCTAGTTAAATGTCGCAGAGCCGCAGAAGTAAATGAGGGCACCTTCCAAGGACAGCCTCCCTGAGGAGGCCAAGGATGTTTGCCTGGAGGTTTTGCCGTGAAGCAGGACTTGGGCAGGGCTGGTCTGCCTGGAGAGGCCTCTGCCAGATGTAGGTTAGTTGAAGTAGTTGAGGGGTGGTGGCGTGAAGTCGGTGGTCCCCGAGGAAGCCCCTAGCAAGGCCGGTTTCCGTGGGATGGAAGACTGCCGTTCAGTGGCTGTAATCCTGGCTTCACGGGTCTGACATACAATCCTGCACTTGGATTCTTGGATCCCAGCCAGGTCAGATGGCCCTGAAAGGACATTCGGACTGTGATGGCTGCACCCATTCTCAGCATCTGTAGGGTCTCCTTTGTATGTGTGTGTTTCCATTTTCTTTCAGCACAATTTCTCTCTCCCAGTGAAGTCGCGAGAAATAGAAGGAAACATGGAATGAAGATGTGATTGAGGAAAGTGTGGTGTGGTCTTTGACCTTATTTTGCTTTTGTTGGTTCTCAAGAACTGCACCTGACCTCAGAGCTGAGCGTTTCTGCCAGGAGGTCCTGCCTTTTATCCTACCTCGAGGCCTGTTGAGACACTCCAAGAAGTTTCGTTAACAAGTTGCCTTTTCCTTTTACAGCAGTTGGATATATTTGCAGCAAAACAAAGGAATAACCCCCCAATATGGTGATGAAATGCATTTCAGTATAGATAACATTCAGTCTTGAAGGGCCTGGGATTTTAATCATCTTTGGGTCATGTAACAAGTGGTGTTGGTGATTAAAATCTCCTGACAGCTTTGTTCTGCCACGTTCCTCAGTTTTGAATGATGATCTTCCTGGTTGTACCTTGGAGGGGCATTTGTGTCAGTAGAGAGCAGAGTGGTGGTTCCCAGAGGCTGGGAAAGGACAGAGGTGAGGCCCCTGAAGGTCGCTGGTCTTCCTGGTTTAGGGGCTCAGCCACCTTCCTGTGTCCGTGTAAATTATATCCAGGATAATTTTCACTCGCCCCACTTTAGTTGAGCATTGGAGCTTCAGGATGTGTGTGCCCACATCACCTGGGCTGTGATCCTGGAGTTGGGTGAGACATTCCCGGGTTTATAGAATTACTCTGAGATGATTGAAAACAGAAGCACTTGAGGCATTCGTAATGCTATTTCTTGAACATAACTTAGGTTCAGTTCTTCAGAAACATTTATCTGAGGAAGCATCTATAATTTTTGTTTTGTGCCACTCAGTGCTAGAAAGAATTGTGCAACACTCAAGTGAGTGGCATTATTCCTCTCCCTCCACCATGTAAGCAAGATTAAAGATACCTCTGGCTCCCCTCAATCTTCTCGCCTGCAGGGCGCCTGGCGTGGCAGTATGCTTTCTTCTGTCTTCTTTTTGGGGAGAATCAGTCGTGTTTGTGTGTGCTGCTCAGCTCAGCCTGGTGCGGTTGTGTGGGTGAGGAGCTTGGTTGCTAGGTGACCCTCCCAGGCCTGCCTCCCACCTCCCTAGGCCTTGTTCTAAACTGACAGATAACCAGTGTGTTTTGGGAGAGGACAGCAGCAGGGCAGGAGAGAGTTTGTTCAGAGTTTCTCCTCGCACTGACGTTTGAGCCTTCATCCAGCCTGGGCCCTTCTACAGAGCTGCCTTTGTGTGTTGCAAACCACTCCCTCCCAGTAACCGTGCTTTCAGAGGTTTGGAAATGTGACTGAACTCATCTTCAATTTAAAGCGTACTATTAAATTTTAATGTTGAAACGGATGTATTTTATGGCCTTTATTTGATTTCTCTTGATTTTTTCCCCCATATGAGACATGGCATCTTAAGGGAGACAGCATGGTGTTGGCCTCCTTTCCTAAGGATGGAAGTGAATTCTGAAAGCCCTTTATGTAGGCAGTGAAACATTCAGGGAACCGTTATTATAGCTATGCCTGTCCATGTAAAGCGAGCACGACTCATAAGCAGAAAAAAGTGCAGCCCGGGGGCAAGGTGAGCCCTAATGCTGCCTGTGCCTCGCCTCCCCACCATGGGGAACGGAAGTGCAAGCGCAGGTGGTTGAGTTAGCCTCCAAGCCCAGCCTGCACCCCCTCACATCCCTCTGCATCTGCAGGGGCACAGGCCATGCTTCCATCCCTCGCTCAGTGCCACAGCTGATGCATCAGGAACAGGGGGTGCTGTCTGCCCCTTGTTCGGTGCCAGGGATGATCTGTCAGGATCCCTCGTGCTCATCTGGTCCTCCTGTCTTCATCACCAGCCTCCTGCTGGTAACGGGCTTGTTATTACCTTGGTAAGGGTAATAACATACCCATACCAACGTATGTAATAACATACCCATACCAAGGTGTTGTGGGGCAGTGCTCAGTCCTCCGAGGGAATCGGCCCTTAGCCGCTTCATATTCAACAGGACCAGGAAATGGGTTCTTGTTCCATGTCCTGGATCCCAGGAAGCCATGGTCCTGGACCCTGTAATGCCCAGGGTCTTCGTGAGAAACGCTGGTGCCACTGGAGCACAGCCCAGCCCCCTCCAGTTTCTCCGCTTTGTAACTGCACTTGTGTTTAGCAGGTCTTCCAGGACTTAGATGCTGCTTGGTGTGAGCCAGGTTTTGTGTGGAAAGAGGACAGGTCTGAGCTGGCAACGAACCAGCCCAGAATCATCTTTTATGCTTCCAGATTCTGTGGCCAAAAACTTACCCGTGGACATTGAGGGTGATGCATTTCTGCTCCAAGACGTCTGTGGACTCAGCTGGAGGGATGGAAAGGATGTGGAGCCTCTTCACTCCTGGCCTGGTCTTGGACCTGCTGTGGAGCCTCTCAGTGGCACCAGGGCCCCCTTGTGTCACAGCAGTCTTGGGTGGTTGCACTGCCCCAGGATGTCCCAGGCTTCATGATGTCCCGGCTCCCCTGGCATGGCGGCCTCGGGCGGGTGGCACTGCTCTGATGGACGTCCCGGGCTTCATGATGGTAGGGCCTCCTTGTGCCATGGAGGCCTCGTGATGGTGGCACTGCCCCAGGGTTTCCCAGGCTCCAAGACCAGTGTTCCATCCAGCGAAGGGAAGTTGTACTGTAAGGTCTAGTCTCGGAAGGTGCCTGGGGTCCTATCCTTCAGAGTGGTCCTACACTCACTAGAAATCAAGCCAGGAGGTCCTGCCAGAATTTGCAGCTGCGTTTCAGGTCGTTCCACAAGACCTCTTTTATTTTGGCCTAGTCAGATATATAATTTTTTTTTTCTTTGGTTTTTTTGAGACAGTCAAAAAAAAAAAAAAAAACCTTTTTGTTGCCCAGGCAGTGGTGTGAGCACAGCTTATTACAGCCTCAACCTCCCAGGCTCAAGTGGTCCTCCTGCCTCAGTCTCCTGAGTAGCCAGGACCCACAGGCACATGTCCCCCATGTCCCCATGCCTGACTTATTTATGTATTTTTTTTAGAGATGGATTTTTGCAATGTTGTCCAGGCTGGACTCGAACTCCTGGACATAAGCACTCCAGCTGCCTCAGAGTCCCAAAGTACTGAGATCACAGGCATGAGCCACCATGCCTGGTCAAATGTGTTTCTAATTTCAAAATTAAGAGGACCCAGAGCCAGTTAATTACGTCTCTATTGGAACATGCACCTTATAGTACATTAGGAAAAATCATCCAGAACTTGGAAAAGGGGCTGGACAGACACAGCCTTCGAGGTTGTCTGATGAACCCCTGGGGTCTTTAACCATCTGGACGGATGTACCGTGTCAGACTCACTGTTGTCGACGGGCTGAAGCCCAGGTTTCATGAGGTTATGTGTCGGCTTGTAGTACTTTCTCTGGCAGAGATGCGAGTGACTTCTGCTCACTGAGAGGCTCATGTCAGGGACTTCATGGCCTGAGGGACGGCAGCCTGTTTGAGCTGATCGAGCAATCTCGCGCTACCCTTATTTTCTGAAACGCCTATGAGTGACTTCTCACATGGTCTTTGAAGCGGCTTCATGCCCGCCCTCCTTGGTAATGATCGAATGCTTTTTTTTTGACCCCTCTTCCCCTTTCTTTGGGGTGTTCCAGTCTCAGTTCTCATGTGTTCTGCTTCTATGGGAATTTCTGAAGCTGCTGAGTGTAGAAAGCACTGAGGAGGCTGTGCTCCCACCCCTGTGAGCCTTCCAGGCATCATCCTCTCCCCTTGGCGAGGCGGCGTCCATGGCACACCGAGGAGGCTGTGCTCCTGTCCCCTGTGAGCTTTCCAGGAGTCCTCGTCTCCCCTCCAGGGGGACGGGAGGAACTTTTCAAATCCTTCTTAAACTTGTTTTCATGTCTTTGTTTTAACAGATTTCTTTGCATCTTCTCCCTTATCCAGAAGTGAGGGTGATCGCTGAGTTATTCACGGGAGTCAAGAAACCACACGCAGCCCAAAGTGATGTTTGTTTCCCTGGAATGATTTGTGTGTGTTCACCTTAAAATGCAACTCAGTACAACAGGTGTGTTTTGAGGAATAACTTTAAATTACCCAGGTAAAAATGTGACAGTTAAATGTCATCGTCTGTGTGGGTGTCCACAGTCCCCTTCTGTGATTGCGTGTGAGTTTGTGACTTGTGGTTATTTTTGAAGAAAGAAAATCTGTTGCTGAGGACTTCAGAGGGTGTGCTGGGATTGTGTAGGGTGGACATCGGGGGCTTCAGTGTGTGGCTTCCTTGAAGAGGTTCAAATTAAGGCTGAGAGTCCCTACTCCAAAATGCTCCGAAACATGAAACATTCCGAGCTTCCCCATGACACTCGAAGGAAATGCTCTTCGGAGCACTTTGAATTTCACGCTGGGGATGCTCAACTGGAAAATGAAACATTGCTGCAAGACCCTTCTGGCCCCAGGAGGCTTGGATAAGGACATGGAGGGGGCCTGTGCCGTGTGTCCCTGGAGTGTGAGGCAGCCTGGGCTCGCTGGACTGGTTTTTGTAGGAGCCACAGAAAGGAAAGAGGGTCAAAGTGGCCACATCTGGCTCCTGAGAAGGCTGGACCCAGAAGGAGGTGGGCACGGAGGGCAGCAGTTGAGTCCCCAGCGTCCGGGTCTCCTGTCTCTGGTGGAGTTGAGAGCCTCCTCTAGTTTTGGACTCTCCCCTTTCAGCAGCCACTGAGGCCTGAAGGGAGAGGAGGGGACTGAGGAGAGGAGGAAGGATAGGCCTGCTTCTGGAGAGGGCCAACATCGGCCTGTGCTAGCCTCGTTTGTTACTCCCGCGTCCACGGTGCACGGCCGTGCTTCATGGTGTAGCGGTTCCCGGAATGTGCAGCGCTCTTGTCTGCAGTAACAGCTTTGTCTCTGACCCTTGGAGGCAAGTTACCTTTTTCCCCAGTGAAAAGAGGTAGAAAATCTTATAGAAATGCATTTGCTCTAATGTCTATTTTCCGATAAGACATGGTCGCTTAGGCTAAATTTTTGGGAGGTCAAGGCAGGAGGATCATTGAGGCCAAGGGGTTGAAGACCAGCCTGGACAACATAGCAAGACCCCATCTGTATAACAGAAAAATTAATTGAGTGTGGTGGTGCGTGCCTGTGGTCCCTGCTACTCTGGAGGCTGAGGTGGGAAGATCACTTAAGGTTACAGTGAGCTGCGATTGCTCCACCATACTCCAATCTTGGTGACAGAGCCAAGACCCTGTCTCAGAAAGAAAAGTTAAAAAAAAAATCCAGAAATGTCATTTTCTTTTTAAATCATCCGAAAAGAAAAATCGTTTTTTTCTAAGAATGTAAAGGGAAACTGATATGATTCTTTCCTCTCATTGTTTCTCCTTTTCAAATATTTACAGTAGTCCGTCCACATCGTCTCTCATCTCATTACAAAGCAGCAGGTGTCTTTGAGGTTAGTGGTGTTTCTCTGCGTCGCACCTTGGAGAACAGCCAGCATGAAACCTCTTACCACAATCGTGCGCATCGTTTGTAGTCCCAATTAAAATCCTCTCCAGAGATGCCTGTGCTGCTTTTTATAGCAGAACTTTGGTTGTCCTGAAATGTGCATTCAGCTAATGGTTTTAAGTTCATATCTGAGATGATGTTGTATAATTCATGAAGCATATGGGATCAGTAATGATTGAAGATAATTCTGGCTGATGTCATTTAGAGGATATTTTTCACTTCAAGTTAAAGCTTCCTTCGCGATAGTCATTTTGGGATTCATTTAACTATGTGCTTTATTTCATAGCTCACATTTTCATTAGTCATTTCATAACATAGGATTTTGAAAGCAGATTTGGCAAAATATTTCTAACAAAATGTTTGCTTATGGCGTCCTAAGGAACAGCACTCAGAATTGCTGATAACTGTGGTACATTTTAAGGCTGATGATAGAAGTCACTTGAACGGGAAGGGGCAGATGGCAGATTGTGAGGCAGATGGGGTTTGAACCCCGACCCTCCTGATACACCAGTCCTGACCCTGGCCTTCTCTCCTCTCCACTGGGAGATGAGAAGGTGCCAGCGTCCACCTCATAGGCCGTCCTGAGAACCTGGGACTAAGGACTTGTGTTCCTCTTGCAGGTGGCGCAGATGTGGGGGCTTGACGATATACACACTGGGCTTACAGATCCCCAGGCTGGCAACCCAGAGAAATCACGAGGGCTCGGCCACGACCCTGGAGGGAGACGGGTACTGGCTCAGGTATGCGAAATATGAGTCCTCATTTCCATACAGTGTCACCTACGACAGCGTCAGGTGAAAGCCAGTGGTTTGGCATTCCTGGGATAGACAGTCCTGGAATTACAAGGGAAGCTTTTTACTCCTCCCCTCTGAACACATGAGGTCCATGGTCCCCTCACATTTAACACTGGGAATCCGAATCAGTGACTCCTTGTCCACCTGAGGACCACTCAAGAGGATCCACACACCTGCTACGACAGTGGCTCCGCACCTGGTCAGCAGGGAAGCAAAGCAAATTCCACCTTTATGACTAAACTGGATTACCCCGACACTGGCAGTCTGCAGTGACGTCTCCGGTCTTGGCCCCCGCTCCCCGTGGGGACAGGAGGTGGCTTCAGGAGGCTGGTGATGAATGCCTGAATGAAGCCGACTTGTGACTGCAGTTCTGTCTAAGGGCCTCCCTGGGTGTTAGATGTCAGTAAATGACACCTATGTGTGGATCTCATGTGCTGAGAGAAACAGTGGGGGAAATCAAAGCTTGTGGAGTCTGCAGGTTCTGGACTTGGGGGTGTGTGCACCTGTGTACTTGGTGAGTGGTGTGATGTCTGGAATGAGTGTGCACGTGTGTCACGTTTGTGCGTGTGTGGTGAGTGTATTTAGCAGGTGTGGGTGGAGTGAGCATGTTCATGTGTGTCGTATGTATTTGAGGGTGTGTGTGGAGTGTGTACACGCATCACATTTGGTAAGGGTATTTGAGGGTGTGTATGGAGTGCATATATGCGTTTGCGTGTATAGTATTGGGTGAAGGGGTGGCGTGTGTGGAGTAAGCATGCACACGTGTATGCTGTGTGTGGGGTTTCTACGTGGTCCTCCCCTGAGCCTGCTCCTGGGCCCTGCTGTCCTGGCAGCTTTACAGTTTGGTGCGTCTTTGATTCCGGAAGATTCTGGAACCAAATTCTGAAGCTGTGATCACAAACTTGCAGCCCTGGAGGATGCTGGCCCATGGAGCCGGCACGAGGGTCTCTGTGCTGGCCTCTCCCTGGGCTCTGTCCACAGAAGAGCATGTCCGATGATTGAGCTGTGCGGGTCTGTGGCTCCCCAGCCTCCAATCAGCCCTCGGTTCTGCCCCGCCTCTGTTTTTCTTGCTGAGGGGCTCCGGGAAGTGGTGCCTGGGATGGCGTTTTCACCCTGGGGTTGCTTCACCAGCTGCCCAGGTGCTGGCTGTCTGAGGCCTGCTGCCATCCTGGGTGGACGGAGCTGTCGCGGGGGCATTCCTGAGCACCTGCGGGAAGGCAGGGTTAGGAGTGCCAGAGGTGAGTGGCTTCCTCCCACACTTGATTTTCTGGAAAGTTCTGGGTCTCCTATTTTTCCCTAAGGGAAGTTAGAAACTGAGTTTGTCTTTAGGGGAACGTCTTCGCAGCGTCTGTTGTTTGAATGTTCTCCAGGTGTGGAATACTCGGGGCCGTATGTGTTTGGGAACATCCGTGTCCTGAGCGAATTCAGTAGGGAATGGAGAGAGGCCTCCTGTCAGCTTGGCCTCTGTTTCCTGCTTGTTGAGAGTTGACAGCTGCTGGTATCCCAGGGAGAGTAAAGCACTGGGCGGTGTGGGATGGGAACGTTCCCTCTGACAAGGTCAGTGGGAAAGCATTTAAACAAACATCGCTGTTCTCCAGGCTTCTCCAGGCTTCTCGGGGTCGAGCTTGTTTTGTGGTGTTCAGGGAAAGCTACCCTTGTTCCTGTTCCTCACCATTTGAAAGGTGTCCAGGGCTCGTTCCTCTGGAGAGGTGATGTGCGTGAGTGGGGGTCAAGTCGCAGGCTCCGAGGTTATTTGGAATCTGTCAACTGATTTCCTGAACACACAGGTGCTTGGTAAAGATATTCCTGATTAGCTAAAACATTTCAACAGGACGTGATAGCTGGTGGTTTAAAGACTATCACAATTTTCCTGTTACTTTTTAAATGCCTGTTGAATCAGGGGGGATTCACATACTTTTCTTTTCCTGTCTGCATACTTGATATTTTGTTTTTTGTTTTTTATATGGGTGTGCAGTTAACAGGATTTAGAAGCAGACTCAGCCCTGGGGAGACTTCAGGGCCACCTCAGTCAGTGCTGAAGGGAGGCAGGGATTTGGGGGCTACCTCCTCCATAGGACGGACACCAAGGGCCAGAGGTCAGCAATCTCAGTGAGGTCACAAAGACGGGCACACCCAGCACCCTGGCCCATGTGCCTCTCATTCACGTTTGTCTCTGCTGAAACTGCTCTCCTGGGTCATCATGGGTGATCTCTAGGCGTGTGCTTGCTTCTTGCAGAAGTGGTGTCTGGCTGTGGTCAGTGTGGGCGCTCAGGACTTCCATGTTTTTGGCTCAGATTAATATTGGGCAGTGGTGTATGTTTGTTTTGGAGTGGTAGATCGGGTGGATTTTGGCTTTACCAACTCATTTAATACCTGTTCTCCTAGGTATAATACCTGTTCGTAAGCCACATGTTTTCCTAGGTGCTGGGGCCCTATCATAAGCCGCGTGTTCTCCTAGGCGCTGGGACCCTATCATAAGCTGTGTGTTCTCCTAGGCGCTGGTACCCTATCATAAACTGTATGTGAGTGATCTCGGAGGTGCTCCTTATGAGGATCCGATGCCTGACCTGAGGTGGAACAGTTGCAATTCAAAACCAGCCCCCTGAAAAATTGTCTTCCATGAAACCCATCCCTGGTGCCAGAAAGGCTGGGGGACAGCTGGCCTAACGCGGGCTAAGATGTCAGTAGATTTTTGGACTCGGGCCTCAGGTGAAGAGGATTAGATTTTGAAAGGTGGGGATTGAAGGCTTCTACAGGGCAGGTTTTCATCTCCAGTGGGGCCTGGGCAGAACTGGGTAGAACTGACCCAGAAGCTGACAACTAGTCAGGCTGGCTCACTGCCTGTGTCCTGTGTGTGCAGCCTTGCTGTTTATTCAATTGTCTGGTGGTGGTGTGGATTCCATCCACAGCCTCAGAGTAGTGGAACCCATTACTTCAAGGCTGACCTTATTTCACTTTATGAAAAAGACATGAAAATCATTTAGTATAAATCTTCCAGATACCTGTATCCTTTCTTTTCCCAGAGGCTTTTAAGTATTGCAACTTAAAAATCTTCAAAAGTAACTTTAAAGGAAAAGCTCTAAGTACATTTTTGATGAGCACCCTTGACAGCTTTAATATGTGAAGTAAATTCCCTTGACTTTTGTATTCCTAGAAACTCGTTCATGTTTGCAGAAGACTTTGCATTTTGTCAACAGTGGCCACTGTTCGGTGACCATCATACCTGCCGTGTCTCATTTAGAAAGTGGGATGTGGATGTATTAATTTTTCAGACACAAAAACACATGGGCTGTTTGTTTTTGGTTTTGATTTTTTTGGTTTTTTTTCCCCTCAGCTGAATTCAAGAAAGGGAAACAAGCAGACTGAAAGCGTCTAAGTGGCTGGGTGGGGGATCCTACTATGGTGTTGGATTGTGTTCTGCCAGACATCGCTCCTCGAAAAGCTGACCCTGAAAGGGCTGGCATTGCCCTCACCCTGGGACATTTGTCTGTCTCGCCAGAAAATGAAGAATCTGCCAGAGTACTGTGAGTCACATTCAGTCAGAACTCGATTAACTAAAAGGCTTTGTCTCAAAGGCCAAAACATGAGGACACATTTTTAATTTTTAAGGAGCGCTTCATCGTCAGTTCTGATGTGTACTGCATTAGGAAACCTCTGAACTTCCACGTTCAGTCCCAGAGCTCTGAGGGAAAGTGGTTGTGACCTTCCCACTGTTTTTGTCACTAGCTTTATTCATTTCCTTAAAACCCTTTTTTGTATGAGTTGTGTTACAGTTTGAAAAAAAAATTCACTTAGGTAGAACTAGAAGCGTTTCCGCAGTGTTAATACTCATGACCCGTTCTGGGTCTCGGTATATGTGTACTGTATAAATGTGCATGTTTGTATGTGGTGTACCCATACTACGTGTATTTCCACTGTGCATGTATTTACAGTGTATAAGTATGTACACTACATATGTGTCCTACAGACGTGCATGCTGTAGGCATGCATGTACATGTGTATATGACTTGGGACACTCTTACCACCTTCATAGAGAGCTTGGTAACAGCTTAGCATGACAGCTTTCACACCTGTTGTGTATACTTTATTACGGCCCCACAGAAAGGGTGTTGATTTAAACCTAATAATTTCTCGTGTTTATTTTTGCCTTTATTCCTAGTCACAGTCCCGATACTTTTTCTTCCTTTAAAATCTTGCTAATCGCTGGTGAATTAGTGATAAACTATATTGATGTGTTCTCTAAATCTAGCGATTTAACTGGAGGTCATTATTCTTGTACCATGTGTCAGTGCTATGTCAGGATGGCTCAGTTTTACGTTGTCAAAGGATTAACTAGAGCAGGATGCAGCCTTACTGGAACTTGCCCATTTATGAAATATAGGCACTTTATTTTTTGTTATACTCGAGGTGTGCTCAAATGTAAACAGTTTGAGCTGTGTTAGAAGGATATACAAGATTGTAATGAAGAAAACAATTTGATCAAGTACCAGCTAACGAACTTTATGTTTGAAGTATATGGAACATGGACCTTGGCAATCAGTTTTCATCTTGATCTTTTTTTTATTAGAATCTTGGTCTGTCACCCAGGCTGGAAGGGTGGAGCACAGTAGTACGATGTCCGTTCACTGTAACCTCTACCTCCCAGGTTCAAGCGATTCTTATGCCTCAGCCTCCCTAGTAGCTGGGGTTACAGGTATGTGCCACCATGTCAGAATCATTTATTTTTAGTAGAGATGGAGTTTTGCCATATTGGCCAAGCTGGTCTCCAACTCCTGACCTCAAGTGATCCACCCACCTCAGCTTCTCAAAGTGCTGGGATTACAGGTCTGAGCCTCCATCCCTGGCCTGATCTTATGTTCTAATATTGGTTATTCAGTCTCAATGATAGCGCCTGGTTGTATTAAATTGGGGTAGAAAGCACAATTGAAATGAATTTGGTTGTGTATGTACCTGCTGACTTAGCATTCATGGCAGCACTGTGAGGTGGGCATTGTTCCTGAAGGAAGTCCGCATGGGCAAGTCGGGGCTTAGATATGGGACTTGTGCACAGTCACTGCTGTCCCATGGCTGAGATCAGGCCTGTCTGACACCTGTACCCGGAATTCTTCTTAACACACGAACGAGGAACTGTCAAGAGTCGGTGCTCGAGTGTGATGTGGCCTGTGGTGTTTGCCTCGCAGCCTTGCTTTGGCTTGGGGTAACAGGGCAACAGCTCCCTCCCTCGTGTGGCTGCCTGGGAGTCCCAGGAAAACCCACTGATACCGTTTATAAATGCCGGACATTGAACGTTCTCCTTGGTACCAACACATGTGAACTCGGACAGTGCAGTTAGGTTCTCGGCCAGCAAACCTGTACAGGAGTGTGTGAACTCTGCATTTGCTTCTCCCGGACAAAGGTGTATTCCTGGTCACTACTGGATGTGCACCTCAGGAGCAGCACAGAGACGGGCACCCGGGTACAGGAAGAGCATCTGCAAGAGGGGTTGGGGAACGTGACAGACGCACGTGCGAGTTCAGCTGTTACCGTGGGGGGTGGGGGGTGGGGGGTGGGGGGTGGGTAAGACCAGATTTTCTCATTGTTGCCCCTTTCTGAAAAGGACCCTGAATTGACTTCTCTGTGGCTCCTCGTGCCTCCTTGTCAGGTTGGAGGAGACTGCGCCCCTGGTCAGGCCCTGCTTGCGGTGAGACTGAAGCTGCTGTTGCTTGCCCTGACCTCCCTGGGACGTCCTCTGTGCTTTTCTCCTCTGGGAACAGTTCTGCCGAGCAAGCTTGGACTCTGCTCCCTTCTGCTCTTGGATTTCATGTCTGGAAGGCTTGTGTTCTTTCCTGGTTTTTGATGATGCTGAGCTATGTTTTTGCAAGGATCACACGTGCCCATAACAGGGAGAAGCCCCTTTGCAACTTTAACATCTTGACGCTCTCAAGCAGAGCTTGCTATCGAAGTTGACAGACTCCTGTGTTTTTGTTTTGGCAGAAACTGAATTTCAGTCCTAGGACAGCTTCAGCACACTTGATCCTAGCTCTTTTCTCTCACTGCTCCCCTCGTGTATGGCAGAAATCATATGCTCTGAAGTTTACCAGTCCCTTCATTTGAAAATCAGTTAATGTATGCGATCTTCATGAGAATTTTACTTTTTATAAAAGCAATCGGAAACACTGGGTTTTGCAAAACCAGTGTTTTATGTGTATATTAATTGCACTCACAATAAGCTTTGTCTTCTAAATATTTCATGTTTCAGATTAGCACTGGAATCATTCCCTGGAGTAGTTTTGCTTTTCCGCTTTTATTTTTGGCTGAGGTAAAGGTGAGAACATTGTGATATTAGGTGTAGTGAGCCCTTTTAGTTTCTTCTATGTCTGTTTTCCTTTAAGCCAAAACCAGGAGACTGATACCAGTTTGTGAGCACCGGGCATCTCCCAGGCCTTTCCTGGGTCTTCCCTCTGCTGTCTCATGGACAGAGCATTCACTCGTGGAAGGTGAACCTGAGAATTTGTGCGTGGAATTAAGTAAATGTCATAGCTCTCTTTTGTGACGAACTGAATCACATTAAGCCCAGTAAATTGTAACAGTAGGTTTTGCACATACGAAGCATTGAACACCACGACAGGTAACTAGGCTGCGATGCCTCTGGTCCTGCACAAGACTTCCGGTATCACAGCACATTTAATAAATTGGCAGCATTGAGTGTTTGAAAACGTTGTGTATGTACCATGTCCGTGATTTTCAAGGGCCTGGAAAAACACCTCTGTGTTTATAACAGTCTTCATCAATGGGAGCTTAAGGTTAGGACTGGGGCAGACTGTGTTTTAAAGAATCAAGGTCTCTCGAGTATGTTTTGGTTTTCCCATGAAGAAGAAACATATTAGCTGTTCTTTCCTGGACTGTGGCTATCAGAGTGCCCCGCCAAGGTCACTCACACGTTTACTTCATTTCCGTTTAACGGGGCTGGGCTTGGGCCAGAATACTTCGGTTGTCAAATGTCATATGAGGCTGAGGAACTGTCTTCTGCTTCATCGTTGGCATATGGAAATAGTGTTTTCCAAAGCATACTCTACTTTCTCATTTGTGTTTATATAAAATAATGGAATGGTTATGTTAACTGTGCAGTTTCCTATGCTTGGTTATTTAATTGCGGAAAGATAACGGTTTTATTTAGCTAAAATCTGTGCTAGGAATTGTGCAAAATCTTTGTGAAATGCCCAGTTTACTAGCTTAAGTTATAGATCTTTGTATAGAAAAGCAAAAACCTATTGCTACAAGGAGTATTGTCTTTATCGATGCGAAAAGCTTTAGACTTATTGGCCGTGTAGTCAGTAAAATGCATCAGAATGTGGCGAAAATTGAGAAAAGCATTGAAGTTTTAAAATCTGCTCTGCAGTTTTCTTCAACTCCCTTGCAAGATACTTAATTTGAATAAAAGACAGAATAAAGTGTTCCCATTGAGGAAAGTGGCAGGAGGACTGTTCAGAATGTGTTCTGAATCTGAGCAGTCCTGCCACACTCATGTGTGATGTGGTGGTGTCCATGGTACCACTTTTACAGAACTTTAAGAATGCTGCTTCTGTGAATAAAATATATTTATTCTTAGCATTTCAGTTTTGAGTTTTGACATGTGTAAAACATGTTAATGGTTTCTTTCCCTTACATAATTTTTGTTTGTTTTTTTTTGATGCCTACAAGACTCTGAAGCACATTAATCACTTGAAAAGAAAAAAAAGGGGCCAGGTATGATGGCTCACGCCTGTAATCCCAGCGCTTTGGGAAGCCGAGGCGGCTGGATTACTTGAGCCTGGGAGCTTGAGACGCACGGAACCAGCCTGGGCAACCTGGTGAAGTCCCACCTCTACTGAAAACACACAAATTAGCTGGGCGTGATGACTGCACACCTGTAGTCCCAGCTACTCCAGAGGCTGAAGAGAATCGCTTGAGCCTGGGAGGCGGACCTTGCAGTGAGTGGAGATCACGCCCTTGCTGTCAAGCCTTGTTGACAGAGTTTGGACCCTGCCTGAAAAACACCAACTATAATAACGTATGGGTGAACTACCTGGCTGCTCTGTCTAGAGTAGAATAAATCCAATTACGTTTTTGTCTTTTATTAGCATTGAAATTTTCTTATCCCTTTGTTTTCATTACATTGTAGCAATATATTGCTGCTTAGAGTCTCGAACAAGTAGGCTTCTGTGGATCAGGTTCTTACTGGATTGCTAAAACTTAGAATGATTTTTCCCCTCCTTGGATGTGACTTATAGAACTTTGCCTTTTGAGGTGATGTGCTGCATTTGATAGCGGACACAGGAACGCCCAAATAATACACTTATGGGGCTAAAATGTACATGCTTTGTAGTGTTTCCCTCCTAGAATGAAAACAGTACCTCTCATTTGGGGGTCGATGATGCTATTTGCTGAAAACATTTTAAATTTTATTCGTTTTAATTTTTTGAGACAGAGTCTTGCTCTGTCGCCCAGGCTGGAGTGCAGTGGCGTGATCTCGGCTCACTGCAAACTCTGCCTCCCAGCTTCACGCCATTCTCCTGCCTCAGCCTCCCGAGCAGCTGGGACTATAGGTGCCCGCTACCACGCCTGGCTAATTTTTTGTATTTTTGGTAGAGACGGGTTTCACCGTGTTAGCCAGGATGGTCTCGAACGCCTGACCTTGTGATCCGCCTGTCTCGTCCTCCCAAAATGTTGGGATTACAAGCGTCAGCCTCCGCACCCGGCCGAAAACATGTTTCTTTACTGCCTCAGTCCTCAGTTGGGTAGTCTGTTCTTTGTAGGACATTCAGAGAGCGGGGACATCTTGAGTCTTGAAAGGCGCGCTCTGCGAGATGGGAATCTTCCGGCTGCTTACTTAGGGAATCCTGCCAACTGTCATTGACTGGAGAGCGGTTTCCTGGCTGCCCTGGTCTTTGAGGGCAGGGAGACTGAGGGGTCATTTTCCCACCTGGACCAATGTGTTTATTAAACCTGGTTTGTGGATCATTTGGATCTTTTTATGAAGGAAAAGCAACATCTGTGACTTTCAGATGAGTGGAAGTCATGTTAAAAAAAAAAATATATATATATATATATATATTGGCTACTATGGAGAAGTTTTGTCCTTGTGACCTGTGAATACAGTCACAGGAGAGCAGAATGTTCACGGTGTGGGTGCTTATAGTGTACATGCAGAGTCACATTCTTCACAAGTATTACGTTACAAAGTGACAAATAAGATAAAAATATTTCCCTCATTACAACCTCGGTAAGAAGCTGGCAGTACTCTTGTTTTTGGAGGGGTGTGAAGGGAATATTGAGAAAGTGTCATCAACATTAAACTCGCCCACTCTGCAAATCCTGTGCCGGCTCGAGTGAGGACCCCGTGATGGAAAGATGCACCCCTCTGCCCAGAAGGAGTTGAATCTTTGTGGCGCTCAGAATGTACGGTTCATCTCTATATAAAGGCAGAGTGTGAAACGCTGTGGAGGCTGAGAGAAGAGATGCGGTTAGCAAGTATGAGTGAGACGTTTGGGGCTTGTTAGCACCTGGCGTGTGTGCAGCAAGCTTTGCTATCTGCACACGTGTGATCCTTAGAACACTGGCGTGTGGAGCCATGAGACTGTCGAGGGCCCCAGCTCCCGGCAGGCTGAGGAGTTCCCTGTTACCACCAGGATAACTGTGATTTTGAAGGGTCGCATTCCTCCCTCCTGGTTCACACCCCTGGGTCCCCACTCCTTCCTCTTGGGGGCTTTGTAGTTTCTGCTGTGCTTGTGCCAGCACGATAAGGCTGAGTGGCAGCTCTAGGGCTGTGACTGCTCACGCAGCTGTGGCATTAGTACAGAGAACTGCGGGGATGCAGCTGCCCTTGCTGTGATGCTTCGAGTGTCATAGTCGGTGTGGGAAGCTGGGTGAGATGTGGATGTCCCAAGAAGGGACAGGAGCCGCCCCTCAGCCTCTGTCAAACACTTCTCAGCCAGGCATGGTGGCTTATGCCTGTAATCCCAGCACTTTGGGAGGCGGGGGTGGGCGGATCACCTGAGGTCAGGAGTTGGAGACCAGCTTGGCCAATGTGGTAATTTTTGACGGATTAAGGAAAATGACTCACACTAGTTTGCCTTGCTTTTTAATTGATGATTGGTGTAGCCCAGTAGACTGAACTTGTTAAGCAACCATTCTTACCGAAAGACTAATGTTTAAAAGTCTCTTCCTCTGGACACGTCTTTGGCTGCTGTAATCAAATGCAATGTAATCAGCACTGGTTAATGGCTTTCCTTGCTTGGCTAACAAATGCTCCTCAGAAACTTTGGTTTCTTGTTATTTTCATTTATAAGTATGTTTTAAGCCTTCTAATTTTTCTAGCTTTCCTGCAAGTTGGGAATAACTGTGATGGGTGCTTAGTTTGGGATGTTGATGTACACTCTACGCCCAGCTACTATGCCATTGTGTGAACACTGATTTGTCACTTTCTCATGAAGACTGATTTCACCTAGTTTGGTAAATTCTATTAATTTTAAGGAAGTGGGTGGAATGCAACTGCTGTTAGGAGGCTTTTTTAAGGATTGAAGAAATGTTGCCATGATTATTACCATTACAGAAGGAACATAAAAACACGTGCTGCCTTCAGTCATGATGAATATGTAAGTCCGCATCTGTGACTGCAGAAAACGGCAATCCCAAATCTTAAAATCTTGTGGATGCACCAAGCCCATCTGCAGGGCACTGTGGAGCAGACTGCATTAGCCGAAGTTGGCCCACAAGTCCTGAGGGATGGTGTCTGAGTTATGATAAAGCTCTGACTTGGGATTAAACAGGCCTCCAAATACTGTGATATTCTAAACAAAGACACGATACTGCCCAGGGAGCCCAGTGGGCACCTGTAGGCAGTGTAGGTGAGAAAAGGCTCCAAGGAAGATTCCTGCAGCTCAGCTAGGAGGAATTCTGTAAGGCAGTAGACACATCAATGTTCACATAGGAGTGTTGAGCTATATTCATTCCTTTTAAGCGGCCAGGCTTGTGTGTGTTTTTAGGGGCACTCACATGGCGCCCCTTCCACCCTCACTGCTGGTTGTGCCTGTTTGATGTTCCGGATTTCTTTGTTAAGTGTGTCCACTCCCCAAATGCATCTCTGTCTCTAGAATATTTTAGAGTAGACCATTTATTGTTTAAATACCTGTTTTTAGTGAGGAAGAAATCTTTAAAACTGGCTATACAGAACCTGCTATAACTGTTGAACAATGGAATGTGTAATGTTTGACATGTAGTGTTTAAAATAGAAGACAGTTTAATTTAGAAATCCTGTTGGAATGCCAACTTAAATTACCACCATGCGTATGCATGTGGAAAAGAATGAGAGTGAATGTGCAGAATTGGATTTTTGTCTATTTTGTAGAGATTCTGTGATGTATCAGGTACAAGCCTCACTTCATGATTTAAATGCATGAAGCTGAAATTACAAAACTTGACAAAAATATGCCTTTGAATAGTGGGCCTTTATCCTCCTTGAAATAGTGATTCATTCACTAAAATGTCCACCTGCAACTTTGTCAAACACATTTGTTACATTAGTTCTCAAGCGAGCTCAGTTTTCCAGACAGGGAGATTATTACTGCTTAAAGTTTGTCCCGATGATGTTGGTGAACAGCGAAAATGCTTTGACGTGGATTCTCTGTGTGTGTTAAACATCAGACGCGGCCTGCCCAACCCTCTGCCTGTAACTGGGAACCTTGACTGTCGGGATCATTGTAGAGAACCTTGAGGAAAGCAAAACAAAAAGCCTCTGGAGTAGCAAAAGATGTAGCTGATTTCATGTAGTAAAACATACACATTTTTCTTTAAAATGCATCCTTCGGAACCTCAGCTTGCTGATTATTTTAGAATCGCTGTAGTCTGCTGACAGCAGTCGTGGGAACAGGTGCATGGCCCTGCTGGTGCAGGAGGGTCTCAGAGCACAGCCACACTGCTGACACCGAAGGAGGGGCTGCAGCCATCACGCTCGGGACTCGTGCAGATGGCTTTGGCTGACCTCCAGAAGAGGAAACGTCAGTATCCAAGGAGGAAAAAGTATATTCATTTCATGAGCATTTGCCTTCGCAATGGCTACAACCCTGAGTTTGTGGCACCTGCTGTCTCTGGAATGAGGAATCTTCCCTTCATGGCAGACAAGCTCTAGATGGGAACAGGAGCTGTGATTGCTGGATTGAAGAGGTTTCCTTCTTGAGGAGGTGGCCTTCGAGCCTGACTCAAGGAAGCTGTGGCTGGCAGGAAAGGGCCTTGGAGACAGTGTATTTACCAGGAGGGTCAGTGACTGAGAACCATCCTGTTCCGAGTGTTGCCATTCTGGTTCTAGAGTAAACTTGGGGAGAAACAACAGCCAAAAGCCTCGAGGAATCTTCTGTGATGTTGATGACATTTGGTAGATTTGTTGCTGAGACTCTGAAATGAGAAGTCCGGGAGGTGCAGGTCTATCAGGCTGTGGGACGTGGGAGAGCTGCTGCTTCAGGGGTTGGAGTCCCCGTGCCAGAGGCTCAGTCCTGCAGAGACTTTTGCACAGTGGACAACTGCTGCCTCCGGTTGATTGTGAGTCCCCCAGATGAATACCCATGAAAGGTACCATGTCAGTAAAGAGTCAAACTCTGTGAAGCATTTGGAGATTTATTCTCAGCCAAATGAGTTACCATGGCCCTTGATACTGCCCTCAGGAGATCCTAAGAACGTATTCCCGAGGTGGTCAGAGCCCAGCCTGGTTTTATAGCTTTTAAGGAGACATGAGACAATTGATCAAATAAACGTAAGATGTACATTGCTTTGGTCTGGAAAGGTGGGACAACTGGAAGCAGGGGTGTCCAGGTCATAGGTAGATTGAAAAATTTCCTGAC
This sequence comes from Macaca nemestrina, assembly GCF_043159975.1. Lineage (NCBI taxonomy): Eukaryota > Metazoa > Chordata > Mammalia > Primates > Cercopithecidae > Macaca > Macaca nemestrina. Next base: position 120,239 of record NW_027257861.1, read on the forward strand.
TGACAGTTGGTTGAGAGAGTTGTCAGATAAGGGGTTGTGGAGACCAAGGCTTTGTCATGTGCAGGGAATCCTTGTCATGTGCAGGGAATCCTCCAGGTAGCTTCGGAGAGAATGGATTGTAAATGTTTCCCATCAGACTAAGAGTCTAAGTTCTGTCTAATTCCAGAAGGGAGGTGGGGTGATGAGGCAAGTCCGACCCCCCAGCGATCATGGTCTGGACTAGTTTTTCAGTTTAGCTTTGGAATGCCCTTGTAAAAAGCAGGGGCTGTTCAGATGGCCAAAGGGGCTTCGAATTCTAATGTTTTTACAACCAGAAAGTGATCGTGTTTTTTTCTGTGGATGACAGCCAGTGTGGTAATTAATATTTTATTAGCAGATTAATTTGGAAGTCAATGTGTTTTCAAGTATGTTAATTATTAAATCATCAACAAACAGAGAAGCGCTTATTTTGAAACCAGCCTGAGACTCAAGAGGCTCATCAAAGAAAACGATGGACGTGTTTACTGCCCCAAGTTTCAGGCATTATGAGAAGTCTGTGCTGATACATTGTGACTTGAGATCTTAAATCTTGATTGACTCTTGAGAGTGAGGCTTTTTTTTCTTTTCTTTTTAAACGTTCAGTGTTTCTGTCTCCTGTGTTTTGTCTTCCAGCCGCTGAGCACTTTAGGTTTGTGTTCACGTGGCGTTGTTCCCTGAACCACCCGCTTTGCGGCTCCTCTGTCCTGCCCGCCTTGATCGCGTCTTCCCTGCCCCGTGGGTTTTATCCCGGGGACTGTTCTCCGCTGTGTGGAGTGGAGGATCAGTGGACACTGGCTTTACCGACTCATTTTCTATGTAGCTCCCAGTTTCTCAAAATCATAATCGTCTTGGATTCCCTGTGAAACTGGGCGTCAGGCCTTGGGCACAGTGCTGGGTGGCCTTGGGCACAGTAACTGGGGCAGGAGGGAGAGATGAGAACAGGACGGACGGTTTGTCAGGGGAAGGAACCCCTTGCCACATTCCTGTGTCTGTTTTAGGTTAAAGACGAATGGCCGGGTGGTGGATGTCTCACCTGCTGTGGCTGGACCTCGCTGTGCTGAACCCTGAGCAGGGGCCCCAGCAGCTGCCTCCTGCCAGGCCGGGGCCACAGGGCTGGGCTTCTGCCTCTGGGGTGGGTTGCGAGGGCTCCTGCCAAGGTGCAAGGGTCTGCACTGCTCCTGTGTGACCTGAGGAGCATGGGGGAAGCTGGTCTGTGCTCCTTACCTGGGAGAAGCTGAGCTCACCTGGGCCAGAGCCTCTGGGGAGGTAGGAAGGCAGAGGCCTGGAATTCCTGCTTTCCCCAGACAGCAAGAAAGCTCAGTGTTGCACCTGCTCTAAGATGCCCTCAGCAGCCATATATAGTTGACTTGAACATGAGGGAAGGTGCCACTTAACCCGGCTCTGTGGAGAGCTTTGGGGAGTCCAGGCCCTGGGCCCTGGGCTTTTTAATATTTTCCTTCCTGAACAAAAAACAACAAAAGATCCCTGTGGCTGATGCCGACTGCGTGGGGTAGGACATGCCGAGCTTGCGTGGGGCTTGCCCCTGAGTTTTCTTGGTGCTCCTCCCAGGACCCACGGACACCAGCTTTTCCAGGCCGAGGCTTGTCCTGTTTACACCCTCGTTGGTGGGGTCTGTGGTCCTGGATCGAGGGCCCAAGCACTTCTTTTTGCAGGATTCCTTAGGTTTCATCATTAGTCCCAGCTCTTCAGCAGGTGGAGCTGATTGACTCTGACATTTCCATTATGTTGTTCTTGTGTTGCCTCAGTTAGAATAACCAGTATTTGCCAGAAATAATTGATGGCGTAATGGGAATTATTGGTGATTCCCTGACATAGGCAACCTGTATAGATAAGCGTGTTACACGGTGTCTGATTTCTGAGATGTTGGTCCAAACCTTCTCAGCAACACACTTTCAGGGGTAGATTCCTGTGCAGGAGAAGCTACTTTTCCCCGAGACGCAGTGGCGGCCCCTGCACTGGCATGGCAGGGTGGGTGTGTGACTGGGCAGGGCTGGACATGCTCCTGTCCGCCCCTGCACTGGGCCTGTGCCTCCGCACCACATATGTGTCGAGGGTGCCTGCCTTTGTTCCCCCAGCTTGAACTCATAGAATTGTATACCTTGCTTGACACATTCCTGCATAGAAATGATTAGATCTGGGGGCTGAATCTCAATCTGACATGCATTTAGGTATATCATTCACGTGAATGACTTGGGTCCCCCACGTTCAGTGTCAGGAGGCGCGAGATGGGTTTGGAGACAGCTGCCTCGCCTCAGGAAGTTTCTCTCAGAGCCTGTTTCTTTCTCTAGCAAAGTAAATGATGCCTACCTCACGGGGCTTGACACAGGCTCAGTACTCAGATGCTGTCTGGTCTTTATTATAGTTGGTGTTTGGGGAACAGCGTGGCTGGTAAGAAAATGTGCTATCTTTATAATTTATAGAATGTCATACAAGGCAAGCGTGAAACCGGGACTCTACCCTAATCTGAAGATGCTGGTGCTTACTCTTCTCCTGAAGCATTTTGTTGTAATTCTGGTGTGTCAGCCAAGTCATATGACGGCACCGCTTGTGTGATGCCAGCTGAGTTACCTTGGAACGGGAAGCCTGAGGCTGCCAGGGAGCATCCCTCCTGCCTCCAACCCTCGGCGATTTCTTTCTCTCTATTCTTCCCTCTGTCCCCCACCCCCATCTCCCACTCCTGCTCCCCTTCCTACCCTCCTCACTTACTCTACAACAGAGGCTCAGACTTTGACAAATCCCAGCTGGGCCTATTTAATGCTTGGCTGGGAAACCAGAGGGAAAGGGGCCCAGTTACTACAAACATAGAGAATTGAAATAGAATGTGAGCTACTTTTACATATTTTTTATTTTAATCTGAATATAAAAGGCAAGTGTCAACACAAAATGGATGCTAACTGAGCCACACAGCTCCAAGTCTGCCTTGTCGGGGCTCCGTGGGTTCCCATGCCTTCTATGAGCGTCTGGACACGCCGTGACTGCGAAAGGAGCATTCAGTTATGATCCTTTGAATGTTCCAGAGTCATGTTTAATAAAAATCTTCACGTTTACCCACAGCCAAGTCTTGATTTAATAACAGGTACTGCAGGTATCTGGGTGGGCCTAAGCCTCTGTTTTAGAAGCAGCCGCACCATCTGAGGGGCAGGTCCATGTGGGCTGGCAGGCGGCTTGGTCCTTGGAGCACAGGGTGGACCTGACCCAGTCCTGGCAGTGGGGGGCCTTGCAGTTCTAGAATGTAGTGATGCAACCTGTGGCATAAATAAAAAGCCTCATGTGCCCCCATGAGAAACTGGGGCTTCCCCTCAGTACTGTGGTGTGCTGTGTTTGTGATCGTGCAGATGTAAAAGGGTGAGGGAGATGTCTAAAAACTAGGCTCCCAAAGACAGCCCTTCAGGTCTGGTGCTTTCATGTGTGTATGCACACCTGTTTGACGCGTGTACACCTTCACGCGTGCACCTGTTTCATGCATGTACACCTGTTTGTGAATGCGCCTGTTTCGCACTTGTGCCTGTTTCACGTGTGTATGTGCCTGGGCATTCACCCTGTATTGCGTCATATGTTGTATTTTACAGATTGGTTTTTTTCAGTTTGTATCGTGAGCTTGTAACGACTTTGGGAAGAAAAGGGGGGTTCCTGGCAGCCTTTGGCTCTGAGAAACATGATGTCACGGGAACAGATGAGACAGCCCGGGTGAGGCCGGCAGAGGCCATCGTGGCCTGGGAGTCCGTGCACATCCACTGTCTGTCAGTGTGTGACAAGTGACCCCAAAACCTAGGGGCTTAAGGCAAAGTACACGTAAGACTGTACAGCTTCTTCAGGTTGCAAATTCAGGGCAGCCCTGCTGAGCTGCTCTGGCCCAGTCCCCCGGGTCACCGTGAAGATGCTGTCCAGGACTGCAGCCATCTGTAGGCTCAGTTGGGCTGGAGGTTCTGCTCCAGGATGCTGTGCTGACGTGTCTGCTGGCAGAGGCCGGGTCCTCCACACCTGGCCCCTCCTTGGGGCTGCCAAGTGCATTCCTGCCCAGGGCCGCTGCTTTCCGCAGAGACGTAGCAGTGCTGGTCTTATGCCCAGCGTCAAGGTGGCTGGGTCAGGAGCAAAGACTTGTTTCCCCTACTCAGCGGCTACGCCTGCAGGGCTGGGCGACAGTGGAGGTCGCGCAGGAAGGTGTTCGCTGAAGACCGTGCTCTGTGACTTGACGGGTGTTCCTCCCAGGAGGGTGAAATGGAGACTGGACGCTGGAAGCGGCGTCCTGCGTGACCCGACGTGTAGTGGGCTCACAGCAGAGTTAAGTCCTTCCTTTACAGATACTTTTCAGAGTTTGCCCGCCTTTAGATTCTCTGACTAACGTGTCTGAGGAGGGTCCCAGGAGTCTGCCACCTGCCAGGCCAAGGAAGTTCCCTACACGTGGCTGGTCCCCTGACACCCTGAGAAACGTGACTCGAGAGGATCACCCGAGTTTCCTAAATGAGTCACCTGCCTTCTCTTCTCTTTGCTTTCATGCCTCCCCCAGGATGGGTCAGTCCTGTCAGCCGCAGCGATACCTGCATGCTGGGGTTCCAAGGAGATTGGGGGTGTGTCTGGTCCCCCAGGGAGATTCAGTGACTGAGCATGCTGTCATAGCAGTCAACATGTCCTTATTGTTTTCACTTTTAATGAAGTTCAGTTACTAGGTTTTCTGAGGCACAATGATGTCCTTGTGAAAAATTGGTGATCAGGGAAACAAGCAAGTGTGGGAAAATGATCCTGCCCTTAAACCTGAAAAACGATGAAACAGCAAAGGGCCCTGAAGAGCCCAAGAACTTCCTCATGGAGCAGTGAGGAGACACCTCAGTAATGGGTTAAAAAAAATGAGATAATACTGAAGAAAAGGTAAACTAAATTTTGGGTCTCCTATGGGTAAAGAGATTGTGGTTTACATTTTGGAGGCGTGCTTTTATATACTTATTTATTTTTCTTTGTTGGATTTAGAATTAGTTGCAATAAATGTGTTTTTTAATTAAAAAAATTGGGGTATACAAAGTCTAATCCCTTTGTGATATTTCTGTACTGTGAGACTCCACATACAAAAGTGAAGCCCAGACTGTCTATCTCTAATGAACCAGAGCGAAGTTGTCATCTCCTGTAGGCCGGTCTGGTCTCCAGGCATCTGGCCATCCTCCCAGTCTTGGGCACACCTGCATCACTGGTGCTTCCTGCCAGACTGTGACTCTGCCCAGGTTTCAGGAGCACCCGGAACAGTTTTCCTGGGGCCTCCTGCTTTGTCCTGGCTCCTGGAAGCACAGGCTTTTGATGAAGGACTCTCCCCACTGCCAGGTAAATTGGTGATTGCCCCACAGTCTGTATTTATCGCATGGGGCGCAGAGAGTCTGGGCGTGGTGTCCTGGCCCTGGAGCCAGCTCTAGGACTGCACGGTGGCCTTGCCTCTGCCCCTCATCTGGGAACAGGGTGGTGGGGAGGAGAAGGGAAGCAGGGTCTTGCCCCTTCTGCGTCTCGAGAACACGAGAACATATCGTCCCATTGCCTCGCACCATTCACAGCCCAAGCTTGTGTGAAGTATTATTTTATAACCTCCCCTGACAATGATATATTTTATATAAGCAGCACATACAGTGGTAATTTAATACCCTATCGAGCAAGATTAAACAATAAGGAGCAGATATCACTGTAGAAAAGTTACTTTATCCAGGAAACATTTATCTACTGCAGGTGGATGTGAATCATGGCTTCCTCCTCGGCGGCGCCTGATGAGCCTGTGAGATTCTGTCCTGTTCACCACTGTTAGTTATAAGCTACACCTTTCCTTCTATGATGTTAGTTAGAAGCTCTACCTTTCTTTCTATGATGTTTATTTCTTGCCTGTTCACCGCTGTTACAGTTACCAGCTATACCGTTTCTTCTGCGATGTGTATTTCTTACCTGTTCACCACTGTTAGTTACAAGCTATACCTTTTCTTCTGTGATGTATATTTCTTGAAGGCATGGACTAAATCCTAATTCCACAGTATTTGATGCACATACTCAAGAGATACTTGTCTGAATGAATGGATTAATGGAAAATAGAAGTGGTGACTTCACTTTATTTCATTATGTCAAACTTTGTTTACCCAGAAAATTTTATGGTCCTTTGGATAAACAGGGCCTCTGTGCAGCGTGGTTAGAGATTGTGAGAGTGCCGCAAATGGCTCTGTGGCTCTAGGCTCACAAAGGTCATCAGGGACTTGGTGGCGGCACCTGTGTTGAAAACTGAGTTCTGCAAATCCATTCGAGTGACCTGCCAGCACACACAGCCCTGCTTCCCAGCTGATTTCTGCACAGAGGCTACTCCTGAATGCCCCAAGTGAACGTGGGTTCAGCCAGCACTGCTGGGCTTCCACAGCAAGGATGAGAGAGAAGAGGGGCAGGACCCGAATCTTCCTGGGCCCCAGTGCCCGTGTGGGGACGCTGCCTGGCCTGGCTCTTCTGGGGGAGGTCAGGGAAATGATGGCATGGAGGGACTGTTGGCACGAGCCGCTTGCTCATAGATCCCAGTTCTGTGTGGGAGGCAAAATAGAAATTTATGTGGATATCATCAGTAACATAGCAAACATGGGCTTCTTCCCTAGGGTGGTTGACCCTCTTGCTCATCTGCTGAGCAAAGGCCAGGCCTGGCCTTCTGGGCCTCCACAGTGAGCTTTTCCCAAACTCTGTCCACTCTGTGGAGATGGCTGGAGTCAGGGCAGACATGGGGTGTCTGCCACTTTTTTTTTTTTTCTTTTCTTTTCTTTTCTGAGATGGAGTCTTGCTCTGTCGCCCAGGCTGGAGTGCAGTAGTGTGATCTCGGCTCAGTGCAAGCTCCGCCTCCCAGGTTCACGCCATTCTCCTGCCTCAGCCTCTCGAGTAGCTGGGACCACAGGTGTCCACCGCCACACGAGGCTAATTTTTTTCGTTTTAGTAGAGACGGGGCTTGATCGTGTTAGCCAGGATGGTCTCCATCTCCTGACCTCGTGATCCACCAGTCTCGGCCTCCCAAAGTGCTGGGATTACAGGCGTGAGCCACCGCACCCGGCCAGGTATTTGTCAGTTTTTGAAAGCTACATTTAAAGAATGAAATAGACCAAACAGAATTACTTCCGTTTCAATATTTAATACTTAGTCTACCAGAACACTTAAATATAGTTACTGTATTAGAATAATAAGGAAGAACTTTCCCTCTGTTTTCAAAGCAAAAGTATAAACAACCTTTTACTTGGCAGGGATTTCACTATGTTTCTAAAAAGTCAGCAAGCACTTTTCCTGAAATAGACCCGTCTCTTCCTCTGCATAGACCCTATGAACATTTTAGCTACATTTCTGCTGTATCTTGATGTGATAGATTATAGAAAATTCCTTGCTACTGGAACTTAATGATGCTTTCCTTTTAAACATCAAATAGAAAGTATGGATAGTAAATCTCAGATTAGTTGCCATTCTCGGTCTTGGTAGGGCTGCCACAAACAGCCTCTGTCAGTTACAAGAGAGTGTGTCTCCCCAGCAACCCGGCTTAGATTGCAGACCAAGCCAGCCTCACCCAGGATTCAGTGCAACGTCTTCCAAAACTGTAGCCACTGCTCTTGGAGGACACTTGAGAAGAGCTCCCTTTGATGCCTGTGCATGGCTGTTCTCAGATCACAGCAGCTGCAGCAGCATCTCGGAGGATGCCGGCAGGGGTGTCCTGGGTACTGACACCACGGCAGGGGCCTGTAGTGTCTGAATGAAATGGGCCGTGACACTGAGCAGCCTAGAGGAGTCCACAGCCACGTTTCAAAGGTGCAGTGTCCCGAAGTGAACCCCAGAGCACTGAGGAGCCTGGAGTGACCTGTCACAACTCCATTGAGAGAGCTGGCTGAATTCCGTACCTGTGCGGGAAAAAGATGGCTATTTGCGCTTGGCCCCTTTCCAGACCAGGGCTAGGGAGATTGTCTGCACAGCTAGTGGGAACTTGATTCTGTTCACACTCGGGGTTGAGTCTCGCTCCTTTCTGTGAGCCCAGGGAAGATAGACATACCGAGCTCTCCTGGAAGAGGGCCCTGACGAGTCGAAACTGAGCTTCAAGATGGTCGGCATTGTGGTGTGCGTGGCGGGTTTGGACTCGGTGCGTGCTATGTGGGGCCCAGCTGCTGCTGTCACTGATTGGTCTCAGGAGATGCTGCTGGGGACGTGGCTCCTTGTGGTACTTGGTGGTTTTCTCCTCACGGGAGTGGGTTTCCCTGCTGTGACAGGCAGCCTGGCAGGAGGAAGGCCCCCATGGGGTTGTGCCCTGAGGCCCCCTTCCTCTTGAAGAGCAGGAAAGGGGGTTTGGGATCCTGCTTCCAGCTGCGCTGCCTTGCTAGGTTCTTGGCCTCGGGCTGGGAGAAGCTGAGTGCAGACTTGAAGCCTAGACCCCTTCCACAGCCTCCTGGGCACTTGTGGTGGTATGCAGGACATGGCCCTTGGAACTCCAAGCCCTACCCTGGTATGCCCTCCCGTTGAGTCGTCTCGAGCACCTGCTGTGTGCTAGGCTCCGTGGTGGGGTGGGCGGTAGCAAGGGCTGTGGGGTAGAGTGGACACAGTACGCGGATGATGAGGAGAAGCATCAGGGAGGCAGTGAGAGCACAGCTGAGACCTGCAAGGAGGGGACTGGCTGTGGGTGTTGGGGCTCCGGGAGCTGCCTCTACCCAGAGCCACAGTGGCCAGTGAGGGCAGAGCAGGGGACCGAGGACCAGGGAAGCCGTGTGTATGGGTCGCATCAGGTGTGCAGGTCTGCCGGGCTGTGCTGCCCTTCTCAGTCCTGGCTGGGCCTGGGGTCCCAGAGGGAACGGAGGGTCTTCGCATCTCCCTCCTCTTGCTTCCCTGCTGCTTCCTGGTCAAGGGATGCTTCTTTATTGCAACTCTGGCGGTTATTCTGCATATTAAGAGGAGTTTCACAAAATCATAGGGGGAGAGGCGGACTAGGGATTCATTTTTTTTCTCCCCCTGATTTTACACGGAGGCTTCTACTATCCCTTAGTGTGAAGGCAGAGTGCAGATGCTCTACAGTTCTCTGTCCAGGAAGAGAAGAGCTGCTGGGAAGTCACAGAACTGATCATTGCAATAGCACTGACATTTTTAAGTGGCAGAATGCTGATGTCTATAATAATCAGAGTAAAACTTCAGTAGCTTCAACATAAAGATGTTGAGATGATCTTAGAGCCATTTCATCCCTAGATCCTTCTAGAGTGTGGAGTGTGACATCTCTACCAGCCTCTGGTCAGTGGCCGCCTGTGGGTAACTGAATGCTTGAAGTGTAAATGAGAACTTCTAATTTTATTTAATTTTAGTCAAATTTAAATAGCTATATGGGCCGGGCACCGTGTCTCATGCGTGTGTTCCCAGCAGTTTGGGAGGTCGAGGCGGGTGGATCATGTGAAGTCAGGTGTTGAAGACCAGCCGGGCCAACAAGGTGAAATCCCATCTGTACTTAAAAATATAAAAAATTAGTCGGGCGTGGTGACAGGTGCCTGTAATCCCAGCTACACGGGAGGCCGAGGCAGAAGAATCACCTGAACTCGAGAGGCAGAGGTTGCAGCAAGCCGAGATCGAGCCACTGCACTCCAGCCTGGGTGACAGAGGGGAGACCCTGTCTCAAGAAAAAAAAATATTTTAAAAAACCCTACATGGCCCTAGTTGCTTCTGTAGGAGACGGCATGTTTCCAGAAGGTAGACTTTGTGTTGAGGACTCTGCAGCGTCAGGCTGGAGACAGTCTCCCTTCCTAGCAGCGTGGGCCCCTGGGCTGCTCTTCTACCAGAAGGGATGGTGGCGTCTCTGGGAGGTATCTGTGGACTCAGATCTGTGTGGATTAGTGACTTGTGTTACTCACAGATACTTAAATTTGTGGGTAAATGAATACCTGGACTGGCTGCAACTTCAGGGCGAGATTCGGGAGTAGGGAGTCAAAAGTGACGACGGAACCCTGGGCTTGTCCTGCCGCCCCCACGACCCGGTCGGGGCACCTTCTCGTCTGAAGTCCCAGCACGTGGTCAGGGTACCCCTCCCCTCTGAACCCCCCAGGAAGTGATCGGGGCACCAATCCCCTCTGAAGCCCCAGCACCTGGTCGGGGCACCCCTCCCTTCTGAATCCCCCAGACCCTCCTGGCCTGCGGTGCTGCTTCTCCAAATTCTGCCCTTGGCTGTTTTCTAGGAATCACCTGCACCCGAGCAGGCTGCGTGTGTCACTTCTTGTCGGATCTGGGGTGTCGGTGAAGCTCATTTATCTTGTCTTCCTCCTCATGTGCCATATCTCACCTGTTGTCTGTCTGAGTTTGTGTGAGTGCGTGTTGTGCGTTCTCAGGCTGTACTCGGGCTTAGGTGACAAGAACGTCTTAGAGCAATGGACTGTCTGCTCCAAAGGACTCTGTGCATGAATCGAGACACGGTTTACTTGTGGGGTGTAAATTTCCTGGGTGTTGGAGGCAACTGGGGAAAAAAAGTCTAAAAAAGCCCCTGGGGATGAGGAAGGTAATAATGAAAAAAATTACTCTATACACACTTAGCAGTGGATTTAATTTGTAGGTGAATTTTGCATTTTGGGAACTACTAAAGCTACTGCTTGTAGGGATTCCTTCATGAGCTTGTTGTTTTCTGTCGAGTAGAAAGTCAAGTGGATCGGTTTTGTCTTTAATTCTGACTGACTAGAATCTACTTCCTTTTTCCCCCCATTCACGTTAGGGTGGGGATTGGGCTAGAAGAGCTGTAGAATCTCTTTATTTCTGATCTTAAATGAATTTTTTTCTTTACTCAGTTTTTTTTTTTTTTTTTTTTTTTTTTTTTTTTTTTTTTTTTTTTTTTTGGTGAGCTGTTACTTTTTCCTTCAATGCACTGTTCTTTGGTTGAGAAATGGGCTCTATTTGTACCGTGCTTTAAATGTACACAATGGTTCTAAATTGTTACTTTTCGTTAAAGTTAGATAAAACATCTTAATTAAAATGTCATCCATAATTGAGGCATAGTCTGAGGCCTGGAGACCCCTCTCGTCACTTCCTTCCAGCCGTGTCTCCTTCCCTGGCCACGTTGCCCCTGGCAACATCTCCTCCCCACACCACGCCATGTCATCCCCCCACCACGTCACCTCTGGTCACATCAACTCCCTCCCGGCCACATCACCTCTGGCCTCACTGCCTGCCTCCCTCTCTCCCTGGTAGCCTCTAAGACTCCTGCTGTCTACCCTGCCGTGGGTCTGTTGAAGGCTCCTTTCCCGTTTTCTGCTCCTGAGTGGGTCTTGGGGCCTGGATGTTTCACAGGATGAAAGTTTCTTCCCTTCCAGCCGCGGGTCTCTGAGCGACAAGTCCAGAGAGGGCGCTAAGCTCTCCTTACCCACCTGGGGGCCCCGAGCCCTGACCGCCAACCACCAGGGCTTTTCTGTAGGGTGTGGGGCAGACTCATGCATGAATTGGACTCAAAAGGTGCTTCCAGGAATCCTTGTTTTAAGAGCACTGGAGCAGAGATGGGGAGAGGGGACCACCGGGTTTGCTCAGAATTTGGCCCTGCTCACAGCCAATGAGGCAACATAAGCTCCTCCTAAATGAAGCATTCCATAGACTGATTTTACACATGACAGTTGTGATGGCTGGAAAAGGTTTCACACAATGAGTGAGTTTGAGCTGCCTTTGAAGGAAGAACAGGTCCCTGCCGGTGGAACTGAAAGATCAGGGTGACCCAAGCCATCAGCAGCAGTGGGGGTGGGGTGGTGCAGACTCCCCATGGATGGTGGGCATGGTGGAAATGCAGGAGAGGGCAGGGGTTCGAAGGAACAGCAGGTCGGCAGTAAAATTCCCCTGCAGAGAGGGGACGTGACTGAGATATTGTCACATGTATACAACTGAGAGATGATCTGAGGATGATTTCTGGGAGCCTTTCACGTGCTCATCATCAGTTCTCGGGATCTCTTTTTATGAAGTGAAAACAGTCATGCCTCTGCCTATCTTGTGAGCTGTTAAGATCAAATCGGATAATCTTCAGCGAGCCTTGTAAATGCTAAAGGTTATGACAGACTGGTCCAGCCCGCTTGTCTCCACCCTCCTTTCCTCCTCGGTAACGTGAACCCTGCTGGGTACCTCACTATCTGCCTGGCTTCCTCCTCCATAACGTGAGCCTGGAGTACTTCCTGGGTACCTCGCTGTCCACCTCCCTTCCTCAGTAACGTGAGCCCTGAGTATTTGCTGGGGACCTCGCTGCCTGCCATACAGCTGGCTGTAGAATTGTCAAACGGACTTGACTGGCACATAAACAAAAGTGCTCGCCAGGCCTTGGGAGGGCTTTCTGACACGTGGGTGCCTTCTGTTCCCTGTTAGGCTGGAGGTGCAGGAGCCCTCCTAGACCAGACAGAGGACCAAGGCTGTGGCCTCGGGGTGGGGGTTGGGGGAGCTCCCTGGGTTTATTGTGTGGGTGAGAGCAAATTTCAGTCCCGCTGCGGCATTGGGATTCAGGGTTCCTTCTGGAACGTTGTGAGTGAGAAACAGGAAGTGTGCACAGGCGCGTCTTCTGCGGATTTTGTGGTTATCTTGGGAGAGCACTGGTGCCTCTGAGCTATGAACCTGCAGAACCACTTCTTCCACTAACGGCCGCCTTTATAGAAAGAATGACTTACAAAAGATGTCACTTCAGATGGAGGTATTTGCAGCTGTGGCCTGAAAAATGAACAAAATGACTTTCAAGGAAAGTACCTTACATTATTCCCAATGATAGACATTTGAGCTTTCCAGCGAATATTAAAATATAAAAATCTTGTGTCTACCACTTTCTCATGTGATTAATGATGATATTGATGCGGTTTTTTGTTTGTTTGTTTTTACATATAACGAAATGTGGAAGCTGCTCATAACTCTGAATCAGTGTTATCTAACCAATGTGTGATTACAAAATCGTGTGCTGGTAAAAGCCATTCAGTTGCAGGACGGAACAGTCGACTTAGAAGGAATTGGGGCAGAAAGGTCCAACGACCAGAGCACAGACTGTGTTGCAGACAGCCTGTACGGAAGTGCCACTTGTTATATTTGGCAGCAGAGAATTCCTAAAGTGATCTGAAAACACAGTGAAAATACTGTTTCCTAATTGTATATCAGCATGGGGTCGGACTTTCTTCATAAACTTCAGCCACGGCTCTGCAGCCCACTGAACGCACATGCAGGCATGAGAACCCTGCTGTCTGAGGTGCAGAGATGTTAGGTGTTTTCACAGCAGCACAAACTGTTGTCACGCTGCTGCTTATTTTCGAAAGTGGTTTCTTCTTTAAGACTGTGTTAAGATGTAATGACTTTATCCTTATAAAATGAACTAAATTGTTACTTTTTTTTTTTTTTTTTTTTTTTTTTTTTGAGACGGAGTCTTGCTCTGCCACCCAGGCTGGAGTGCAGTGGTGTGACCTCAGCTCACTTTCACCTCTGCCTCCTGAGTTCAAGTGATTCTTGTGCCTCAGCCTCCCTAGTAGCTGGTACTTACAGGTGTTCGGCACCATGCAGGCTAATTTTTGGATTTTAGTAGAGATGGGGTTTCACCATGTTGGCCAGGCTGGTCTCGAACTCCTGACCTCAAGTGATCCACCTGCCTCTGCCTCCCAAAGTGCTGGGATTACAGGCATGAGCAGCCACCACTCCCGGCCTGATGAGAAAGCTTTTCTGTGCTCTTTAATAAAGTGCCAAGGGTTCCTGAGACTTAAAAGTTTGAAAACCACTGGCTTAAACCGACAAAATTGTCCACGATTCTTCAGTGTATCTTCTAATCTGTTGGTGGAGAAAGGACGGTAAGGGTTGCTTTTCTTTTTTCCTTTCACAACTCAATGGTGCTGGGACAACTGGGGTATCCACATGGAAAAGGATGGACTGGACCCTTCCTCACCCTACAGGCAAAGCTCAACATGGATCCAATGTAAGGAGCCGACTGTGAGACCCATTCTGTCAGTCTGCTGGGTACCATAACGGACACCACAGACCATGCGGCTTAAACAACAACATCTTACTTCCTTTTTCCTGGAGACTGGAAGCCTGGGATCAAGGTGCGGGCAGGGTTGGATTCTCTGGGGCCTCACTCCATGCTGTGTAGATGGCGTCCTCTCTGTGTCCTCACAGGTTTCTTTTATGTGCGTGCAGCACTGAGGACTGTGTCTAAATTCTCTTAAAAGAACACCAGTCATACTGGATCAGGGCCCACTCTTAAGATCTCATGGGACCTAAATTGCCGAGTTAAAGGCCCTGTATCTAAATACAGTGACATTTTGAGTTTCTGGGGTTGTGACTTTAACATGGGAATCTTGGAGAGGGGGCGGGGGACAGTTCAGCTCATGACACCTTTAGAGGAGAATTCTGGAGAAACGGTTACGTTGGATTAGGCAATGTTTCCTTGGCTGAGACGTCTAAAGCTGTAACAAGCAACTGAAGGGAAAAAGACAGTATCAAAATTAAAATGTTCATTTCAGAGGATACTATTAAAGTTAAAAGATAACCCACAGAACAGGATACATTGTCACAATGAGAGCCTGATATCAAGAATATATTTAAAAACTTTTAATAAAAATCCAATTTAAAAATGGACAAAGGATTTGAATAGACATTCTCCAAAGAAAGACATATAAATGCCTTAAAAAGCACATGAGATGGTTACCAGAATTCATCATCTTAGAAATGGAAATCAAAACCACTGTGAGATACCACTTCACAACCACCGGGAGGGGTAAAACCCCAGTATTGGACAGTGACGTGGTGAATTTGGGAAAACTGAAGTCTTGACATATTGCTAGTGGGAGGGGAAGTAAAATGGTACAGTTGATGTGGAAAAGTCTGGCAGTTCCTCAGAAAAGTTAAATATGAAATCACCGGACGACCCAGCAATTTCACTCCTAGGCATATGCCCAAGAAAACTGAAAACACTTTTACAAAAAAAATCTTATGCAAGAATCTTCATAGCAGCAGCATTCGTAGTAGTAGAAACAGTCCAGGTGTCAACAGGTCACTCATTGTGAGAATTCCACTCACCTTGGACGTGAAAGATGCCAGCACCGAAGGTCACGCCAAAGGTCACGCACTGTACGATTCTCCTCACAACAGGTGTCCAGAATGGGCAAATCCAGAGAAATGGAAGTTGGCTGGCGATTGCCGGGGGCTGGCGGAAGGAAGGAGCAGGTGCTGACTCTTAATGGGTTCAAGGTTTCTTTGGTCCGTGGTGAAAAAGTCCCAGAATTACATACTAGTGGTTGATGTGCAGCTTTGAGAATACGCTAAACAGACTGAATTGTATCCTTTAATATTGGGGCTTTTATGGTTTGTAAATTCCTTTCAATTTCAAAAGGAACTCAAGACCTTCTTTGGTGTTGACATTTAGATGGCGAAAGAGACAGTATCCAAAACAAGTTACTATGTAACTCACGTCCCCAGAGTTAAACTTCATTTTCTGAGGATCTTGAAGTGTTTGAGCCTAGGTGACACAATGATCCTATACTAGATGTTACACCCCATCTTACTGATTTCTATCTCACATAACCATATTCAGGAAAAACCGACATGTAAACATGAGCTGAATGCTATGCAGAGGCACATTCCTCTTACCCGGATGATCTTTAGTGGTGCAGTAAGAGATGAGGTCAAAGCAACGTTAGTTTAGTTAAATTTCCATGGCAACAGGAATTTGGCACATCTGATGAGTTAGATGTCCCTGCACAGCTCCGAACGGGGTTGCCCATTTCTGTGTGGTGTCTGTGTATATTCTCGCTGTGGAAATAAGTGATAGCACCTGCACAAACACTTGCCTGGAAACGCGCACGAAGCTGGTGAAGGCAGAGGACAGGTGAGAGGGAAGCATGGCTCAGGCCTGGCAAACAAGACCGTTATTCCGAACGCAGAAGATTCAGGAACACAATCCTTGGGAAAACTGGTGATGTCCGTGGATCTCACCACTGTCGGGTTGTATCTGTGCAGCCAGTTACCGGAGCCGCCAGAACCGCATGTGTTGGTATTGGTGTCATCACTCAACGCTTCTGACTTTTCCTGGTGCTGATGAGGACTGCATGTGGCGGAAGCAAAGTGCTGACCTAGCACAGATCATCAGACCCCAGTTATTTTCTATGAAGGGGGGGCAGGGTTAGAACCCCCCCACCCACTCCCCAATCCTATAAGAACTGGGATCTGATGATCTGTGCTGTCGAGAGAGGCAGGGTTAGAACACCCCACTCCCCAATCCCATTGTTGAAAATAATAGTTGGCTTGGGAGGGTTTTTATTCCAAAGGTTGAAGCCGTGCGTTTCTGGAGCCTGGGCTGTCAGCAATGGTGGCTGTGGAACGCTGGGGCTGTGGTCATCCGGCTGCCGGCAGCCCTGCTGGTGGGTCCTGCCTCTTTGACATCGTTCGTTTCTGAAGCTTGCTTTCCCCGGTGTTGGAAGTAGCAGCACTGGGGGAATGGCCGCCTTCCTACAACGAAGCTCTGCCAGGAGAGTAGACATGGAGCATCTGTTCAAGGACGTGACGTTCTGGGCACCGCACCTATGCGTTCTGCTTCTCAGCGGTGCCTCCTAGTTGATGTTACCATCACCTGGCATTTCCCAGGAGGTAACTCGCAGATGCCACACTGATGGAAAGCCGCAGCAGCGCGGTTCGAGTCCAGGGCCAGCTGGAGCACATCAGCAAGATCAGGCTGGACACATGTGCTTGCTGACAGGAAGGTGACAGGAAAGAGGCCCGTGTGGAGAGGAACCAGTGGATTCAAGGCAGGGAACCAAAGGAGCAAGTAATCACAGAGTGGGAGGCTCAGGAGCCAGCAGGCAAGTGGGATGTGGCTTCGGTGCTGCTGGGTTGGTGAGGGGCCTTCTGTGACTTTTCTAAGCGTGCAGTCAGTTGTAGGGGTGGGTGTTGGCTCCCGCAGATAAAAGCCAAGCGTCTTGCAGGAGAGCAACGTGTGCACTGGGAGTTCCCAGTTGCGTGTCCCGGCATGCGTCCCAGAGGCCCCTGATAAGGCTCAGTGCACCAGGCACACAGTGGATTGTTGGTTCCTGACCCAATGAGGAAGTGAGGGAGTGAGTGAGGGCCGAGACACAGGTGCGAGGATGCACGGGACAGGGTGTAGTCAGGTGAAGAGTCAAGCTGTGGGGTCCGGGAGAGATGGGTTCGAGAATAAAAGGGGGTGCAGTGAGGTGGAGAGTCATGCTGTCGGGTCCGGGAGAGATGGGTTCGAGAATAAATGGGACGGGGGTGCAGTCAGGTGGAGAGTGATGCTGCTGCGGTCTGGGAAATGTGTTTGCTTCTATCTGAACAGCTGGACCTGAGCATATCTGTGCTTTGACATCTAATCTGTACACTGTCCTCGGCAGGGTGTATATCTCTGGCAGAGGACACCCCGGCCACAGTGGATGTCAGCGGCGGTGGCTGGACTCAGGGTCCGTGAATGTTGCGTGATCGAACATGTTTGGTATATTCTCAGCTCCTGCCCAGGTGCCTCCCGAGCATCAGGTGTTGTGGCTCCCCACAGCCTTCCCATCTGTGTGTAACATGACCACCACCTTCCTACCATGTGTTTGTCCTACCACGGCTGCCGTGTCTAATGGATGCTTTGCTTTCCAGCTACTTTCCTATCATCAAAACCCTTGAACGACTTTGAGTTTCAGAGATGACATGGTATTAGTCTTTCATGATTGCTCAGAAGATTTCCAAAAGCAAATGCAACTTACAGGATGCAAGATGTTGGAAATGACAGTAATTATAGATGAGTTTTCTCAGTTAGTCTTTTGATTGTGGTAAAATTACATAGCACTCTATTTTTAATTGTATGGTTTGGTGGCATTAAGTGCGTTCACACTGTCGTGCCGCGATCACGGCCATCCATTTCCAGAACTTCTTGGTCTCCCCACGCTTGAAACTCGATCTACCAAACACTAGTTCTCCTTCCGCCCCAGCTCTGGTAAGCACTACAGATTGCGTACAAAACAGGCTTTTTCAGTAAGAGAAGGGGCAAGGAAAAGAGCTCTAAAGACTGTCCTGAGATTTGAGGAATTGTTTTAGGTTTTGCTGTCTGGTTCCCAGTGTAAAGGAACTATTGAAGACATGGGAGGGCGGAGGTCTGTGATCTCAGGAAGTGCTGGGCTGGGCAGCTTTCCCACTGTTACGGGGGCACTTGCCCTCAAACCCGCCTGAGATAATCGCGTGAGGATACTGCTGCATTGTGACAGCTCTGAACTTGGTCTCCTTGAACGTTACCAAGTACATAAGCTTTGGAGGTTACCGTCTAGTGTCTGCAGGAGACCTAGAATTTGAACATTGTTGACTTTAGAACACACTCATTTTATAACACTTTACCTGTTCTCATCAATAGGAAATATGCTGTGTCTTTTTTTTTTTTTTTTTGCCTTAATATTCTGTGTTGCGGTGGCAGTAGTTGCAGCGGATGCTACTTCTGGTTCATGGTCATCACCAAACACAAGCTTCTGGAAATCATGTGAAAAATGAAGGGGAAAGTGCTTTTCTGCAAAGGCCTTTTTTGAACATCTTGTTTTCTTCTGGAATAAACGTTTTCATATTTGGAGGTTTGTAACGTGTTTTATACTGGTTAGCTTTGAAACCCCATGTTTTTGCATGTCATGGGGCTGCTTTATCCTGTTATTCTATGATATAGCTGGTTTGCAAAACTATTGGTTATTTCACTTTAAAAACCAAAGCAGCTTACAGATTGAGCATGATTCCTGTAAGAATTTAATTGTAAAATTGATTTGTGTTCAATAAACTTACTGGAATGACTAGATCAGTGGACAAAAAGATAAGAACATGTCAAGTCTCTGGGCCAGGAAGGACTTCCAAATAATACAAGTGATACACAGTAATTTCTTAACAAAAGATTAGATTTAGTACATAACTGTTTAAACCTCCATATTTTCTATTATAGCCATTCCACAGTGCCCATGGGGGTGGGCAGCAGGACTGTATGGAATCCAAGGTCTGTGGGCACTCAGATCCCTGCTATAAAATGGCATGGTATTTGCATATGGCATACGCACGTCCTCCTGCAGACAGTCATGTCAGGGTTGCTCGTAACAGCTATACCATGGACATGCCATGCGAGTAGTTGTTTAATGAATAATAAAATCTGAATGTTTAGTACAAACACATTAAAAACGTTCTTGACCTATGGTTGGTTGACTCCACAGGCCTGGAACCCCGGGAGAGAGTACAAACTCTAGAAGCAAAACGAAAAAATAAAGAATTTGAGGTCAGCAGTGATGGGCGTGGGATCACACTGAATCTCATGTGTTTTGCTGTCTGTGTCACCGTGTCCCGGGTAAAGGGGAACCATTTTTAGCTTAAGGTAAAATAGCTAACAGGAAACACTACAGAATGGGCACGAAGGCGCGCCCCTCATTACCAGATGCTGCTGCATTTGCCCTTAGGCTTCACTGAGGGAGGGTCAGTTCTGACCCTTTCTTAGATACTGACCTGGAACGGACAGAATCGGGTTTCAGAAAAACCCTCGAGCTGTGAGAGTTGCTGATATCTATGTGAGTGGGGTTCATGTGTCAAACTCAGGTTTAAGAAAAACCAATTCTAGGCTGGGCATAGTGGCTCACACCAGTCATCCCAGCACCTTGGGAGACTGAGGTGGGCAGTTCACTTTTGAGCCCAGGAATTCGAGACCAGCCTGGGCAACATAGCAACACCCTGACTCTACAAAAAATTGAATAGGAGTGGTGATGTGCACCTGTGGTCCCAGCTACTTGGGAAGCTGAGGCTAGAGGATCACCCAAGCCTGGCAGGTTGAGGCTGCAGTGAACCATGATAGCACCACTGTGTTTATGGTGCACTGTGCCTGAGTGACAGAACAAGAACCACCACCCCACACACAAAAAATCAATTCATGCAGAGGCCAGTTCTGCTGGGACCACCTGTTAAGGCTACTCTGGGCTTCACAGTTTGAGAAGTTTCTGTCCAGGGGTGAGAGGGAGTGGCTTGAGGGCCTAGAAGCCAGTTCTTGTGGTTCAGTGTGACTGCGGATGTGGAGCTGGGGGCAGGGCTCTCCAGGGCATGAGTGGGTAAACGGATGGGCTTCCAGGATGAGCCCCTGTGACTTTGCCTGGTTTACATCCGTCCAATACAAATCCACAGGCTCTTACTCTAGAAGCTTCTGCCGGGGCTGATGGACTGGCCTGGGGACAGAGGGTGCCCTCAGAGCCTCAGGGTGCCATCTGGTTTAGGAAGAGCACTTAGTCACCTAGATCTAGGATTTATGACACTACAAGGGGACTCGTCAGACTCGGAGCGACAGCCATCTGCATTCTAGACTTGGTTCTAGGCGAAGTATTTTGGAGCCTGTTGGTACCCTGTGTTCTGTTTATGTGTAAAACAAGTTAGAGTTATAACTAGTTACAACCTATTTTTTAAATTTTGCCACAGAATATGGCAGTTGCGGTGGAGCCTGGCCAGAGACCCCCACACTCGGACGCTGCCGCGTGCTGGGGTTGCAGGCGTTGCCTGCATCGGCTCCCCCTCCCGGCGTGTCTGTGTTCTTGACACGGGCGCCCATCGAGGCTCGGCCTGTGGGACTCGTGCAGCCATTTGTCTCCGTGTTCCTCCGAGGTTCCGCAGACTTCACGGTCCTGTGGCAGAGCGTACGGTATCTGCTTGCATCCTGATCTCCCCAAACCCCAGGACAGGCCAAGAGTTCCTTACACATAACTGCAGAGGGCCCCGTGGTGTGGATTTGCGGGTGACACAGCCTTTCCCCAGCTCGGCCTTCGTCTCCAGAGTTGGCTTTAGGTCGATAGAAGCTTCCTTCAGACTGGGGGGCCCTGAAACTTTGGTGCTAGGAATTCAGTGACCAGCACGGATGATACCCCGTTTCTCTGCATTTGTAGCAATAGTTGTTAACATGACCACGAGATGTACAAAGGAAGGGAAAAGGAGGTTTTATTTTCAGAGTAACACTCTGTGCTTTGGGAAATGTGGTCTCGGGGGAGCTGGAAGCACGTGCCCCTCAGGAGGGGAGGAGGCCGCAGCGTTACACGTTCCGGGGTTTGTTGGCTGTGTGTGTTCATCGGGCTCATGGAATGTCTGAAAGTTTACAGGGAAAGTGGGGTTTGCTCATCCGGTTCGTGCAATGTCTGAACACTTACAGGGCAAGTCTAGCACACATGCAGTGAGTTAACCTGTAACATCCATGTTCGCCTTGGGGCGAGCGTAACATTTGAAATGAGGTGGACTGGGCGTGTCATGTACAAAGGTGAGCTGTTGGGCGCAGACGTTTATGCGCAGCCTCAGTCACAGCCAGGACTGGCTCAGGGTCTGCAGCTTGTGGTGGGAAAGGACACTCATGAGGCCATTCTGTCCAGTCGAGGCTGCCGGCAGGGCCCCAGGTTGGGGCTCTCTGTTCGGCCGGCGTCTGGAGTCCACCCAGGTCCCGTGGGCAGCTTTCCTCTAAAGCAGGCTTCTGATTGTGGAGGAGACTTCATGCTGGTTACCAAACTGTACATGAGTAGTGCTGTGGGGCTTTCGGGTCGACCTTCCCTATGATGCCGGTTACATTTCTCTCCGGACCTCATCGTAGACATAGAGATTGTACCTCGTCTGACAGCAGGGGGGTGCCATGTTGATATAGTAATTTATGGTATTAACCTTTTTGTTACTATTTTAATAACCTTTTTTTTTTTTTTCTTTTTAAAGAGATAGGTTATTGCTGTGTTACTCAAGTCAGTCTTGAACTCCTAGTCTCAAGCAACCCTCCCACCTCGGCTTCCCAAAGTGCTGGGCTTATAGACGTGAGCCAGTGTGCCCAGCCTACAGCCATGTTTTCAAAACTCAGCAGTTTAAAAATCCTACTCCTTTCATCCCCTCAAGCAGTCTGGTTGGCCTTGTGCAAACTGGGGTGTCACGATCTTGGCACCCCTTTTATTTTTTGCTTTGGCCTCAAGTTCTGATTAGAACAGCAGTTACAAAATGGGCCTTAGGTGGTTCTTCCATTACTAAAGCCAGAATTCTTACCAGTTAGAGATGTTTGTCCCTAGGATCCCAGAAAGCTCTTTTGAATCAAGCCCGCAGCAAATAAGTAAGGAACTAAACTCTTGGTCCTCTGCTTGGTACCTGGGGAATGGGTTAGTTGCTGATACCCTTTGATCTGTGCTCACATGCTACATCTCGTCACGGGAAGCAGAGTCGCCCTGTGGAATAAAGCCCAGCTCACGGTGGCACGTCGAGACACTCTGGGCTGTCAGTCCCTTATACAACGGCAGACTTGGAGACTCAACATCGCGTGCAGAGCCCGGGCAACCGGAGTGCATCCACCTTAGAGACCACAAGGCCGGTCGGCAAGGTGGACGTCTAAGCATATGGCGCTGACAGGCCCGCTGCGAGGTGAATTAGGAATTCGTTAGCAAAGAAATCAAACTCGCCTGTGGGTACCAGCTGCTTGGAAGGCTGAGGTGGGAGGATTGCTTGAGCCAGAAGGTCAAGGCTGCAATGAGCCGTGATTGTAATACTGCACTCCGGCCTGGGTGATGCAGGAGACTCCGACTCAAAAAAAAAAAAAAAAAAAACCCAAACCTTACTCTTCATAGCAGGAAGGAGAATTTATCAAAGTAACTGCAACAAAATCTTAGATGATATAATTTCAGTGGCTAAGTGAACTGTCCAGCCCATGTGGCTGGCTCACAACGCAACAGAGCCAGGTGCTGCTGCAGCTGCCCTCCCACCCGATCGCTTGTGGACATTTTCTGTTTTCCCATATCTCCCTTTTGGATACGTAGCTCGCTACTTTATAGCTAAGCATCAGTAAAACAGGTTGTCTATTTTGAAAAGTAACTATTAAGTCTTTTAAGGACAGAAAACGAAGCAGGTGACAATAGCATGGCAACCTGGTAAATAGATTTAGAGGCATATTTAATACTTGGCACCACTCTGGTCCCTTCTTCTCTCATGCTTAATTACAACTGCCGCCTCCTAGGACAGAACACTTTCAGCTCTGTGAGTAGGAATTAAACATGTTCTAAATCAGAAGTTTTAGTTAAGCAGTATTTTCTGTGAATGCCCAGATCCTAAGTGCTCACTGTACTGGTGTGTGGTGTCGAAGAAGAAACCAGGGCTTGGGGCCGGGTCTATGGTGCAGTGTCCGCGTTCCCATATGTGAGATGAGGGCCATAACACACGGCCTAGAATGTTCAGACTGTGAGATTGAATGGATCTGCCCACTCCTAGGAAGCCTCGAGTCTAACTCGACTTGGGCTGGTTTTAGGGAGATGCTGGCAGCGCTGTCCTCACAGGGCACTGGGAGGGGCTCTGGCACCGTCCCTATCAGGTGTCTCATGATCAGCCTAGCTTGTTCATCTCAGAAGCTGCTGGTCGTGTTCTCGTTCCTGTTGTTTGTTGTGTGTTATTTCGGTTCTGTCCATGTGGGGACCTAGGAAGTTCCACAGTGAGAGGAGAGCCACTGAGCCACCTTCCTGCCTGGACACCAGCCCCACGGAGGACCGTAAATGTTTGAGGTTGGCTTCTGCTCCTGGCCTCACCTGTGGAGGCATTGATGCAGTGGTACTTTCTAAGCTTCTGGGGCACACAGTGCTGTTGTGTGGATCCACAGGTCACTGTGGCGTCCAAGCACGTGCTCCCGGAGGAGAGGACTCTGCGGGCACTGATAGTGGGAGCTGGCTGAGAGTCCAGTGAGTGAGACTCCCTGTGATGTGTACAGCTGCCATCTGCACAGCCCCTCCTGACGCCAAGATGGTCGTGTGATAAATGCACAAAATGCATCTCCAGCAAAAAGCCACCGAGTGTCCACATCCAGGATATCCACCACGGCGGCTTTTTGGTGTTAATACGATGAATGTGAGTAGCAGGTGGTCTGCGTTCTGGGTGAGTGTGACTGTGCCACTGCAGTTTTGTTCTCATGTCTTGATGAGCATGAACGATTCCTGACGAGGGTAGGTAAGGATGCTGTGATCTGAGACTCTGCAGTATTGTAGCTTGAGGAACCAAGGAGTTTTTCTCTCCTGCAAACTCATGAGGGAGGATGTTCCAGGCTGGTGACTGCTCCATGAGGTATTCAGGGATCCAAGTCCCTTTCAGACCCCTGCTCTGCGTTCCCAAGAACACGGCTGTCCTTGCTGTGGTTGGGACTGGGTGATTGCCACGGTGGCGGGGGGAGGCTTAAGGTGAGAGTGGCCATGATTTACCTAATCTGCATAATGACAGGGAGCCTGGGAGTGAAGTGTAGCCATGCCCCAGAGGATGGATGATGGATGTTGGTGAATGACTGGCCCACCAGTCACCACAGCTGGCCCCCGGATGGGAAGGATGACTGATTATGCCATTCAATGGTACCTGATTCTTTCAGATTTGACTTCCTTATGGATTTTCTGCTGTAAAGAGAAGAGAGCCTGTGGTTCTAGGCCAAGCATCTCACTCATCTCATAACATCTTGTATCCCTTAGCCAACATTTTTGTCAAGTTTTAGAAGTCCTATCAAACTGGCAAGCATTTCTCAATTTGGTTTAACCATTGGATTCTATATCTGTGTCTGCATCTCTATTTTACATCTATGTGGTTATTTGACACTCTGTAGTACCTTTGTAATAGGTTCTATTTGGTGGAAGTTACTTTCAACAAACCCTTGCTGCTACTTGAATTTTCAAGGTTGCAAGTAGAAAGGAGAATAAAAACCACATCTTCTCTAATTTTAAAATGTGTTGTTCCTCGAATCACACCAGAAGTACAAATATTACAAATTACAAAAGTAGTCAGAATCAAGGTTAAGAGATTTCTGGGTGATTCTGGCTCATCAGCAGTATTTGCTGAGGTGTGTACAGCAGAGCAACACGCCAAGAAGCCCGGGAGGGGAGAGTTGGGAGGCCAGACTGTGACTTCAGAGGTGCTGTTGCCTCAGGGAGAGGAGCTAGATGCAGAGAGGATAAATGGCCACAGTTGTGACCACCGCCATCCTTGCCGCGGTACTGGGACCTTTGTGAGCTGAGTTATGAACCAGATGAAGGCTGTGCAGGCGTGTGAGAATCCAGGCCAGACTCGACGGGTGGAGGCTTGGCAGAGTTGAGGAGCTAGTGAGACACCCCCCACAAGGTGGGGACTAATAGCCACCCCTCCTCCTTCCGCTGGCTATTAGGGGCCATGGTGGACTCACAGCCTGTTTATGATATTGTGAGTAATATCATCTCCCCCTCTGGAAATTATGAACTCTTTCACAGATGGGTGTATACCCTCAGTGTGTACACTATCAGAGGGTGTACACCCATCTGTATTGGGAGTAATATCATCCTCTTCCTCCCTGAATGTTAAGAAGAATATCCCAGGATTGCTTCTACTCCTTGCATTATTGGGTGTCATATCCTCCTCTGCCACATAAAAATTAGAAACAATATCACTGGGGGCGTGTACGCCTTCTGTAATATTTAAAGTAATATCATCCCCTTCCCTCCAGGATCATGGGAACAGTATCCCTGGGGGGTGTATACTTTCTGCCATATATGTAATATCATCCCTCCCGCCTAGAAACATTATGAAGGACCATCTCACATGGGGTGTGCAACCCTTGGTGCGATATTGGGAATGCAATTATCCTCTTTCCCCCTTGCATGTTTGGAAAAATATCAGAGTGAGTGTACCCCTCCTGCCGTATGACGATTACTATCCTCTTCTTCCTTTCTGCATATTAGAAAGAATATCACACGTGGGTCTGCACTTTCTTCGATATCTGGAGTCATGTCATCCTCTCTCGTTTTGAATGGCAAGAACAATCCCTTGGGGGGAATGTACACACCCTGCCATATTGGGAGTAATATTATGCTCTCCCCCCTTTGATAATTAGGAACAACATCCCATGCTCTCTATCCCTGGATATTAGGAACAACATCACAGGTAGGTGTACACCCCCTGCGGTATTAGGAGTAATAATATGATCAATTATTAAACATCCATGATCGATATTAACAATTATCAATGATATTAATAGGATACTGTTATGGATAATTATTTTAAATATATGATTATGCATGCTTAAAATTAATTGTTAATATTGTCATTTTATTACCAGCATCACTTAGTATTGATTTAAGTAACATTAATTGCTGATGTTATATTAATAGTGATATTACTATTGATTATTAATGCTAATCGTTAACATTTTTAGTACTTTACTACCTTTATTGTAATTATTAATATCAATGATTACTCTTAATTTTTCTCATATTTATTAATATTAATAATTAATAGACTTGTTCCTGATATCCGGCGGGGAGAGGATATTACTCCCTATATCAAAGAAAGTGTACACCCCTCTATGATGTTATTCCTAACAGCCAGGGGGTAGAGGATGTCATTATTGAAACTATGGCAGTGGGTGTCCATCCGTTCGGTCGTCTTGTTCCTTATATCCTGGGTGGGAGAGGATGATACGACTCCCAATACAGGAGGGGGGTGTACATCCTCCTGTAATATTGTTTTCTATATGCAGGGGGAGAGGATGATATTACTCCCAATATCGCAGGGGTTGTACACACCTCTTGCGATATTGTTCCTAATATTCCGAAGGGGAGAGCATATTACTCTCAATATGGCAGGGAGTGTACACCTCCTTTGTAATATTGTTCTTAATATCGATGATGGGAGAGGATGATATGACTCCCAATATCACAAGAAGTGTACGGCCGCCTGTGATAGAGTTCCTAACATCTAGGTGGGGAGAAGATGATATTACTGCCCATATCACACGAGTTGTAAAATCCCTTCGATATTTAGCCTACAATCCTGAGGGGAGAGGATATTATTCCCGATAGCAAAGAAGGTATACACCCCCCTGTGACACTATGCTCAATATCCGCATTGGGAGACGATGACATTAAGCCCAATATCACAGGGGATGTACACCCACCCTGGGATATTGTTCCTTATATTGAAAGGGGGAAAAGATGCTATTGCTCCCAGTAAAGCAGGGGCTGCGGCTGTACGCCCCTCCTGTGATTATAGTTCTTAATATCCTAGGGAAGAGAAGGTGATATTACACCCAATATCTCATGGGCTGTACGGTGTCCGCTCAGAGATGTGTGGGGCTCTCTTACACCAGTAATTCCTTCTCTAACTTTAGCCACATACTGGTCATCCAGGGGCCTCCTAAAATCCAGGAGCATAAAAACAAGTGGAATTTCTGAGAACCAAAGATGGCACGTGGCTCTGGTTGGGCTGCCACCGGCAGTTTTGTGAAAAAACAGAGATGTATTTCCCACAGTCCTGTAGTCTGGAGGTCTAAGGTCAAGGTGAGTTCAGGGCTGGCTCCTCCTAAGGCCTCTCTCCTTGACTTTCAGATGGCATCTTCTCTTGTGTCCTCGTGCGGTTGTCACTCTATAGATGTGTGTGTCCTGATCTCTTCTTACAAGGGCATCAGTCCTAATGACTTCGTTACCTTCATCACCTCTTTAAAAGGCCTATCTCCACATACACATTCTGAGGTCCTGGGTTAGGACTACAACCTGGGAATCTTGGGGTATGTAATTAAACCTGAAGCAGATGGGGTCTTATAAACTTGTGTCACCCAAGCTCATGCCAGAGCCCCATGAGGGAGCCCCAGGTCCCCCCTTTGATATGGTTTAGCTGTGTCCCCACCAAAATCCCATCTTAAATTCTCATGTTTTGTGGGAGGATAGAAGTGATAATTTGACAGCAGAGAAGACAGTTGCTGCCAGGGAGGGGAGAGGGGACCCCAGACCTCCAAAGGTTGGAGGGTCTCGGGCCCCGGGCCCTGGGCAGAGCAGGCAGCCCCACCCCTGTGACACCCCTGATGACCGCTCAGTAGTTGGAAAAGGTGGAATCATATGTAGAGGCTGGTTGGGGAGATAGGAAGTTGTTGAATGAGTTTTTAAATATTTCCATCAAAATTCTTACTGCACCCTTGGTGTTGATGGGGACTAGTGGCTTCACCAGGTGCCTGGCTTCTTCCTGGCTCTGACTCTGGGAGCCTGGCCTGGCCTAGGGCTGCTGGTTGGATTCATTGCTGGCAGCAGGTAGAAGGTGGAGGAGGGAGAGGAGCTGTCCTCCCTCCTCTCTTAGTCATGCCTGTCCACGTTAGCAGCCCCTCCCCAGGCATCCCTTGCCCATGATCTGGGGAGTGCTATTCTCACTTCCCTTTGGGCCCTGCCCACCGATCTCCAAAGAATCCCGTCAGTGACTCCTTTTAATCACCTCTTTGTCTGTGACAAAGTCTTCTGGGTCCTCCTGACTGATCTAAGGGAGAAGCCTGGCTATCTGTGCAACTTGTTAAAGTGAAGTGAGTCATTCACACTGGCATGTATCTACAAGTCACACAGCTTTGCAACTGGAGTGACTTTAAGCTCATCGAACCAAAGCTTCCACGACAGATGAGGACACCCAGAATCATAGGATAGAAGTGACTTGCTCCCATCTCGGTCGGCCAAGCTGAGACTCAAGGGTAGAGTCTAGCAAAGCACACTTTGTCCTCCCTTAGAAGAAAGATCCTGCCCGCACGGCTCACCTCCACCTACCCTAGGTCTCCCCCACCCTCCCTTAGAAGGAAGGTCTTAGAAGGCAGCACATTCAACTTCACCTACCCTAGGTATCCCCCACCCTTAGAGGGGAGTCTTTGGGTCAGTCGCAAGACTACTCCGGACATCTGTAAGAACAAATAGTTTCCAGCACAGTCCTTTCCTGGGGTCTGCCTTTTCTCTCTGGGATGCTTGGAAGTTGAAGGGGTCAGGCAATTCAAGTTCTCCCTGGTATCTCAGGGGCCACTGACACACAGGAAAATGTGCTGCTCTGCTCGCTGTTTGACTTTGATGGATGCAAATTTGTTCTAAATGAGCCTGACATTCATTAGCATGTAAACATGTTACTGGTGGCGGCTGGCAGGGCCACATGCTGATGGATCTCGTGGGCTGTCCCCGCCGGACACCACCAGGCTGCTTGGGTCTTTGCTGCTTCTGCCAAAGGCTCCAGATGTTTTTCTTGCACTATGAAGTAGGCATTTTAGCTACAGGGATATATATATATATATATATATATATATATATATATATATATATATATATATATATATATATATAAAAATATATATATATATTTTTTTTTTGGAACAAAAGAAACACAGACAAATCTGTAAAAAGAACTTGAGTTTATGCGCCGACCTACTGGAAGGAGCCTCTTAGAATGTCAGCTGCTCACTGTCTGCTTTGACTCCCAGGCAGTTCTCTGTGTCCTGTGGCTCAGATTCTGTGGGACTGAGTTATATATTTCATTCCAGTTCTGCTCAATATTTCCCCACAAGTAGTGTTTAGGATGCGACTGATGCCTTTAAAGATATCTGCAGCAGGAATAGTGCAGAGAAAACACTCCATGCTAAAATATTTTGAGCTGAAGGCAATTAAGAAGCGCTCTGGCCTTCCCTCTATTTTCTGAAAAGCACACAACATAATCATATTATACAAAGAAAAAAGTGCCCTTTCTCCCCTCTCTGCCAGAAAGGACGCAGGTCAATCTCTGCAGACAACTTCAGACCCTTATCGTTCGGGAAACAGCACCAGAGGAATTTACACAAAAATCTATCATTTATTGGCCTTCCCACAATTTGTTGCCCCCAATGACCCAAAGTCCTTTTACTTTGTCTTGGCACTTCTATAAACATTTATTATCCTTGTTGAAGATGTTATATAAAAGAAAGCTCTGAGCTGTCTTTGAGATTCCCTCATTCCCTGTGTATCTCCCATGTATATATGAAATATACATGCTAATAAGCCTCGGTTTGCTTTTTATGGGGTTCATATGGTTATAGGAACCCCAGCCAATGAAGCTAAGATGGGTGGAAGAAAAGATTACATTTTTCTCCCCTGTAGTAGCATTGTTCTAGCAGTAGCTTTTTTTTTTTTTTGTAGATTTCTGTTGAACACACACACACACGCGCGCGCAGACACAGCAATGTAAAAAGAAGTGTGGGGAGTCCTGATGAAATTTTAGGTCCCAGAGATTCCTAAATATGTTGGGAAGTTGTCTTTAAACATTGATTTTTTTTTCCCACATTTACTCTCATATTTTTGATTTTTTTTTTTCTTCTGAGATACCATTTCTAGATTGTTTTCCTACATTTTCTTGCGAATCCGAGAGAGTATGCTGGTTAGTAGTGTGTCCAATGCACCACCTCTGTCCTTGTCAGTAAAGAAATGTAGTAATTGAGAGGGATATGAGGGTCACACTACACAGGGACGGAAACACAGATATGAAGTAAATAAAAACACGTGAAAACCCAGCATTTCTGGAACTCTCACCTACTCCTGTGCCGATATTCATCCTTCAGCTTTGCCTCCGTTCTTCCCTTCTTTTCTCATGCTATAGGGTCTGCTTTGGCGACGTCATCTACTTTCATTCTTCCAAAGTCAAGCTTCTAGCTTTGGTTGGAACTGCAGACCCATTGACTCATTCAGCAAATACTTTGTAAGCACATGGATAGTCACTGAGAATACCATGGTTCACCAACATGACCGTGGCCCCTGCTCACGAACCTGCGGCCTGATGGGGAGAATGGACACTAATATGACAATCACTCTAATGGGTTTCTGATGAAGAATTGAGGAAAGCGCACCAAAGAAAGGGAAGCGGGATTCTCTAAATTTATGCTGTAAAAGAACCTGGTGTATCTTGAGATAAGAGGTAGAAAATCGATGCATTCTGGAAGGTATGATCCCCTTGCAGTCTGGAGAGAAGTAGAGGTTGATTGTTGAGGGGGTTGGAGTGTAGGAACACCACGGTCTAAACAGAGATGGGGGTGCATGCAGAATGCCTCTTACAGCAGGAAACAGGCACGTGCAAGGAAGTAAGCACGGGAGAAAGTGGCACAAGACAAGAATGAAGGCAGGCAGGCAGGGGCTGGGAGATGATGGTAGATGCTTTATTCTCTTAATAACAGCAATGGCATGCTGTTGAAAGCACTTGGAGGCGGGGAAGTGGGTATGACATGTTTAGTGTTTTTAAAATTATCACATTGTCTTACCCAACTCTACTTTTCTTTTAATTTTTAAGTTCTCGGATACATGTGCAGGTCTGTTACATAGGTATACATGTGCCATGGTGGTTTGCTGCACCTGTCAACCCATCATCTAGGGTTTAAGCCCTGCTTGCATGAAGTATTTGTCCTAATGCTCTCCCTCCTTTTGTCCCCACCCCCCAACAGGCCCCCGTGTGTGTCGTTCCCTTCCCTGTGTCCATGTGATCTCACTGTTCAACTCCTACTTATGAATGAGAACATGCGGTGTTTGGTTTTCTGTTCCTCTTTTAGTTTGCTGAGAATGATGGCTTCTAGCTTCATCCATGTCCCTGCAAAGGACAGGAACCCATTCTTTTTTATGGTTGCATAGTATTCCGTGGTATATACGTGCCACATTTTGTGTATCCACTGTATCATTGATGGGCACGAGATATCCTCTTAACATGTGATCCAGCAATTGCACTCCAGTATTTATCCAAAAGAGTTGAAAACTTGTGTTCACAGAAAATCCTGCACATGGACATTTATAGAAGCTTTATTCATAATTGCTCAAACTTGGAGGCAATGAAGAAACCAAAATGTTCTTCACTAGGTGAGTGGATAACTAACTTGTGATATATCCAGACAATGGAATATTCTTTAGCACTGAAAAGAAGTGAGCTATCAAGCCATGAAAAGACACGTAGGAACTTTAAACATGCACAGCTACACAAAAGAGGCCCATCAGAAAAGACTAAATACTGTAAGCTTCCAACTAAAGGACATTTCGAAAAAGGCCCGACTATGGTGTGAAAATATCCATGGTTCCCAAGTGTTGGGAAGAGGGAGAGATGAGGTTTTTAGGATTTTAGTGCAACTGCTGTGTACGATGCCATCATGGTGGATACATGTCATGACACATTTGTTCAAACCCATAGAACCAGCACTAAGACGGAGCCCTCATGTAAACTGTGGACTCTGGGTGACAATATGTCAACGTAGGTTCTTTAGTTGTTACAAATGCTCCCTCTGGGCAGGAGAGTTGTTAGTGGGGGAGGGTGTGCATGTGGGGGAAGAGAAGGCATATAGAAGGACTCTCTGCACCTTTCCCTCAATTTTTCTGTGAACGTGAAACTGCCTAAAAGATAGTGTATTTTTTAAAAATAAAGGAAACAAATGGAAACAAAAAGTCCTCACAAAAATCAAATGACAAAATGATCACACTGGGTGCTTCAGGTCAAAATGGAAGAACAAGGGCTGTATTTACCATCCCACCTGATGACTTTTTTCTCACTGCTTTTCAGCATTGTTCTGGAATCTAGTCAGTGCAATAAGGTAAGCTGAAATATATAAAATGCACTCTTATTAGAAAATAAGATGTAAAAGTATCTGTATCTGCAGGTGACATGATCACCTGTGTGGAAAATCTCCTGAAATCACAAAAAGCCACTAAAACTAATAAGAAGAAGTTACTTACTAATAAGTGACTTTGGAAAGTTTGCAAGATACAAGCTGAACACACAAGCAATATTTATGTCTTTATACACTGGCAAAGAAATAATTGGAAATGGAAATTAACAAAGCAATATTATTTATAGCACATCAAAACATGAAATACTTCAGACTAAATCTGACAAAAGATGTGTAAGATCTATACACTGAACAGCCCGCAGTGATGCTGAGATAACTAAATAAATGAAATTATATACTAAGTTCATGGATCAGCAGGCTCAATATTGTTAAGATGTCAGTTCTGCCCTTGTGGATCAGAGGTTTAATGCAATTCCAATCCAAATCCCAGCATGATTTTATTTTACTTTTTTATTTTTCAGTAGAAATGAACTAGCGGATTCCAAAATGTGTCTGGAAATTTAAAGAACCCAAAAGAGCTAAGACAACTTGGAAAAAAAGGTGGAGGACTTACCTGAACTATCAAGATAGTGTGGTATTGGTATAATAAGAGAAAACTGGGTTAATGAAACCTCCTAGAGGGTCTAGTAATAATCTCACAAACATGTTACATATACGTAGTGGATTTTTGAATAAAGGTTCAAAGACACTAAATTAGAGAAAGGACGATAATGATGATAGAAGGATTAAATACCATAGGCCAAAAAGAGAAAAAAGAGCTCCTGCTAAATATCTTCACATTGTTGATGTCACTCATGCAATTCAATTCACATTTTGCGTGTCTAAAAGTTGAACAGACCTCTTCATTCTCTTTCCCCAATTCACTCCACAGAGATGCTGGTGTCTTTCAGTGGAACTTGGAAGTTTGCTCTTCTTTTTAAAATGACTCTCTTAGATACTGTTTATGCAAGAAGTTATGGGACTATAACTTACACATACTGTTCTAAACCTTGGGATCACATATTCCCCTTTTTCTCTACTTATCGTTTCTAATCAGTTTCCCATTTCCTCTTTCTCCTTCATATTTACACTGCATTCCTTTTAGTTCAGGTTCTTGTTACCCCACTCGATTTCTTGATGTGGTCACCTGAATGTCCTTCGTGTTTCAGCCTCCTGGAATCCTTCCTTCATGACCCTGAAGCACTGCCCTCCAGACCCGCAGGTGTGACCCAGAATCAAGGATCTCAAAGCCAAGTGGGATCTGAGAGGCTATCTAGACCAATCCTCCATGACAGACGTATACCTTTTAATGACTTCACTTCAGAGCCCAAAATATTTGCACTGCAGGCAGAATCACCTAAATCACTTGATGCGATGTTCAGTCTTCCCGTGGTATTTTCCTATCTGCATCTCCCTACTTTCGGTCAGCCATTTCTCACTCATGACACGGAATCCTTCATTCACAACACATTATTATTGTTCTCCACACACACTCATTTGTTTTCTGCCTGGGTTTTTTGTTACATTATTCCCTCTGCTGGAAATACCATTTTCCAAGATATGACTACAGAATTTTAACATATTCCTCAGAATGATTCACATATCACATATTCTACCAAATGGCTGCAGATTCTGTCACCTCCTCTCTTATCCTATGGCAACCTGGAGAACGTTCTTCTCTTAGCCAATAGGATTTATCATGGTCCTTCTTTATCTTAACAATAGTTTAGCGGGACTGAGAACTGGGATGTAGATTTTTCTCTCAGGGCTGAGAACTGTCTTAGTTTAGCAGATCTCTCTGGGGCTCCATTCTGGTTGTAGAAAAGCAACCCATAGGGCATGGTGGAGAGGAGAAGAAGGGGAAGTAAGCTGTGTTGCGTGAAGATGGACAGTTGTGACCCTTACTCCGGGGTTGGGAGTTGAGGCCCCTAGGAAGGAGAAGCTGTAAGGATGAAGACGAGGCATAAAAAGTGATACAGGCCGGGTGTGGTGACTCACGCCTGTAATCCTAGCACTTTGGGAAGCCAACGTGGATGGATCACGAGGTCAAGAGTTCAAGACCAGTCTGACCAATATTGTGAAACCTGTCTCTACGAAAAATACAAAAATGAGCTGGCTGTGGTGGTGTGGTGGCACATACCTGTAGTCCAGCTACTCGGGAGGCTGAGGCAGGAGAATCACTTGAACCTGGGAGATGGAGCTTGCAGTGAGCCAAGATCATGACACTGCACTCCAGCCTGAGTGGCAGAGGGAGACTTCATCTCAAAAAAAAAAAAAAAAAAAAAAAAAAAGGGATGCATAGTAACAAGACTGCCTGAGGAGAAGAGGCAATCAGCAACCTTCTCCAGGGTGGGATGGCTGAAGACCCTTTAAGAACAAAGGTGTCTACTTTCCTTCTTTAGGTTGCTCTATCGTGATTTAATGAACCCTCCCAATCTACTGTATTCAGTATTTGGTATGAGTCAATATAGGGGAATTCTAGAAAACATAGCTGGCTGTTATCATCAGGTTAATGTAGATTGGGAGGAAGGGAAAAACCCCAGGAGGCACGTAGGAAGGACAATACGTGAAAATAGAAACTTGAAGTCAGTTCACCCTTCAAACAAAATCCAGTTTCCAGAAGACATTGTCAGGGCTGCTGGGTCTTCTCATCTGAAGATGGGGGATTCCAGATAATTATTATACTTGAATCTCACAGGATGGGGTGATCACCACCAGCTCTCAAATGGGATGAGTTACAATATCTTCTATCAGGATGCGGTAAATAAGAGGTTAGGTACACGTCTGTAGTCATCACAATTTTGTCAAGATTGCTCTTTTTACTTCCATGTCATAGATGGAGAGCCTGATGCTTGTGGAAGTGATTGGTTCAGGGTCTCACCATCAAAAGTGGCAGAGGAAAGATTCCAACATGTTTTAAAAGCTGCAAACTGAGCTGACTCCCATCCTTGCTGTCATACCCGACTTTGAGATTTCAATCCTCCTGAAGGCAGGAAACTTATTCCATTTGTTTTTATACCCTCCATAACACTAGTGAGCAAGTTTTGCTCAAAGTCACATGGAATATTTTGCTGACTCAAGGGGAAAAAGTAAGAGACTTAAATGACACCATCACAAGTCAACATTCAAGGAACAGAGACATTTAGCATGAGCTGTCTCAGTCAAATCAACATAAGCATGCACGTTTATCCTTTACATGGGGGTAAGACAGCAAACACAATTGCAAAAATGAGCCAAGTGTAAAACATTTGTCACAAAGGGATGGATTTAGACAGGAGAGCAGTGAAGTAGGTTATAAAATGGTCAGCATAATCCATTTTAAGGAATTATTAGCTGAAACATGCAAAGCATTTAGGATTTCTGGGAGAAGTGTACAAACACACCAAATGTTTGTCCGACATTTTCTTCACTGCTTCTGTCTTTCCACAGGGCTGGAGATGATGTTGACCAACGGCCTTGGGAGGAGGGGTTGCAGCTGAGTCCACACCCTCTCAAACTCCTTCAGACTGTTTGTTTTTGTAGACTACTTTACCCTTAACAACAAATCCTAAGATTTACTCAATCAGTACAGCAGTCGTTGGCCAGAGTTCAAATTTCTGATTCGAAGGAATCTGCACTCTGCCTGCCAGGATCGACTATTAATGGCTTCGTCCGTAGAGGAGCTATGTCTTTGCTCACTACGGAATAGTATTGAGGCTTCGAAAGGGGTATTTTGCTGGTCACCTCCTGGTCATCCTTCTGCTCACCAAGAACAGATACTGTTCTCAGCCCCTTACATTGACAAGGTCGTTTAATTCTCACATAGCCCTTTCAGATAGATGCGACTATTACCCCCATTTTACAGAGGAGGAAATCAAGAGGCAGAGGACATAGGCGAATTGTCCCAGATCACAGAGCTGGCCACGGAGCTGGGACTTGCACCCGGCCAGCCTGGCTCCAGAGTTCCCTGCCCTCCTCCTGTACAGCACGTGTGACCTGCAGTAATCACCGCCCAAACAGGCAGGCACTGCAGATAGCCAAGCACATCTCTTCCGACTTCAGCACGGAGGAAGGTTCGTTTTCATTCTGGTGTTCAGCTCGGGACTGTGTTTATCACCACAAGGACGCACAACCCAGAAAGCTCAGTCACGTGACGTTGCCTTCTACGGTCATGGTTTTCTACTTTTTGGCCCCATTTTCCTGCCCACTTGGCCTGCTGGGACGTGAATGATACATGACTACTTCTACAGAATGCAGGTGAGCAGGTGGCATGGCAAGGTGGGTTATTGGACAAGATTTCCTGACAGCTGGAAGCTTGGGGGAGACCCGCGGTGGCCCCTTGTTGTTCTTCCCTCTGGGGTCGAGCGTGAGTCCCTCATCGCTGGTGCCAGGCGGTGTCACAGTTTTTAGCACCCCACAGCCAGGGCGGCTTCTCTGTCCAGCTCCCCCTGCCCCGCCCGGCTTCTTTAGTGAGAGAAGTTCTCTGACTTGGGATTTTGCAGTCAGAAGAGTGATCATTACAATTTTCATTTTGAATATTGTGGCCCTGCTGGACTGCGGTGCAACAGGCTCTTTCATGAAGATTGGCAGAGATGCTAACGGCTAGGGCAGCAGGATCAACGGGAGCGAGGAGGACTCCTGGGATACAGCTCTTAGCTCCCCCCGGAGGGAGCCACAGAAATGTGAATCTGCTCTTCACATGGCCGTAGACTCTCCCGTGTCCTCCATGGAACCTGTGGAGGCAGCGTTAGGTGCTGGCCGTCTCCGGGGTGTGAGCTCCGTGAGCAAGAGAACATCTGCCCTCCCACCCCCATCTCCGCAGCTGAGTCCTCTTGCAGTTTTGATTTTTAGAATGAACGCAGCAACCTGCCCCATTCTGCTGATGCTGCCAAAAGGAGCTGGAAAAGAACGTGCACAGCTTCTCCAGTCTTAGTATTTGTTACCTTATAGTTTGGGAAACTTTGGCTTGAAACTTGGCTGTCCTAGTACAAGGATGTGCTGAGGATTCTATGATCCTGCTAGATTCTTCCAGGAGGTCAAGTTGAAAACGAGCTAGCTGCTCTGCCTCTGTCATTCTGTTTCTCTTTCTCTTGTCTGTGTCTGTCCCGTCTCCCGGTTCCTCTGTTCGCCTTTTCCTCTCTACTTCTCTCTCCATCCCTCCCTCCCTTGCTATTACTCCAAAGAATATTCTTGTTGAATTTGTTTCTCCATATCTTCTGCCTTTCCTTGGAATACATTCCGAAGAGTCTACTCATTGTGAAAAGCAAACGGCCTTTAGATGTTTTCTAAATCTAACAGATGGGTGTCCTTTCAGACAGAGCTTCATTTTACACTTTTATCAAGAAGCCCGGGGCTCCCTGCTCGCCATGCTGCAGTCGCCCTCAAGAGGTTCATGGAGAGCAGAGGCCTTGGGGCTACATTAAGGGGTGTCTTTTTTCCAATGTCCCGAAGGTATACTTTGGGGGGGGGGCGTTGAAGTAGGAAAGTGACATCAGCACTGCCTGTATGGCATGGGTTGGTCAAGTACAGTGTGCACCCGACCCCCGGACTGGCTCTAGGTGGGGACAAAGGACTTCAGTTATTACAGGGTGGGTTGGGCTGGCGGCTGCCCAGCTCTGGGGACAGATGCGTCGGCTTTCGAAGCCCAGGTAGCACCTGTCTGAGACTGCACAGCCCTCCTCACCTCTTCAGTTCCTGAAGGGAAAGACCCCAGGAGACTGAGGTGAAGAACGCTCTTCCATTTTCAACTCACCCACCATTAGGGTTCTGCCCCCTCTACCCTCCAGCTCGCCAACCGTGAAGTTTCCAGGGTCCCTGGCCAGTCACTTGCGGAAGCCTCGCTCTCCAGGACCTCGGGAAAGAGGCACCCTACTCGAATGCGTGCTTCTCCAGGAATATTTGCTCTGGTAATAGCTGAGAATAAAAGGCATGTCTAACAGTTTGATTGCAGGTGGGTGACCCCGGGGCAAGTGACTTTGGGAAGATGGGGCTGGCTGGCGTCCTGTGTCCTGACTTTCCTTCTGAGCCTCTGCTCAGAAGAATTAATTTTGAGAAAATTAATCGGGGTGGGTACTCCTGGGTGGCATTTTCTTCTAAGTGAAAATCTGTAGAATTCCTGCATTTGCGGGAGCTGGGGTTTTCTGTCACGACCTTGTGGGGAGAGGGGCTGCTCTTCTGTGTCCTGGCAGTGTGGGGCCTGTTTCTTATCCAGACTTACCCAGAAGAGTCAGGTGCCTGGCCAGTGAACTGCCCAACTCAAATTTGTATGTCGCTCGTATCGACCTAAAATGAAATAATAATGAACTCTAAAACATCCCATTTCTGGCATTACAGAGACCTAGGAAGGGAAGGCTTATAGCCGGCTTCTTCACAATCCAACTGGAAGTAGGGTAGCCGGATCCTGGCATCCGTATCTCCTGCTGGGTGAGGGTCACAGGATCTCAGCGCCCAGGTGAGGCAACGATGTTGAAAGAGGCTTCAGAAGAACTGGGCCAGAACAGTGGAATCAAACGGAAAAGACTGGAAATTCAATCAGCTTGGGGAATGACCAGAGAGCGTCTGTTGCCCAGCAAGGCTTGAAAACAGAGATTCCCAGCAACAGGGCCATAGCAAAGCTCTCTCAGCACACCTGCCCCGGACCGTCAGCTGATGAGAGCTTGTGATTGTGCCATCCAAGGAGACGTAGCTATTTGGTCTTCAGCTGGTTCTGGGCACAGAGCATCTAAGACCCTTGGAATCTTGCGAGTGGTCAGAGTGCCTTTGTGTAGTCGGGACAGGCCTGGGAGCTGGGGCCCCCTAGGCAGTTTCAGGGTGGTTCTCGGGTTCAGAAAGACCAAGGCAGGACTAGAGGGCTGGAGCTGTCAGTCTCCAACCCAACCTCTGACCTGGAGGGAGAGGGCTGGAGATGAGTCAATCCCCAATAGCCAAAGATGTCATCAACCATGTCTACAGTGACACCTCTAGAAAACCCTAAATGGTGGGGTTGGAGAGCTTTCAGGTTGGGGAAAACCTTGACATTCTGGGAGGGCAGCATTCCCACTCCCCAGGGCCAGAAGCCCTTGCACTTGGAACCCGCCCCCACCCACCAGGCCTGGAGCAATGCACCTCTTCATCTGGCTGTTCACAGGTCCTTCATAACGAACTGGTGAGAGTAGGTCAAGGTGTTGCCCTAGGTACCGTGAGCCAGTCTGGCGCGTTATTGACCTTAAGTAGAAGGACATGGCAACCCCGATTTGTAGGTGGTCATCCAGAAGCAAGCGAGACCTGAAACTTGCCATTGGCGAAGCGGGGGCAGGCTCAGGGGACTGAGCCCTTGACCTTGATTTTTCCTGTTGCAGCAATATGTCCAATTTCAGAGCTGAAACATCAATAAATATTTCAACTGCTCTAACGTTAGTGTGCAAGTTGTACTTAGGGGTGTAACATCTGCCATTGAGATTTGGGGAGGACCCTCAGAACCAACCTCAGGGCCACCTGCCACATGGACATCAGCACTGTGGTGCAACTTGAACTCTGCAAATCAAGCCTCTAATGTCTTAGGGGAATCTGAACCTTCGATTTCATGCCCCGTGCAAGGTGAGTCCTTCCGAGAACACCCCTGGAGCACTTCGCACATGGTTCAGTGCTGATCAGTTCTCAATGATCTGTGCCACCAGCACTTTGATGCTTTGAACAACAACGTCCTATATCCCCCCCAACGGCAAGCTACAGATCTGATTAGCGAGCCAAGAGCCTCACGCTTCAGAGGGGTGGAGTGTGCATTAGTGACAGCTGAACTGTTTAGAAAGAGCCTGAAACAGCCAGCACCCGCTGGGCTGGAGTACAGGTGCCTAAATAGTGCAACAGCGGACACATAAGCTAGGGAGTGGAGAAAGAAGTGCTGCTGTTTACCGCTCAGCAGGGTGTATAGCCTCACAGGCTTCAAAAAGACAATCATCGTAAAAGCTACATCGGTAGTTCTCTTTGAAACAGAACTCCCACTTCAAGAACTGTTTCCATTTGCCACGAAGGGGTCACGCACCGCAGCAGCAAAAGAGGGAAAATCACCAAACAGGGCTGGCTCAAATAACCTTAGTGCTCCCACAACGTAGCACTGTGCCACCTCGAGAATAGCACGGAGCTCGTTACATGCTGACAAAGGACCCCAAGATATAAAATATGCGTGTGTAGGCAGTCTATCACATCTGTCATGTTTCTGTCAGTTTCTCACATCTATCATGATGTGAGAAAATCCCCAAACCCAGGGCAGAAAATTACACACAGGGTGGAGGGCGCACGCTTCTGTCCCACAGCCCCAGGTGCCTCTGACGGGGAGCATGGGAAGCTCGCGGTTGCTCTCACAGTCACAAAGGAGCGTTTCCATTGTGTCCTTCAGAACTTTTTGAAGATTTTACCATGAAGCTCCATTTATTTGAAAACTAAATATTAAAGAAAGGGAGCCAGGGGGCCTGGCCACAGCTGGGGGGCAGGGAGTGGGCTGGACACAGGGGCTGGAGGGCTGGAAGCAGAGGCAGAGCCGCGGGGATGTTGGAGGGCGTCCACAGGGAATCGGGTTAGTGAGGCAGAGGGAAGCCCAGGGCTGCCTTCATTTCTTTTATGCCAAACCAGGCGAACAGAAAGGCAAGAGTTTCTGGAGCGCCTGGCCCCAGTGCAGCTCACCATGAAGGGGCATGAGGGGTCTGCCTGTGTGAGACTCCACGGGGAGGGGGTCCCTGCTGAGACCCACCTGACCTGGCGTCCTGCACCCGCTGCTGATGGTGGCAGCACTGCTCGCACGGGCATGGCTACCCTGCTGGGTTGAGCCCACACCCCGTGCCTGGAGGGCTCAGCAGGAGACACAGGCTCTGGGGTCCCCAGCTGAGAAAAGAGCCAGGTTCCCTTTCAGGGGCCAGAGAGCCAGGAGCTGATGCTGCCTGTGACCCCATGAGTTGAGTGCCAGGTGTGTGCACCCTGAGAATGGTAAAGTGGCTCCTGGGAGGTGCCTGGGCACTCCTTGTGGGGCTGGTGGGAGGCACGCTGGGCCCTGCAGCTGGGTGCTTCCTCACGCATCTGTGGAAAAGGCTTCTGAGACTTGGAAAAAGGGCTCTACTGCTGAAAAGAGGCTTCATGGTCACACAGACTCACATTCCTAGGTTTTCACACGCATCTGCCATGGGGGCAGTCAAGCTTGGCTGTTCCCACTCTGACTGGTGCCTTAAGGTGATGGACGGGCACGTCCTCTGGGGCAGAGAAGCGAAGCTGCCCAAGCACCAGTGTGGACACTGCACTGGCCCAGAAACCTTCCAGGGAAGAGAAGCCTGAGGCCCCACTGTGCAAAGCTGCTCTTCCCCATCTTTTTGATCATTTCCCAGGAGAGGGAACGCTGCCTCAAATGTCTGAAGCCTGACAAGGGCTTCAGAAGACTGGGAGTGAGGCTCGCAGCCAGAGGACGCACCACAGGAACGTAGGAACGTAGGAATGTAGGAACGTAGGAACGTGGGAACGTAGGAACGTGGGAACACGGGAATGTGGGCTTTGGTGATGTGTGTTAGAAAAGCATTTAATAACCGGTTAATCTGTGCGGCTCGCAACGCACACTCACCTCCAGGCATCACGAGGCTGACATCCTGCATGGTGAGCACGGAGAGCTTCTCTTCGGAGTCCAAACGAATGACTCCATAGGTCAGCCCATGCATGGAGAGGACGCCCCAGCCCGGGGGCTGGTTACTGTCATCCGTGGGCCTGCAACGACAGTTTTTAACTTGAATATGCAGGGGCAGACAAGCCATCACAACCACAGTTGTGCAGTCAGCACACACGCGGCAGGCTGGGCACCCCTGGGAACAGTGCCGGCCACCCACGTGGCCGCATTAGGGGGTGCTCGTTCTGTTTATGAACGGCTGCTGGCGAGTCTACTGCTTCCGCCTCTACGTTCTCAGGGAATCTCAAGAATACCTGAAAACTACGAAGGCAGCTCCTCTCCTGACCTCTCTTTGCAGGTCCTGCACACACCGGCTCTCTCTGTCCTCCCAGCTCCTGCTCACTGCATGGTCTGCTCTTCCAGTTCCGCAAACGTCTGGAAGGGGTTGCATCCACTCCAACAATGCAGACAAAACCACTGAACAGAAATGATGGAAATCCTGACTGTTCAGCCTCAATTCAGACGCAGGCTGTCTGGGCGTATGCCCAATTTTATATATAAGAATCTAAAATAAGATTGATGCTGTGCCATTCTGGCTGCCAAGTTCTCAGGAAAATTATTTGGGTGGCAGGCAAGCTGTAGAATGAACTGTGGGTCAGGAGAAGGGGGTCCACAGAAGGCAGGTTTCAGAAGACCACTGTGCACATGTGCACCACTCTGGGGTCCGCCCCACCTCCTCTGCCGGACACCCCAGCTTGCCCCCGCTTTGAGGCTTCTGTGCTGGTTCTCGCTGCTACTCAGGACGTTCCTCCGGCAGACCTCCGCACGGCCCTCTCCCTCCGCATCTCCAGAGTTTGGTTCAAATTTGAGACTTCTCATCCCCTCAGAAAACACTCCCCACCCAGCGTGCCCACCCCATAGCACACATCTCTGACTACCTGTGCGACCTCCTCCCTCAGACCCAACTCTCCAGTTTGTTTTGCTCACTGCTGCATCCCAGCCCTGGAAAATGTCTAGCAATAAATATCTGCTGACTGAATTTGTGAACAAATAAGTTAAAATCTAAGATCATGGATTATATTCCTGAAAACTAACAATTCCTCAATGGTTATCTAAGGGAGTCACCGCAATTTAGGTACACATCACATTTGT
Organism: Macaca nemestrina; assembly: GCF_043159975.1. Classification (NCBI taxonomy): domain Eukaryota; kingdom Metazoa; phylum Chordata; class Mammalia; order Primates; family Cercopithecidae; genus Macaca; species Macaca nemestrina. The sequence continues at coordinate 163,333 of NW_027257861.1, forward strand.
TTCTGTAATTTTCCATATGTAAATCTTTAATGCACTTTACACTTAAAAGCTGGACCTAAGCTTGCTGTTTAACTTTAAAATATTATGGTTTATAATGAAGCTGAAGACATAAATGAGGCAACATAAAAGTTAAAATTTGCAAGAGGAGATCTCATTGGAATGAATTAACTGGTGTACTGAAAAAAGCATAAAAGACTCCTGATACAGAACTATTCTAGATGTAAGAATCAAAAAGGATAGAGCTAATCAGATAGAAAAGTCTGCCCAAGTAAGAAAACCCACACGGAACCACCTAGATAGCGTGAGCTCAAATCACTGGGCTTTACATTATTCTCCTGGCCTTTACTTCCCAGAGACCTCAGAAAAAACTAAAACTCCAAAATGAAAACACAGTGTTGTCAGTGGTCCTGCCACCATTCCCTCACCCTAACAGTCCTCTACAAAGATCGATGTGGGAGTCAGGAACTGTGAGCTTCCGTATCTGCTGTGGGTTGAATCGTGTCCCTGCAAAAGATCACCCCTCGTATCTGTGACCTTATTTGGAAGCAGGGCCTGTGCAGAGACAGATACCCCTGGACTTACAATGGGGTTACAACCTGATAAACCCATTGTAAAGGTGAAAATCGCAAGTTGAACCACCTTAAGCCAGGGCCATCTTATGATCAGGTTAAGATGAGGTCATACTGGGTTAGAATGGACCCTAAATCCAATGACTGGGTCCTTGAAAGAGGAGAGAGAGGCCCAGACACTGCGAGAAGCTCACATGATGATGGAGGCAGGGACTGGAGTGACAGGTACCCCATCCAGGATCGCTGAGCACCCGAGGCCGGGTTGAGTCCTGGGACAGGTTCCCTCAGCACCTCCAGAGGCCCAGCCCTATGATACCTCGGGGTCTCCGACTTCACCCTCCAGAACTGAGACAAGTGTCTGTTGTTTAAATCACCCACTGTGTGGTACTTTGTTACAAGAGGCCGAATACACTATCTTAGTGATGAAAATTTAAGGTATACTTAGTTTTGTTTTAAAAAGCCACATGAAGATGTACCATATGACCCAGCCATCCCATTACTGGGTATATACCCAAAGGATTATAAATTATGCTGCTATAAAGACACATGCACACGTATGTTTATTGCAGCACTATTCACAATAGCAAAGACTTGGAATCAACCCAAATGTCCATCAGTGACAGATTGGATTAAGAAAATGTGGCACATATACACCATGGAATACTATGCAGCCATCAAAAAGGATGAGTTTGCATCCTTTGTAGGGACATGGATGCAGCTGGAAACCATCATTCTTAGCAAACTATCACAAGAACAGAAAACCAAACACCACATGTTCTCACTCATAGGTGGGAACTGAACAATAAGATCACTTGGACTCAGGAAGGGGAACATCACACACAGGGGCCTATCATGGGGAGGGGGGAGGGGGAGGGGGGAGGGATTGCATTGAGAGTTATACCTGATGTAAATGATGAGTTGATGGGTGCAGCACACCAACATGGCACAAGTATACATATGTAACAAACCTGCACGTTATGCACATGTACCCTAGAACTTAAAGTATAATAATAATAAAGAAATTAAAAAAAAGAAAAAAAAAAGAAAAAAAGAAAAAGAAAAATGAAAAGCCACATGACAGCAAAACGCTGGGCTAGCCAAGATTCAGAACACTGAGCTGCCGGGCAAGAGGCTGGGAGGAAAAGTCATCTTAGGACCCAATGACGTATGTTTTGTTATCTCCATTACAAAATCCCCCCCTTTTTATCTGAGACACGGTTTCACTCTGTCGCCCAGGCTGGAGTGCAAGGGCGCACAAAGAAGCGTGGTGTTCAGGCAGGCACACAACACAGGCAGGCACACAACACAGGCACACAACACAGGCAGGCACAGAACACAGGCACAGGCAGGCTCAGAACACAGGCACAGGCAGGCACAGAAGCGTGGTGTTCCCCGCCCCCCCACACACACACCCAGGCAGGCACAGAAGTGCAGCACTTCTGACACACAGCCAGGCACAGAAGCGTGGTGCTCCCAACACACACACGGGCCGGCACAGAAGCGTGGTGCTCCCAACACACACACAGGCCGGCACAGAAGCGTGGTGCTCCCGGCACACACAGCTGGGCACAGAAGCACGGTGCTCCTGACACACAGGCAGCCTCACAGCCCCACCTCGCCACAGACGTGGTGTCCAGGGTCACCCCTTAACTTCTGACCTGGTGGTGCTGATGCCTCCCCCTACAGATGGCAAACCAATGCCCTAGTGCTACCCTCCATGTGCCAAATGGTTCTGAGTCATGCATAGGGACTCAAAACTCACCACAAGCCTATGGTTATTATTCCCCAATTTGAGATGAGAAGACTCGGGCACGGAAATGTTGACTTCACCGCCCAAGGGAGTGGTGGGGCTTGGCAGCACTCAGACCCAGAGGACAGCCTCTATTCCCAGGACACTGAGTGCATCAGTCTACTGCTCTCTTTTTATAGAAACTTAGAAGCAAAGAGTACAACCAACGCGAGCACATTCTTAGTATGAACAAGGCAAACACCACAGTTCAAAGGGAAAGTGCCTGTTTCTGCGCCAATCCTGTGCCCCACAGATAACCACTATGGAGATTTTTATATGTCAAAGTTTATACTCTAAGATATGCAGTTAAGTATAAAACATGTACGTATAGCAATACATTGCTTTTTTAAAGAAAAGCAGAATCGAGATGCTTCTTCTATGTTGGCAGAGAAGTTGAGTGTTGGGAGAAGCTCAGTGTTCCGAGAAGCTGAGTGTTGGGAGAAGCTGAGGCAGGGCTTCCATATCTGACATAACGTAAGAGTCTTGGAACATGTCCGGGGTCCAGGGTCTGAAACTCCTCGTGGCCTTTGGAACACCAAGCTCTGTGCTAAAGGGTGGAAGGCTACCGTGACGCACCATTATCTAAGCCCAGGGCGTACACCTCCCTGTCCACTGTGAGTGTCGGGGCTCTGATAGTCCTCCCTGTCTACTTGTTGGGGCTGGGATAGGCCTCCCTGTCCACCTGTGAGTCCCATGCACTGCAAGATGATGCTATGCCAAAACTGCTCCATGAGGCTTCACACAGGGGCATTGTATTTCATTCACTGCTAGGCTCTGCACTGACTTTTATGACCCCAGGAAGGACTGAGACTTAAATAGAATAGGGGCTAGGTGATACAAACGGCCGCTGTAATCAGAACATACCAAGACCAGGCCACAAGGAAGGAAGGAGAAGCCCCCTGCCAGAGCCTTTTACCAAGTCGCTGACATCTCTGTCCAATAAAAAGACCCTTTTTCCTCCTAAGTCTAAAGCAACATATCGGCCCATCTGGCAGTAATTCTGTTGTACATTTAACTTCATCTTGCTCTTCTAAGTGACTGTTCATGGTCTTAACACCTGTACAAGAATTTCTCAGTTGCTGAACCACTGTTAGTTATTCAGCAGATAAAATGGCAGCAGATTGCACCCCAGGAAGAAACACACCCAGTCACGGGCACGGAACGGGACATCAGCACAAACCGTTTACCAGAAAAAAACGCATCTCTGCTTTGGGACGTACCACCGCTGGTCTCCATGAGCTCCGCGTTGCCATACTCGGGCGCTGTCCGGGACCCCGTGGAACCCTGTGGTCGCTGCATCTGTATGGAGTGCTCTGAGGTGTACGTGGTTACGTCAGGAGGTGCAGAATGATTTTCTGTAAAGAAGCACATCATGAGTGTTTCTGGTGGTTGTGGCGTTTGCTCTGCAGGTTGAGCAAGCCATAACTTAGGAAGAGACCGGAGTGCAGGCTCTCACCCTGGGGTTGCCGTGAGAAGCCAAAGCCGATCTCAGCCATGTCTGCCACAAACATCCGGCACAAAGGGGGACCTCAGCATAACTCATGTTGCCGAAAATGGAGTAGAGTTCGGTGAAACCTCAATTTCCTAAGAGGAGCCACGTCAGCGGCGTTTTTACTAGAATAACGTTAGACCGGCGATGGCAGGGCACCAGGAACCGTGTGTGTGTTTATGGAAGGGTCCCGTTTCCTGTCAGCCACCGTCGACACAGCCCAGGGCTTTACTGGCGCTTTGGAGCCCAGGGCCTGGAAATGGAAACCCAGCACTGGAAACTTCTGGAGATTTGGGGATGTCCCTTAAGCTCTCCGTGCCTCAGTTTCTTCATCAAATGGGAACAGTAATGGCTATGACCATGTAGGGTAGTTGGGTGGATTACATGAGTTAACACATATACAGTTCATAGGATTTTCTTTACAAAAGGGGGAGACATCAAGAACTACTATTATTTGTCTTAGTACAAACAATACTAGTCATTCAAAAAACCACCTTTACACCCTAATGTGTACTAAGGACTGCCTAAGGCCAATGAGCGCATGGAGCTCTTTCTCTTACAGCACCCCGTGGAGAGAAAGTCAAGCCGTAAACGGCTAAATGGGGAAAAGCATGCTTTGCTAGTTAATGAATAAAACGTTGAGGAAGATGTGTCAAGCAGCCCACTGACGACGCCCGTCACACCTAGAATCTTGAGGATGGGCGCCACAGTGCGGATCTGGATTCTGAATCCTGCTTTGACAGAAGCTTTTCAGGATCACCCACCACCGTCCCACGCAGCAGAAGCCACAGAAGCGTGATATTCTGTGCTGCTGAAAGTGGTGCTCATCCTCAAAAGCCTTTCTTCACCGCACACTGCCCGTGTCAGCACCCGCCCCGGGCCATTTAGACGGCGAAATCAACTGAACGCACAAAAACAGCACAAAGAAAATCGAGGCACAAAAGAGGCCATGAAACGATGCTCCTTTATGATCCGAGAACCGGGTGGAGTGGGGGTGCTGAGCCGCCTGGGCACCGCGTCAGCCCCTCCTGAGGGTGTCAGTCTGGTGTCACAAGTCGATTTGGCAACGCCACTCACTTGGAACCCGTGACTGAGAAGAGACGAATGATCGGCTCTCACTAAGGGGAGGGTCCGCCACACCGTCCGTCAGTGCCACGACTTTCCACCTGGAGGCAGGCCACCCGACTTCCTGCAGAACCAACCCTCAATCCTCAGCGGACTTGGATGGTAGCGTCTGGGAGGCCTCCTCTCAGCTCCGAGGTGTGAAAGCGCTGCAGACAGCTTCTAGATGGACAGCGGGTAAAGCAGTAGAAAAAGAAAACTAGAATGCGATTTCCTATCTTATGCCAAACTGGCTTGACTGTGAAGATATATGTGAGATGTTCCTACTTAACTGCTGGCATAAATTGGTGGAAAAAAATCCACAAAGGACTTGAGATTTCGCTTCAACAACAAGTAGAAGCGCGGCCAGCTCAGTGAGACTGGGTGACCTGGAGTCTGCAGCCCTGGGCTTTTCTCCCTTCCGATGAAAGCAGCCTCTGTGGCCTCTCCTTCCATCCCTTGGACGGGGTGGCCAGTGTGACTATGTTGTGCCTGGACTCCTTAGAACTCTCACACGCATGCGCACACACGATCACACACGCTGAGTTCTCATTCACAGGCTTCTGATTATCTCAGAAGGTCACATGCACATCTGACTTTTTACTTCTCTTGTTTTGCCACACAAAGTATTTCTCCTCTTCAAGTTTCATTATTTTGCCACGGCTTTTCCAAAAAAAATCCCAAACTTATAGAAAATGTCCAGATAGTCTATGAGGATTACCTTTGTGCCCAATTAGAAATTACCGGAACGTGATCACCTGAGAGTTACATTTGGGTCACCCTGAGCCCTGATGTACATGAGTTAGGAGCCCCTCACAGTTTGGATAAATTAAGTCTTTGTACTAAAATTTCCTCCAGTATTGCAAGGGTCAACCCACAAAGGGAGGCCCAAGTGCAGTGCTTCATTTGTTCAAAAATATGTGTTTTCCAGGTAAGATTCTGTGCATTTCCTTAAAATTGAATAAACTCCGAGGATACAAATGCTTCCACCAAGTGGCAGAGGTGCTGTCTGGCCTCCCCGTTCAGGTCTGGCAGAGCCTCGACCACTATCCTGGGATCCAATATACACATGGAATTTTAATATGGAAAAATATGTAGAAGTCACACATTTCTGTTCAATGTTCAACCTACTGTAATTTCAAGTATAGGTTATTAATTCACATAAATGAGTGTACATGTTCCTGAAACTGTGTCAAACTGAAGTGTAATACTGCTTTGCATTTGAGTACTACTTTGCAAACTTTTAAAGAGTATTTCTGTTTTCTCCTTTATACCGACAACAGTTGAGAGAGAAAAATTATTTTTTTCAATTTTTTTCCCCTCACTCAAAGCCTAAAGCAGGAGAAGGGACTTCAAGATCCCAGCAGCAGTTATTGGGAAAAGTGAGACAGACCAGCTCTCCTGACAGCAAACTCCTGTTCCAGACAGAAAACAGCTGACGCTTTCAGTGTCAGTGGGCACCGAAGGGGCTGGGACCCAAGTCAATCCCAAACGCCTCTGGGTGTCAAGGAGTCAGTGATCTAGAAGTGAACATTCTGGGGTTCTGGGGTGTCTGTGGGCTATCTGATCACACATGACGTCCACCTGCTTCCCACTGAGGGTTTTGCAGAGATCAGGCTTTCCTGTGGTAGCTGATGCCGGGAGGGTCTGAGCCTGTGGCTTGTGCTCCGTTATCGGCAACATGGTACACAGTCGTCTCCGATTACTGCTTTAATAGAGACACACACCAAATCCTAGTCAACCCAAGTCCCATACTTGATGGAAAACATGTAGTCCTGAACCATTCAAAGGCAGAGCGACAGAAGGCTCATCACCGCTCCTCCACGCGCCGGCTCTACCTCTAGTAATTCTCACTTCACTCCTTTTCCACGGCATCTTCAAACGTTGTAGGGCAGTGATCCTAACTTCGTTCTTTTTCTAACACAGAGGATCTCCCTTGTCATAGAACCTACACAAAACAGTGCGCCACGCCCAAGAAATCTGAACACCTGTGGCAGACAGCAGCGTAAAGCAGCCGTGGTTAAAGCCCTCGTTTCCATAAATGACTCCCGTGGTCAGGAGGAGCACACTTTAAAACCCTGTCCTGTTGACTGGGACTGTAAAGGTTTCACAAAGGAGCATAAGTGAGAAGAAAAGATGGAAGTGGATATGGCTGCAGGATTCCCCAGTAGCAAGGCCCCTGGAATTCCAGCTGTGGGAGGGATCTGGGCATGAGAAGCAGTAAAGGAGATTCCAGAAACAATCCAACCGAAGCACCCCAGGGACCAGAGGGGCTCTGCGCTCTTTCCACCAAGGGATTCCACAGCCATGATGCAAACAGAGGAAAACCTGCACCCACAAAGGCATTTAGACAACAGGCACAGAAAGACACTGTGAAGCGTGCTCACCTATGTGGGTCTGGGTCATGACCTCCGCCAGCCTGTGGGCAGCCCTGCTGCCCCCGCTCTGCATGGAGGACGAGGAGGTGGAGGAGGTGATGGACGTGGTGGAGCCATGGATGGCCTGACTGATCCAGTGCTCCATGGTGATGCAACCCTGGCTGGAGGTCGGGGTGCCTTGGGAGTCCCCCTGCACTGAGCCTTCGTCTTCTGAGCCAGAAGAGGTATCTGTGTAAGAAGAAAAACGATTTGCTATATATTGCAGCAGAAACATGCACCACAATCTCAGTCCCTCAAACACAGATTTACTTCACGCAAGTCTGAACAGTTGTTTAATGACTTTTTGCCGTAGACACTCTTGAGAATTTAAACCACTTTTCAGATAATGAACCATTTATTTTAGCATAATGAATTTTGCTTCCAAAGCACCTTATACAAACATGCTATAAGATGTTTGATACTGTCATCTCAAAGATGCACTGACACATTTCCTCTACACAGCAGTTTGGGAAGAAACCAAGTGTTTTCTTGTGTCAGTCAGAAAGTGAGAGGGCAAGGGGAGGCGGAGGGCCTGTGCGGCTCTCAGTAGTCTCAGTGTGACTATGTTTACCCCTTGTTATTCCTGAGATGCCCTTCTGGGCTCTGATTTATTTCTACATTGGTGTATGTGTTAGATACTCATGCAGCTGATTTCTCCGTCTGTGTGTTACCCATACAGCTGATTTATTTGTATGTCTGTGTGTTAGATACCCATGCGGCTGATTTATTTGTATGTCGGTGTGTTAGATACCCATGCGGCTGATTTATTTGTATGTCGTTGTGTTAGATGCCCATGCGGCTGATTTATTTCTACATCGGTGTGTTAGATACCCATGCGGCTGATTTATTTCTACATCGGTGTGTTAGATGCCCATGCAGCTGATTTATTACTACATCAGTGTGCTAGATACCCATGAGGCTGATTTATTTCTACATCAGTGTGTTCGATACCCATGCAGGTGATTTCTGCGTCAGTGTGTTCGATATCCATGAGGGTGATGGATTTCTACGTCGGTGTGTTCGATACGAATGCAGCTCTCTAAGGATCAAGACGCTGATGATGGTAACAGGAGAGACACCAGAATGTGCCTCACATGGAGCGGCCCCTCCACCTCCCTGTTTTCCTCCGGGGCACACGACAGACCCTCATGTCCCATTTTACACTCTACTCACTTTTACAGAATTCGTTTTTTATACATTCTCATTATTGATTTTTCTATCTACAAATTGGGTATCTTGGATTATGATAAAATACATCCATTTTTTCACTATAATTCAGGAGAACATTTTTCAGTTAATAACTTTTCATGCAGTACCAAGGTTTTTGGGAATAAAGTGCTGGTGTATTTGTTAAACTTCAACGTAAGAATGACACTCAGAATCCTACCTACAGGTGAGTGATGGGAGGTGCTGGCTCAGGTGAGCAGCTCACCCAGATCATTGGGTGAGAGGAGGAGTCACAGCAAATAAGCTTAAGACACAGGTTTGCTTCTTAAAAGACAATAATAGCAAACAATATTCACACTTATTACCACTGTCACATGACTTATGCTGTCTGGGAATTTTTTTTAAGTTTACTTGTTAGACAAGCAACAATATTAGGAGCCTGAAAATTCTCTATCACCTTGCTTTCTTTTCTTTTGAGACAGAGTCTTGCTCTGTTGCCCAGGGTGGGGTGCAGTGGCATGATCTCTGCTCACAGTAACCTCTCACTCCCAGGCTCAAGCGATTCTCCTGCCTCAGCCTCCCAAGTAGCTGAGATTACAGGCACGTGCCACCATGCCTGGCTCATTTTTGTATTTGTAGCAGAAACAGGGTTTCACCATGTTGACCAGGCTGGTCTCAATCTCCTGACCTTGTGACCTCATGACCCGCCTGCCTCGGCCTCCCAAACCGCTGGGATTACAGGCGTGAGCCACTGCGCCTGGCCCACCCTGCCTTTTAAGAAACCTTACACAATTTATATAAAAGTAAAAGTAAAACTGACACAGCCTTGAGACTTTTGAGAAATGTACACAACCAGGTGTCCATATGGAGCACAACCATCTCCCCAGAACGTCTTCTCACAACCCTTTACAATCTTTCATTCCTAACTCCCACCTACCTTTTCCAAGAAACCTGCAGAATAATGTGATATAGACACTCAACAGAATAGCAGCAAACCAAGCAAGCAGCATATGAAATGGATGATACAGCATGACCAGTGGTGACTAGAATTATACAGCATGGGGACAGGAAGTCAAGTTGATTTAACATTCAAAAGTGAATTAATGTCATACACAATATAGAATTACGGAGTAGAACCGCAAGTTAGCCTTAAGAGACATAGAAAAGTACTGACAAATTCAAGAGAATGAAACTCAACAAACCAGGAATAGAAGTCAATTTCCTCAACCTGTTAAAGTGCATTCGTGAAAAGCCACAGCTAACGTTGTATTCAATGGTAAACAATAGAATGCATTTTCCCTAAGATGGAGAACAAGACAAAGATGTCCCCTCTTGCCACTATGATTCAACATTATCTGGCAGGTTCTAGCTGGTGAAATAAATTAACAAATTTAGTAGTAAAGACATTCCGATTAGAAAGGAATAAAAGTGTCTTTATTCATAGATGACATGATTTTGGGATGTAGAAAATGGCAAGAAATACACCAAAAATGTTTACATTACTAAAACAAAGTTTGATGAGGTCACAGGACACAAGATAAAGATATACATACACTAGCAATAAACAACCTGAAAATAAAATTAAGAAAATCGTTCCATTCACAATAGCATCAAAAACATGAAACACTCAGCTGAACTTCTAACAAAAAGGTGCAACATGTGCACAATGACAACTATAAAATATTACTGAGAGAAATTAAAGATCCAAATAAATGGAAACTAAATAAATGGAGGCAGAGTCATGATCGTGAATTGGAAAACTCAGCATTATCAAGAAAATTCTTCCCAAACTGTTCCATTAATTCAAGGCACTGCCTAATAAAATCCCAGAAGGCTGTGTGTGAAATGGAAAACTTATTCTCAATTTTATCTGGAAATACAAAGGACCTACAATAGCCAAAATCATTTTGAAAAAGGAAAACAAAGTTGGAGGACTTCAAAAGTTAACATAAAGTCATGGTTATCAAGGCAGTGGTATTAGCACAAAAATAGACACATACATCAAAGGAACAGAATTAAACTCAGAAATAAAGCCTTATATTTATGGTTACTTTATTTTTGACAAAGGTCTCAAGACAATTCAGTAAGAGAAAGGTAGTTTGTTTTTTCAACAAATGTTGCAGTGGCAACTGGGTACCCACACACCAAAAAGAAAAAGCGTGGGGAAAAAAATCCCCCAAACCAAACCAAAACAAATAAAAATCCCACTTAGATCCCTACTGCACACACAAAAATTAACTCCAAATGGATCACAGACCTAAATGAAAGAACAGTAAGACCATGAGACTTCTAAAACTTCCAATAACACAATCCATAAAAATTAGTAAAATGGACTTCATTAAAATAGAAAACTAGTAAGTTTTAAAAGATGATTATCTCCCTATAGCTAATGTGACAAATTACCTTGATCTTAGTGGCTTATAACAAGACACGAATCTATTATCCTACTGATGGAGAAGTCAGAAGTGTAAAATCCAAGTGTCAGCAGAACTACATTCCTTCTGGAGGCTTCAAAGGAGAATCCATTTCTTTACCTTTCCCAACTTCTAGGGGCTACCTGTGTCCCTGACTCCTGGCCCCTCTTCATCTTTAAAGGGCATCACTCCAGTCTCCAGTTCTTTTCTCTTGTAAGAACCTTCTTGATTACAATGGGTCTACCTACTTAAACCAGGATAATGGTCCCATCTCAAGATCTTAAATTAATCGAATTAATCAGCTGCAAAATCCCTTTTGCCACTTCAGGCAACAGGTTCATAAGTTCTGTGGAATGGGACCTGGGTATCTTGGGGGAAAGGCTTTGTTCTGTCTGCTACATAATAGTTTGTTCTTTCACTGAGAAACGTTACATCTGTAAAAGTCTCTTATTCAGATTGTATAAGGCACCTAAAACCCATAAGACAACCAACCCATTTAAAACGTGAGCAAAAAATCTGAACATTTTACCAATATATACAAATGGCTATGAATAGGAATTAGCACATTAAAAGCTAATAAGCACATTAAAAATGCTTAGCATCATTCATTGTTGCAAAGTAAATACACAATGATATACCATTTCACATCAATTAGAATGGCAAAAATCAAAACATCAACAATAACTATTGGTGGTGATGAGGTGGAGAAACTGGGATGCGCATATGCTGCTGGTGGAAGTGTGAAATAGTGCAGCTATTTTGTAAACAATTTGGCAGTTTTTAAAAAGCTAAACCTAAATTTACAGTAAGAGTCAATCATGCTACTTGGCATCCACTTAAGATAAAGGAAATTATATGCATACACAAAGATAGGTACATAAATGTCGACAGCAGCTGAATACTGGAAACAATGAATAACCAACTGGTAAATGAATAAACAGAATGTGTCATATCTATCAAATAGAATATAAATAAATAAGGAATAAACTACCGATGCATGGTACAGCAAGGACTTCAAAACACGTAAAGGAGGCATAGAGAAGCATGTAAAACTTATGACTTTATATCATAAAATTGTAAGATCATAAAAAAACAAAAGCCATAAAATCATAGAGTAAAATATTCTATGATTTTATATTCTACAAAATTCAGAGCGCACTGTTATAATTTCTAGGGTTCTTTTTCGTAGAGCTAACCTTTCATCTGATATCCTTTGCAATCAGCCAAGTACATTCTTTAGCACGTTTATAGTGTAGTTCTGCTGATAACACATTCTCTCAGCTTTCATGTTTGGGAGTGTGTTGTTTCACCCGTTTATAAAGGAGATTTTCCCTGGATATGAGTTGACAGGCCTTTCTCCTGCTTCTAGTGCTTTAAAAAATGTCTTTCCATGGTCTTCTGGTCTCCACTGTATCTTCACAGAAGTCACGCGTTGTTCAAATGCTTCTCTGGTGTGTAACGTGTCTTTTTCTTCTGAGTCCTTTCAGGATCTCCTCTTCATCTTGGGATTTCAGTACTTTGGCTATCATGAACGTGGATGTGATTCTTGTTATACTTGTTCTGCTTGGAATTCAATGAACTTCACGGGGCCGGGCACAGGTGGTTTGACACCAATCTGAGAAAATTTGGACTCCTTTTTTCAAATGTTCCTGCTCTTCTCTCTCTTTTCCTTCTTGTATTACAAGTATATTGACGTATCACAGGAGCTTGAAGTTCTGTTGGCTTTTCTTTCATTTTGTTTCTCTGGGCTTCACTTTGGTTAATTCATTTTCATCTTCCTTCTCCAACCCGTTAAGCCCATCAGCGCAATTTCATCTCAGTGTCATATTTTCCAGCTTCACAGTGATGTCTCATGTATACCCTATATATGCACAGCGTCTCCTATCATCGACATTGCCTACCAGACTGGTACATTTGTCACAACTGATACTCCTACAGCGAAACATCATTACCACTCCAACTCCATCATTCACATCAGGGTTCATTCTTGGTGTTGTACAATAGATGGGTCTGGACAAATGCATAACATGTATCCACCATTACAGTATCACAGAGATCAAAAGATACTAAAAATTCTCCTGCTCTGCCTATTCATCCCTGCCTCCCCCTGGCCCCTGGCAGCCACTGATATTCTTACAGTCTCCATAGTCTTGCCTTTTCCAGGATGTTGTAAAGCTGGAATCATACAACCACCTTTTCAGATTGCTTCTTTCACTTAGTAATATGCCCTTTAAGTTTCCTCCGTGTCTTTTTATGGATCGCTCATTTATTTTCAGCCTCAAATAATATCCCATTGTCTGGATGTACCGCAGCTCACTTATACATTCACCTACTGAGGGGCATTTTGGTTGCTTCCAAGTTTTGGCAACTATGAATAAGGCTGCTCTAAGTATCTACTTGCAGGCTTTGTGTGTAGACATAAGTTTTCAACTGCTTTGAGCAAATGCCAAGGAGTCTAATTGCTTTATCATATGGTAAGAGTCTATTTAGTTTTGTAAGAAACCACCAATCTGTCTTCCTAAAGGCTGTTCTATTTTGCATTAAGACCCGCAATGAATGAGAGAGAATTCCCACAGCTCCACATCTTCACAGGCTTTGGTGTTGATAGTGTTCTGGATTCTGGCGTAGTGATATCTTACTGTTGCTTTAATCTGCATTTCTCTATGACACGTGATGTGAAGCATCATTTCATACGTCGATTTGCCATCTCTATCTTCTTAGATGAGGCATCTGTTAGTCTTTGACCCATTAATGTGATGAATTACATTAATTGGCTTTTCAATGTTAAACCGGCTTTGGATATGTGAAATTCCATGTGGTTTTAGTGCACAATTTTTGTTAGATTTAATTTGCTAATATTTTATTGAAGATTACTGCATCTATGTTCATGAGAGATGTTCTGTAGTTTTCTTGTAATATTTTGTTATTAAAATGGTATTTGATATTAAAATGATGCTGGCTCTATAGAATGAGTTAATAAGTATTCCTCAGCTTCTATGTTCTGAAAGAGATTGTAGATAATTGGTATTTCTTCTCAGATATTTGGTAGAATTCACCAGTGAACCCTTCTGGGCCTGGCACTTCCTGTTTTGAAAGGTTATTAACCACTGATTCAATTTAACAGATACAGGCCCATACAGATCATTTCTTCCTGTTCAAATTTTGGCAAATTCTGTCTTTAAAGAAATTGGTTCATTTCATCCACGTTATCAAATTTGTGGCCATAGAGTTATTCATAATTTTTATTATCCTTTTAATGTCCATGGGATCTGTAGTTATGTCCCTTATTTCATTTCTGATATTGGAAATTTATCTGCTGTATTTCTTTTTCTTTTTAGAGGCTTACAGATTTTCTCTCAAAGAACCAGCTTTTTGTTTCATTGATTTTTCTCTACTGATATTCTGTTTTCAACGTATTGATTTCTGCTCTTTCATTATTTGTCGCCTGCTTAGAATTTAATTTGATGTTCTTCTTCTAGTTTTCGAAGGTGGAAGCTGATTGATTTTAGATCTTATTTTTCTTAATGTATTCATTTAAATCTATAAATTTCCCTATAAACATTACTGTCACTGCAGCTCACAAATTTTAACAAGTTTTCATTTTCATTTACTTCAAAAATTCAAAGAAATCTTCAGGTTTCTTCCTTGAACAATGTATTATGTATAAGTGTACTGTTTAATATCCTAATATATTTTCCAGTCGTCCATTACTGATTTCTACTTTACTGTGGTTGAGAACATACTTGTTTGATTCCTATTCTTTTAAATGTGTTAAGGTGTGTTTTATGGACCACAACATGGTATGTCTTGGTGAATGTTCTGTATTCTATTGTTGTTGGAGGAAATAGTCTATAAACGTCAGTTATATACAGTTGACTGAGGATGCCAATTTCAATTTTGTCCTTACTGATTTTCTGGCTACTTAATTGGTCCATTTCTGATAAAGGGGTGTTAACGTCTCCAACTATAATAGTGAGTTAATTATTTCTCCTTGAAGTTTATCAGTTTTTGCTTTGGAATTCTGATGCTTTGTTAGCAAAAGTGCATTTAAGGATTGTTACATCTTCTTGGAGAATTGACCTCTTTATTACGTAATACTCATCTCTGGTAACTTTCCTTGATGTAAAGCCAACTCTGTCTGAAATTAATATCACCACTTTCATTTCTCAAAATGAGTGTTGGCCGGGTACGGTGGCTCATGCCTGTAATCCCAGCACTTTAGAAGGGCAAGGCAGAATGGATCAGGAGTTCAAGACCAGCCTGGCCAACACGGTGAAATCCCATCTGTACAAAAATAGAAAAAAATAATAAATTGAGGGGGCGGAGCAAGATGGCCAAATAGGAGCAGCTCCAGTCTCCAACTCCCAGGGCGAGCGACACAGAAGACCGGTGATTTCTGCATTTTCAACTGAGGTACTGGGTTCATCTCACTGGGGAGTGCCGGACGATCGGTGCTGGTCAGCTGCTGCAGCCCGACCAGCGAGAGCTGAAGCAGGGCGAGGCATTGCCTCACCTGGGAAGCGCAAGGGGGAAGGGAGTCCCTTTTCCTAGCCAGGGGAACTGAGACACACAACACCTGGAAAATCGGGTAACTCCCACCCCAATACTGCGCTTTAAGCAAACAGGCACACCAGGAGATCATATCCCACACCTGGCCGGGAGGGTCCCACACCCACGGAGCCTCCCTCATTGCTAGCGCAGCAGTCTGTGATCTACCGGCAAGGCAGCAGCGAGGCTGGGGGAGGGGCGCCCGCCATTGCTGAGGCTTAAGTAGGTAAACAAAGCTGCTGGGAAGCTCGAACTGGGTGGAGCTCACAGCAGCTCAAGGAAACCTGCCTGTCTCTGTAGACTCCACCTCTGGGGACAGGGCACAGTAAACTAAACAAACGCAGCAGACACCTCTGCAGACGCAAACGACTCTGTCTGACAGCTTTGAAGAGAGCAGTGGATCTCCCAACACGGAGGTTGAGATCTGAGAAGGGACAGACTCCCTGCTCAAGTGGGTCCCTGACCCCTGAGTAGCCTAACTGGGAGACATCCCCCACTAGGGGCAGTCTGACACCCCACACCTCACAGAGAGGAGTACACCCCCGAGAGGAAGCTTCCAAAGCAAGAATCAGACAGGTACACTCGCTGTTCAGAAATATTCTATCTTCTGCAGCCTCTGCTGCTGATACCCAGGCAAACAGGGTCTGGAGTGGACCTCAAGCAATCTCCAACAGACCTACAGCTGAGGGTCCTGACTGTTAGAAGGAAAACTATCAAACAGGAAGGATACCTACACCAAAACCCCATCAGTACATCACCATCATCAAAGACCAGAGGCAGATAAAACCACAAAGATGGGGAAAAAGCAGGGCAGAAAAGCTGGAAATTCAAAAAATAAGAGCGCATCTCCCCCGGCAAAGGAGCGCAGCTCATCGCCAGCAACGGATCAAAGCTGGATGGAGAATGACTTTGACGAGATGAGAGAAGAAGGCTTCAGTCCATCAAATTTCTCAGAGCTAAAGGAGGAATTACGTACCCAGTGCAAAGAAACTAAAAATCTTAAAAAAAAGTGGAAGAATTGATGGCTAGAGTAATTAATGCAGAGAAGGTCCTAAACGAAATGAAAGAGATGAAAACCATGACACGAGAAATACGTGACAAATGCACAAGCTTCAGTAACCGACTCGATCAACTGGAAGAAAGAGTATCAGCGACTGAGGATCAAATGAATGAAATGAAGCGAGAAGAGAAACCAAAAGAAAAAAGAAGAAAAAGAAATGAACAAAGCCTGCAAGAAGTATGGGATTATGTAAAAAGACCAAATCTACGTCTGATTGGGGTGCCTGAAAGTGAGGGGGAAAATGGAACCAAGTTGGAAAACACTCTTCAGGATATCATCCAGGACAACTTCCCCAACCTAGTAGGGCAGGCCAACATTCAAATCCAGGAAATACAGAGAACGCCACAAAGATGCTCCTCGAGAAGAGCAACTCCAAGACACATAATTGCCAGATTCACCAAAGTTGAAATGAAGGAAAAAATCTTAAGGGCAGCCAGAGAGAAAGGTCGGGTTACCCACAAAGGGAAGCCCATCAGACTAACAGCAGATCTCTCAGCAGAAACTCTACAAGCCAGAAGAGAGTGGGGGCCAATATTCAACATTCTTAAAGAAAAGAATTTTCAACCCAGAATTTCATATCCAGCCAAACTAAGTTTCATAAGTGAAGGAGAAATAAAATCCTTTACAGATAAGCAAATGCTTAGAGATTTTGTCACCACTAGGCCTGCCTTACAAGAGACCCTGAAGGAAGCACTCAACATGGAAAGGAACAACCGGTACCAGCCATTGCAAAAACATGCCAAAATGTAAAGACCATCGAGGCTAGGAAGAAACTGCATCAACTAACGAGCAAAATAACCAGTTAATATCATAATGGCAGGATCAAGTTCACACATAACAATCTTAACCTTAAATGTAAATGGACTAAATGCTCCAATTAAAAGACACAGACTGGCAAACTGGATAAAGAGTCAAGACCCATCAGTCTGCTGTATTCAGGAGACCCATCTCACACGCAGAGACATACATAGGCTCAAAATAAAGGGATGGAGGAAGATTTACCAAGCAAATGGAGAACAAAAAAAAGCAGGGGTTGCAATACTAGTCTCTGATAAAACAGACTTTAAACCATCAAAGATCAAAAGAGACAAAGAAGGCCATTACATAATGGTAAAGGGATCAATTCAACAGGAAGAGCTAACTATCCTAGATATATATGCACCCAATACAGGAGCACCCAGATTCATAAAGCAAGTCCTTAGAGACTTTCAAAGAGATTTAGACTCCCATACAATAATAATGGGAGACTTCAACACTCCACTGTCAACATTAGACAGATCAACGAGACAGAAAGTTAACAAGGATATCCAGGAATTGAACTCATCTCTGCAGCAAGCAGACCTAATAGACATCTATAGAACTCTCCACCCCAAATCAACAGAATATACATTCTTCTCAGCACCACATCATACTTACTCCAAAATTGACCACGTAATTGGAAGTAAAGCACTCCTCAGCAAATGTAAAAGAATAGAAATGATAACAAACTGTCTCTCAGACCACAGTGCAATCAAACTAGAACTCAGGACTAAGAAACTCAATCAAAACCGCTCAACTACATGGAAACTGAACAACCTGCTCCTGAATGACTGCTGGGTACATAACGAAATGAAGGCAGAAATAAAGATGTTCTTTGAAACCAATGAGAACAAAGATACAACATACCAGAATCTCTGGGACACATTTAAAGTAGTGTGTAGAGGGAAATTTATAGCACTAAATGCCCACAAGAGAAAGCAGGAAAGATCTAAAATTGACACTCTAACATCGCAATTAAAAGAACTAGAGAAGCAAGAGCAAACACATTCGAAAGCTAGCAGAAGGCAAGAAATAACTAAGATCAGAGCAGAACTGAAGGAGATAGAGACACAAAAAACCCTCCAAAAAATCAATGAATCCAGGAGTTGGTTTTTTGAAAAGATCAACAAAATTGACAGACCACTAGCCAGACTAATAAAGAAGAAAAGAGAGAAGAATCAAATCGACGCAATTAAAAATGATAAAGGGGATATCACCACCGACCCCACAGAAATACAAACTACCATCAGAGAATACTATAAACACCTCTACAAAAATAAACTGGAAAATCTAGAAGAAATGGATAATTTCCTGGACACATACACTCTTCCAAGACTAAACCAGGAAGAAGTTGAATCCCTGAATAGACCAATAGCAGGCTCTGAAATTGAGGCAACAATTAATAGCCTACCAACCAAAAAAAGTCCAGGACCAGATGGATTCACAGCTGAATTCTACCAGAGGTACAAGGAGGAGTTGGTACCATTCCTTCTGAAACTATTCTAATCAATAGAAAAAGAGGGAATCCTCCCTAACTCATTTTATGAGGCCAACATCATCCTGATACCAAAGCCTGGCAAAGACACAACAAAAAAAGAGAATTTTAGACCAATATCCCTGATGAACATCGATGCAAAAATCCTCAATAAAATACTGGCAAACCGGATTCAGCAACACATCAAAAAGCTTATCCACCATGATCAAGTGGGCTTCATCCCTGGGATACAAGGCTGGTTCAACATTCGCAAATCAATAAACATAATCCAGCATATAAACAGAACCAAAGACAAGAACCACATGATTATCTCAATTGATGCAGAAAAGGTTTTTGACAAAATTCAACAGCCCTTCATGCTAAAAACGCTCAATAAATTCGGTATTGATGGAACGTACCTCAAAATAATAAGAGCTATTTATGACAAACCCACGGCCAATATCATACTGAATGGGCAAAAACTGGAAAAATTCCCTTTGAAAACTGGCACAAGACAGGGATGCCCTCTCTCACCACTCCTATTCAACATAGTGTTGGAAGTTCTGGCTAGGGCAATCAGGCAAGAGAAAGAAATCAAGGGTATTCAGTTAGGAAAAGAAGTCAAATTGTCCCTGTTTGCAGATGACATGATTGTATATTTAGAAAACCCCATTGTCTCAGCCCAAAATCTCCTTAAGCTGATAAGCAACTTCAGCAAAGTCTCAGGATACAAAATTAATGTGCAAAAATCACAAGCATTCTTATACACCAGTAACAGACAAACAGAGAGCCAAATCAGGAATGAACTTCCATTCACAATTGCTTCAAAGAGAATCAAATACCTAGGAATCCAACTTACAAAGGATGTAAAGGACCTCTTCAAGGAGAACTACAAACCACTGCACAGTGAAATAAAAGAGGACACAAACAAATGGAAGAACATACCATGCTCATGGATAGGAAGAATCAATAGCGTGAAAATGGCCATACTGCCCAAGGTAATTTATAGATTCAATGCCATCCCCATCAAGCTACCAATGAGTTTCTTCACAGAATTGGAAAAAACTGCTTTAAAGTTCATATGGAACCAAAAAAGAGCCCGCATCTCCAAGACAATCCTAAGTCAAAAGAACAAAGCTGGAGGCATCACACTACCTGACTTCAAACTATACTACAAGGCTACAGTAACCAAAACAGCATGGTACTGGTACCAAAACAGAGATATAGACCAATGGAACAGAACAGAGTCCTCAGAAATAATACCACACATCTACAGCCATCTGATCTTTGACAAACCTGAGAGAAACAAGAAATGGGGAAAGGATTCCCTATTTAATAAATGGTGCTGGGAAAATTGGCTAGCCATAAGTAGAAAGCTGAAACTGGATCCTTTCCTTACTCCTGATACGAAAATTAATTCAAGATGGATTAGAGACTTAAATGTTAGACCTAATACCATAAAAATCCTAGAGGAAAACCTAGGTAGTACCATTCAGGACATAGGCATGGGCAAAGACTTCATGTCTAAAACACCAAAAGCAACGGCAGCAAAAGCCAAAATTGACAAATGGGATCTCATTAAACTAAAGAGCTTCTGCACAGCAAAAGAAACTACCATCAGAGTGAACAGGCAACCTACAGAATGGGAGAAAATTTTTGCAATCTACTCATCTGACAAAGGGCTAATATCCAGAACCTACAAAGAACTCAAACAAATTTACAAGAAAAAAACAAACAACCCCATCAAAAAGTGGGCAAAGGATATGAACAGACATTTCTCAAAAGAAGACATTCATACAGCCAACAGACACATGAAAAAATGCTCGTCATCACTGGCCATCAGAGAAATGCAAATCAAAACCACAATGAGATACCATCTCACACCAGTTAGAATGGCAATCATTAAAAAGTCAGGAAACAACAGGTGCTGGAGAGGATGTGGAGAAATAGGAACACTTTTACACTGTTGGTGGGATTGTAAACTAGTTCAACCATTATGGAAAACAGTATGGCGATTCCTCAAGGATCTAGAACTAGATGTACCATATGACCCAGCCATCCCATTACTGGGTATATACCCAAAGGATTATAAATTATGCTGCTATAAAGACACATGCACACATATGTTTATTGCAGCACTATTGACAATAGCAAAGACTTGGAATCAACCCAAATGTCCATCAGTGACAGATTGGATTAAGAAAATGTGGCACATATACACCATGGAATACTATGCAGCCATCAAAAAGGATGAGTTTGAGTCCTTTGTAGGGACTTGGATGCAGCTGGAAACCATCATTCTTAGCAAACTATCACAAGAACAGAAAACCAAACACCGCATGTTCTCACTCATAGGTGGGAACTGAACAATGAGATCACTTGGACTCAGGAAGGGGAACATCACACACTGGGGCCTATCATGGGGAGGGGGGAGGGGGGAGGAGGGAGGGGGGAGGGATTGCATTGGGAGTTATACCTGATGTAAATGACGAGTTGATGGGTGCAGCACAGCAACATGGCACAAGTATACATATGTAACAAACCTGCACGTTATGCACATGTACCCTACAACTTAAAGTATAATAATAATAAATAAATTTAAAAAAAAAAAATAATAATAATAAATTACCCGGGCATGACGACAAATGCCTGTAATCCCAGCTACTCGGGAGGCTGAGGGAGAATCACTTGAACCTGGAAGGCAGAGGTTGCAGTGAGATGAGATCAGGCCATTGCACACCAAAAAATTAGTGTTAACATTTATATCTTTTTCCATCCCTTTACTGTTGATCTATATGTATGTCTTTATATCTAAAGTGGATTTCTTATAGATAATATATAGTTCGGTGCATTTGGACTGACATTGAAAGTAATAATATACAGTTGAATTAACATCTACCGTATTTGTTACTATTTTCTATTTGTTGCCCTTGTTCTTTGTTTTTGTCTTTCACTTTTTTTTTTCCTTGTGGTCTTAATTGAGCATATTCTATGATTTATTTTCTTTCCTTTCTTAGCATATCAGTTACTTTTTTTTTTTTTTTTTAAAGTGGCTGCCTTGGAATTTGCAATATAAATTTACAAGTAACCCAAGTCCACTTTCAAACGACACTACACTGGTTTCTTGATAATGCAAGCACACTATAATAACAAAATAATCCTAATTCCTAATTGCTCTCTCCCATCCCTTGGGTATCACTGCTCTCATTCATTTCACTT
Organism: Macaca nemestrina; assembly: GCF_043159975.1. Taxonomy (NCBI): domain Eukaryota; kingdom Metazoa; phylum Chordata; class Mammalia; order Primates; family Cercopithecidae; genus Macaca; species Macaca nemestrina. Next base: position 185,378 of record NW_027257861.1, read on the forward strand.
ATATTTAAGTGTGTGTATATGACATATACATAAGCATATAATACAGTATATTTACTGTCGCTATATGAATGAACTGTTAAGTTAGATCTATTAAGAAAAATGAAAGATTTCCTTCTACCTTCACTAGTTCTTTTTTAATGGTTTTTGTCTTTCTATTTATTTTTTTAAACAGACAAGGTCTTTCTCTGTTGCCCAGGCTGGACTGGAGCAGCATCATTATAGCTCACCGCAGCCTTGAACGGGATCCTGGGCTCAAGAAGTGACCCGTCTCGGCCTCTCAAAGTAGCTGGCACTATAGGTGTTGGCCACCACGTTTGGCTTTTTTTTTTAATGAGACAGAGTCTCACTACGTTGCCCAGGCTGGTCTCAACTAAGCGGCCTCCAGCTGTACTCCCATCTTTGCCTCCCAGAGTGTTAGGATGAGAGCTGTGAGCCCTGTAAACAGACTGTGCTCTTCCTTTCTTTGTGCACATCTGAGTTACTGACCTACTATTTTCTCTAAAGAACTTTGAACATTTTTTGCAGGGCAGGTTTACCGGTGACAAATTTTTCAATTTTTGTCCGAGGTCTTTTTTTTCTTCACTTTTGAAAGATAATTTCACAGAGTATAGACTTCTAGGTTAATGGAATTTTTTTCCTCTCAAAAGTTTAAATACTTCACTCCACTTCTTGCTTTCATGGTTTTTGAGGGGAAGTTGAAAATAATTCTTATCTTTGATCCACCATAGGGAAGGAGATTACTCTGGTTTCTTTGCTTTTTAATCTTTGATTCGCCATAGTTTGAATATTTTATGCCCAAATAGAGTTTATTTTTGTTTTGTTTTTGTCGTCGTCGTTTTTACATTTATCCTTCTTAGTGTTTCTTGAGCTTCCTGGATCTATGGTTTGGTGTCTGGCATTAATCTGAGGAAATTCAGCTATGACTGTTACAAATATTTCTTCTGTTCCTCTTTCTTCCCCCTTGTATTACCGTTATGCATATTTTATGCCTCTGTGGAAGTCCCATCGTGCTTGGATACTCTGTTCTTTTTTGCTTTTCAGTTCTGGAGATTGGAGTTGGGTATTTCCCTTTCTCCCAGGTCAGAAGGCTCTGATAAAATCCCACCAGGTTAGTCTCTAGCTAACTAGCTTCTCTGGAAGGTAGACCTAGTGAAGAGTGCACCTACATATTGAAAAATGATTCCTATTCTCTTTCCCCTGTAGTAAGTATGAGGGGATTTTTCTGTGATGTTTACTTCGAGAACCTGGTTGAGCTTCTGATGATACAACTCACAAAAGCATGAGACCCATATGCACAGGCCTCCTGGAGGTTTTAACTCTCAGACGTGGCCACACCTCACTGCAGCAATTTGTCAATTCCAGTTCAGGTTTTCCAATCCCAGTGTGGGTTCCTTGGAGCATTGTGCTCCAGTGTATGGTGATTCTCTGCTTTACCGCTACGGACAGTGGCTTGCCTGTGACCTCAGGTCTCTTGCAGGTTTAAGAAGAGCTGCTGATTTTTCAGTTTGCTCAGCTTTTTACCTGTGAGGAGGGAGTGACAATTCTCAACATTATCGTGTACAGAACCTGAAATTCCCCAACTCCATTATAGTGAAAAGTGTCTTCCCTTCCTCTGGCTCAAGAATTAAAATATTTTCATTCTTTGACACATTGTAATTTGATTCCCTAAATATTTATAATTGTAGATTTAAAAACTCGGTCTTCTGCTGTATCAGACATCTAGACGGGCACTTTCCAACAGAATTATGAGAGTCCTGTTATAGAACTTGAAACCTTCCTTGTAGCCTCATATAAATATATAAACAGGTACAATTAATTTTACTAGTCTATTTTTAACTCAAAATGCTCATACCATACTTGCAATAAGAAATACAAATAGGCCAGATGCGGTGGCTCAAGTCTGTAATCCCAGCACTTTGGGAGGCCGAGGCGGGTGGATCACGAGATCAGGAGATCGAGACCATCCTGGCTAACACGGTGAAACCCCGTCTCTACTAAAAGTACAAAAAGTTAGCCAGGAGTGGCAGCGGGCAGCAACTTGGGAGGCCGAGGCAGGAGAATGGCATGAACCCGGGAGGCGGAGATTGCAGTGAGCCGAGATCACGCCACTGCACTCTAGCCTGGGCAACAGAGCTAGACTCCGTCTCAAAAAAAAAAAAAAAAAAAAACAAATACAATATTTTCTGTTTTTTATATTAACTGGCATGTCTTTCACGCAGCAAATCCAGTTCAGACCGGGCGCACTTCATGCGCTCAGCCGCCGCGTGTGGTGAGTGACAGAGACCATCCTGCATGTGTGTGCACTTTTTACTGCCTTTTTCTTGACCACAGATTCTACCTCCTGTTTCTCTGTGTATGCAGTGATTATTTGCTGAATATTACACATTGTGGGTAACTTGTTGAGCACACTCAGGATCCCTAACCTTCCTCTAAAGCTTTCCAGCTCTTGTGTTAGCAGTTAGCACAGGCACAGCTGGGTCATCGTGACATGGGCAGGCTTGGTTGGATTCGCTGTTGGTGTGAATCTGTGGAGAGCTCCCATCCTGAACCCACTCCGATCTCCCCCTCCTGGATGTCGTAAGATGGCCATGCTCCGCCCACACCTGAGCTCTCTCTGATCTCCCCCTCCCGGACATGGTAGGGTGATATGCTCTGCCCACACCCGATCTCTCTCTGATCTCCCCCTCCTGGATGTGTTAGGGTGGCCATACTCCGCTCACACCTGAGCTCTCTCCGAGCTCCGCCTTCTGGACGTGGTAGGATGGCCATGCTCTGCCCACACCTGAACTCTCGGCACCACGGTCTGCAGGTGTTTTCCAGAGGGGAAGTGTACTGTGGGTGCATCTTATTCATTCTCCTGCCCTCGCCCTCAGGTTCTGGCTGGTACAGCTGTGGTCACAGACTAAAAACAGCCACCTCATTCGTTTTGTGCAGTTTTACAGTTGTTTATGGCAGATGTGTGATTTGGGTCCCTGTTCTCTCATCATGGCTAGAAGTAGTTTTGGCAAATTATTCTTTTATCTTTACATTTGGAAACTAAAGTTTCACCCATAGAATATTAGCGTTGCGACAATCCTAATGAGAGTTTCTCCAGAAACTAGGATCCAGGTCAGCAGCCAGTCATTTCATGAAGATAAACTTCAAGAACATTCTCTGAAGGGCAATGAAACTGAGTAAGATCTAACCACTGTTACCAACAACCAAGAAAAATAGGTAAGAAAATGCAGCTAAGATTTGGATCAATAAGTACGGTAATAAACATGCAAACTGTCGCTAAGCACAAAATAGGCGGGGAGTAAAAAAATTTTATGATATTGACATTTACGATTTTACAAAACTGCCCCATATGATATATCAAGAGAACTCCTGATGAAAATTTACAAAGGATGCTTTATGGCTTACATAAAACTGTTGGTCAAATCCAAATATTTCACAAAAATAACATTTCAAATAATATTCTTTTATATTTTGCAGACATCTGTACAAGGAGGTTATTCATCACACATGACCGAGTAACATTTCTCAGCGGTTGGATTCAATAAGTGAAATAAGCAAATAACCGCACTGTTTCTTCCATTTCAAAGTCATTTCTCTTATAGAAAGTGGTCAAGAAAAATGTCCGTTGCCTTACATACTGGTTAGTGCCAAAAAGTTGGTTTAAAATATTTCAAGTGGGTTATCCTTTTACGTCCATGTTGTTAGTTACACAAAGAACACATACAAATACAATTATTTTACCATAAGTTTTGGCAAATTATAACCATTAACTAAACAAACAGGATTGAGCATGTTATTTTTTGAGATAGGGTCTTGCTCTGTTGTCCAGGCTTGAGTGCAGTGGCACGATCATGGCTCACTGCAGCCTGATCCTCCCACTCCAGCCTCCCGAGCAGCTGGGACCACAGGCACACAACACCATTCCTGGCTGATTTCTGTATTTTTTGTAGGAATGGGCTTTGGAATGTTGCCCAGGCTAGTCTCAAATGCTGGGAACTCAAGCAATCTGCCTGCCTTGGCTTCCCAAACTGCTGAGGTTAGAGGCATGAGCCACCATGCCTGGCCTAATCATTTTTAAAGAGTCTGCATTTATTATCGTTATTTTTTTCTAATTGAGATGGGGGTCTTGCTCTGTTGGCCCGGCTGGAGTGCAGTGGTGCCATCTCAGCTGACAGCAACCTCTGCCTCCCGGGCTCAAGTCATTCTCCCACCTCAGCCTCCCAAGTAGCTGGGACTAGAGGTGCACACCACCAGGCTCAGCTAATTTTTTGTACTTTTGGTGAAGACAAGATGTACAAAAGGCATTTCTGTACATTTTACCATGTTGTCCAGGCTGGCCTTGAACCCTTGGGCTCAAGCCATACACCTGCCCTGGGTTCCCAAATTACTGCAGTTATAGGCATGAGCTATCGTGCCCAGCCCTTAATTATGTGATGTGGCTTAATATTAAAATAAGGAAAGGGAGGAGCCCCAGGAAGCACGTTGGCAGAAAGGGCTCCCTTGCCAACAACTTGCTAGCACGGCATTCACTCCCTTGCCTGCTGGCACTGCGTTCTTTAGAAGAAGAACACGTTATGTGTCAATGAAAAAGAGAAACAACATAGGAACACCCTGTCTCTACAAACACTTAAAAATTAGCTGGGTGTGGTGGCGAGCACCTGTGATCCCAGCTGCTTGAGGTTGAAGTGGGAGGACCGCGTGAGCCCAGGTGGTCACAGCTGCAGTGAGCCAAGAGCTGCCATCATGATGCTGAATTCCAACCTTGGTGACAGAGCAAGACCTTGTCTCAAAACAAAAAGCAACGAAAACCCAAAATGATGCACTCTTTAAGTTCTGTCCTTTAAATTCCAGTACCTTCACGTAAAGGTGAAACTCAGGAGCTGCCTGCAGTAATGTGGACATACGCTTGACCTCAGCTCTGATCTGAAGCACGTCCTTTTGTCTCACTGCTTGCCAAGACTAAGCTAAACTTCAGAAGTAAAAATACTCCCCAAAATGTTGTACATTTTCAACTATTCGTATTGTACCTTAAGTTTCTTTGGTATTGGAGCAAAAATACGGTGTCATTTAAAGTGATATGTAGCTTCAACGTGGGATGTAAGGTTATTCAGGTCCTTTGAGAAGACAAGCTTGCAACAACGACATGAATAATGTTGGAATCAAAATCACAGAAACTAAACACCAAATAGCGTAGGTTCAATCTGTGTCTCTAGCAAGTATCTGGATAACTAAACTTTCTGCTTTACTTGGGCGTGAAGATCATGAAATGTAGTTTATAATTATTTGGGCAGAGAAAATAGAGAATTGGGGTAGTTATGTAAAATTCAAGATTAAAGAAAAGCAGTATTATATAGCAGAAATATAAATTGGCTATTACCTTCAGTAATTTAGATCAGGGGTTGGCAGGTCTGTGCACCAAATCTGGTCCGTTGTTCTTGTAAATAAAGTTTTATTGGTACACAGTCATACGCATTTGCTATCACCCATGGCTGAGGGCAGAGTTCAGTGGTTGTGAGAGACCTTATGGCCTGCAGGAACTAAAATACTAGCTAGCACCTTGCAGGCAAAGTTTATGAGCTGATTCGGGTAGCAGCCTAAACTGTCCAATTCGCTTGTTCTAAAACAATCCAACAATATAGCACACTTATCTGAAGATTTGAGAATATGCATGCCACAGCCTAATCAGAAGAAAAGTCCAATTCCACTCAGAGTGTTACAAACTCTTCCCTTTTCACTACAAAGAATTAAATGAACAAAACTGTGTGAGATTTTACTGGTATGTATCATATGTATGAATCTTGATGAAAAGTTAAAAATGTGTATTTATACAGATACATAGTGTTACTTTTCATACACTGTTTTCGGACTTCTGGTTCACAAAATCTGCATTTCTGCACCATGATTTTGAAGGCAAAAACCCAACTGCTGGGCTAGCGGTCAATTCTGAGGTGCCCAGCATGTTCAAGAGGCAGCGTCGGGGAGCGTGTCCCTTACCTGGAGGGGTGTAGGCGTCCATGGAGGTCTGCACGACCAGGGACCTGCGTTTGGAAGGCACAGGCACTGCCATCTTCCGCTCTTTGTGTCTGGCCAGAGCCGCCTGGACAGCTTCCGTGTGGACGTCTGAAATGGAGAGAGCTCAGTCACTCAGTGCTCAAATGAGGTCCCAGAGGCCAAGCTGCACCTTCCTCTCTGTCCCCGCAGCACGGTTCATCCACCTTCTGAAACTCACCAACAGATGGGTGGGTGAGGAAAGAAAATCAGTGTTTACAGTTCCAATAAGGCATTAAAATTTATTCACAGACTTTTAATTATTCATTTTATTACTGTAGAATCCATATCTGCAAGCAAACACTGGCTATAAACTGCACTGAGATTTTTCTTTTTAAGGTGAATGCACCTTGATCTTTGGAGATTCTTTGTAGGTCACACGTTTGAGCCTCCAAATCCTCTCACTGTACCGCTGAGAGGCGTGTGCACGCCTCGCACCCCAACTCACACAGCCACGGTCGCAGCTCAGCTCAACACCAGCCATGGGCCAGGACTGGGTTGGCTATGAATATGGTTTGGCTGTGTCTCCACGCAAATCTCAACTTGAATTCTACATCCGAGAATCCCCATGTGTTGTGGGAGGGACTTAGGGACACGTAACTGAATCATTGTGGAGCGTCTTTCCTGTTCTATTCTGGTGATAGTGAATAAGTCTCATGAGATCTGATGGCTTATTGGGGTTTCCGCTTTTGCTTCTACCTCGTTTTCTCTTGCTGCTGACGTGTAAGAAGTGCCTTTCGCCTCCCACCATGATTCTGAGGCCTCCCCAGACATGCGGAACTGCAAGGCCAACTAAATCTTTTTCTTCCCAGTTTCGGGTGTGTCTTTGTCAGCAGCATGGAAATGGACTAAAACAACCATTAAGACATTTTGTGGCTATTAAACCATTACATTAATTCCACACATTCACTGAATGCCTTCTCTGTAAGTCCCTATGGGCTGGGGTCGCAGTGGTGATAAGGCAGACAGTCTCATAGCATCTCACGCAGGCCACTTCTTAAGGGATGAGACAAGTGATAGACGGGCTAGAGAATTAAAGCAGAGACAGATGCAGCAGCAACTCCAAACTGTGAGGCCAGGGAAGAACCCTCTTAACACATAATCAGAAAAACAGGAATGAAATACACCGGCTGTCAAGACGAGAATCTTCGACACACAGGCAAAAACCTGCTCAAAAGCCCTAAACTGTCAGTGAGAACGGTGTTAGCAGAATAAAACTACCACCACCAAAAATGGCCAGCATGAGTGAAGACGGGTTGGGGCAGTTTTCTCTGAAGCTGCGAGAATGATCCCACTGAAAGGGAATCGTATGTGGATTTCTGGCTTAAACCCCCCAAGCTGCCACCTGAGACAGGACCCAGACCCTCAGCATCACGCCCACAAGCAGCTCATCACACTGCTTGGTCTTGGTCAGCCTTTGTGCACACTTCTCTCCCTAACTAGATCAAGAGCCTGGTCATCTGGCCACTATTTCTAATTCCCAGGTCAAAAACCACTATGTGACTGACTTGGCTCATGGCCGAAAACTGAAGGGATCAATGAGGTGACAGTCCACTCACTTCCACAAATCGCTTTTTGTTTTGCATATTCTCCGTTTTAAACTTTTTGGAAGTAATTTCAAACACACAGAAAATCTGCAACACCAGCTTAGCGAATTCCCACATAACTTACCAGGCTCAACTTAGGCCCAACTGCTCCTGTCTTACATCACTACTTTCCCCCCTCCCCCATGAATTTTCTAAGTCAAATGAAAATAAATTTCAGATACTATATCCTTCCATACCGAAATGTTTCAATGTATTTCCTAAACACAAGGATATGCTCTCACATTCATTTTCCTCAAGATCCGGAAATTTAACTGTCATATACAAAGTTCACTTTCAAATGGTGTCAACTGTCTCCATAATTTTCTTACTTTGTCTTCCTCTTTTACGATCCAATCCAGGATCATGAATTGATTTGCCATGTGATTTTTACCCGTCCAGAATCCAAGTTTCTCAGGTTTTGTGTTTCCTGAAATTGGAAATGTTAAAGAATACAGGTGAGTTATTTTGCAGCTTGTCCTTTATTTTGGTATCTTCCGGACTAGACTCAAGAGTATGCATTTTAGCAGGGACACCACAGAAGTCTGTCCTATGTGACAATGTTAACATCGGCAACTCAGTGAAGGTGGTGCCTAAGTGCCTCCAAAGCAAAGATGCTGCTTTTCGCGTTGAAATTAAGATTTGGGAGGAGACACCCTGACACTATGTGCATATTCTGTTTTCCATGAATTCTTCACTACTAGTTTTAGCATCCACTGATTTCCTGTCATTCCTTCTAAATCATTAGATCTTCCATATTCACTGAAAAATAATTTTGTCTTTCAACATTCATTTACATATATCCATATGTACTCACGGAGTCTGGCTTGCTGGGTTATGATTCATAGTTACAATGGTTTGTTCTGTTGCTCAACTGGTACCAGATTTGACACCGGAATCCTCAGCCCTTAGACCAGGGCTCCTTCTTGTGAAGAACGGTGTTTGGAAGCTAAGAGTGGGCACCGGGTGCTGCTGGGCATTGCCGGCAAGTAGAACACACACACGCATGTACACGCACGTACACGCATGTGCACCCACACCCATCCACAGGCACTTCTATCCCTGTCTACATCTGTCGGGAGCCACCAGCTTATACTTGTACCTCCTGCAACACTCAACATATTCACTGATTTATTAAGCTTATTTGCTTAAGCCTGGAGATAAAGAAATGCTTTCAGAATTGCTATCTAATACCACTGTGAAAAATCTATCCAGTTCAGTGCTCATTTGTAATTATTTTTTCATTTTTTTTTGGAAGGTAGGGAGTACAAAGTATACACAGTGAAATGTTCAGATCTTGAGTACACTTGGCGCATTTCGATAAATGGAAATCTATTACCCTACTCAAATCTTTTGCATCAAAGTTTCCACAAGTCCCCTCCCAGTCAATCCCAGCCCTCAAGAGACAGCCACTGTTCATTCTCGAGGAGTGTTCTTGGCGCTCTTCCGTCACCCGAGACTCGCATAGATTCTCCATTGTCACATGGACTCCACGGCGTGGTGTTCACTCTCTGCTCAGTTCAAGGCTCCTGGAACTCATCCCCATTCTCTGTTTTGGTCTCAGTATTTTGTACGTTTTTCCTGATGGGAACTAGGACAATGTATGAATATCTCAGAATTTGCTCATGTTTCTCCAGATGAGAGACATTTATGTTGTTTCCAGTTCTTGGCTATGACAATTTACTCTGCAGATAATGTGCATTCTTTTACAAGGACACACATTTTCAGCTCTCCTTGGTGAACATCTACAGCGTACCTGCTGGGCCATATGGTAAGTGTACACATTTTAAAGAAACTGCCACAGTGTGCTGAAGTGGCTGTGCCATTTTAAGTCTCCATCAGTCTGAGATCCAGTCTGTCATATCTTCACCAGCACCTGCTACTGTCCTCCCTTCTCCATTCTTGTGAAGGGGAACCTCATGGGTTTAAGTTGTACTTACCCAATGACTCCCTGGTGAGCACCCCTCACGGGCCACTGGGCATCGGTATACATCTGTTGCAAGGAGTCCATCTTGCATGCTTGCAAAATTCACACCATTTCTGGTTTGTACATTTCCTAAAATGTTCTAAATAAGGCCCTGTGTCTTCTGTACATCAAGCATCTCCCTGCTTCCAAGTCTTTATGCCTTTTAGTTTTCCTGACTCACTTCACGGACGAGGGCCCCAGTGCACACCATGCGAACCTGAACCATGGAGAATGGCCATGCTCCCGACACCCCTGACTGTGGGCAGAGCTCCCCGGCTGCCACCACCGAGGAGGGGGGTCAGCTCTTGTTTTTCAGGAGTGGCCTTTATCAAATGGAGAAAGTTCCCTTCTGTTCCTGATGTGACAGGAAATTCGTATAAGGACTATTAAATTTCAACAGATGTTTTCCAGTGTCTACCGAGAGGATACAATGGGTTTTCTGCTTTATTTTTTGTTAATGTGGTGAATTACATTGATTTTTGAATGATGAGCCAAATGTGCAATGCAAAACTACAGATCATGAGAACAAACTCTAAGTGGTCATGGTATTCTTATCCCTTTTACATATTTCTGTGTTTGATTTAGTAAGAATTTGTTCAAAGCTTTGGCATCTGTATGTCAACAAGAGTGAAAGGCGTGAGATTTTGCCTCGCATGCAAACTAACAAAGGGAGCCAACACCAGCCCAATGCACTGACGGAGCCGGCACATTTCCGGGCCAGAAACAAAGGGCTTGTCACACACAGTGGGGCAGCAGGACCCACTCACCCCTGTCGATATTCAGGATCACATAGTGGGGCAGCAGGACCCACTCGCCCCCGTAAATACTCAGCAACATCCTGTATCCCTGTACAAAGACAAGATGTTATTTAGGCAAAACAAAATTAACGATCATGTAAAGAACTGCTTACATTTTTCTCTTCTCAGAAAATTTGTTTTTAGCAACCATGGCTCTCAAGGCATTCACTTGCACATTATACATAATACTGCTTGTGCCCAAAGTCATGGTACCTTCCTATTCTTAAATAATTTACCAAGAGTTCTGAAAGGTGAGTATTTTAAAGAGAAAAGAGGTATGTGGCTTACCCCAGGCTAAGGAGTGAGTTAGCTGGACAATTCTTGTGAAATATGTGCTTTTTCTAATTAGAAAATCTGAGAACAAGGTATCAGTGTGAGTCTGTTATTTCCATGAAGGAGTGAAATGGATGCTGGGAAATTGAAGGAGCTTCAGAACGGGAATCTCACAACCTCAAATGGGGAGACCGGCAATTGGGAAAGCAGTCACTCTGATTCATGGAGTTTTTGGAGATTCACGTCCACTCCGTGCTGCATTTGAGCGACTTTTCTTCTTGTGATGTGGACCCGATAGAAGAGAGGTCCCACGTAGACATTCGGCATTTGTGAGGGTCTGGCACCGTGACTCACTTCTACAGATTTAACATGTCTATGTATAAATTACAATGGCTCATCTCTACAAAAACTGATAGCAGTTATGGATCAATTCCCTCATTTCTCACTTGGGCCACACTTCCTGTTTCTGCAAGAACATATCGCTTGGCTAGAAGACACGATGTTGACATTGAAAGGAAAAAGGACCTTGTATAAAAATGATGCAGAGAATTCTTCTCAAAGGCCACTGGGACACACACTTTGTTGGTGACCAGCTGTCTACCAGCGCGGCAGCGAGAGAGACAGAGCTCCACTCGTGAGCAGTCACAGCACCCGTGACCCACACCAAGACCCCCAGGGTGACGACAGGCCAACCAGCAGCCTTGGAACGGACACTTCCTTCCCGAAATAGCTTCCCGAGAGAAAACAAACAGTGAAAACTGCAGGCATTTCTATGACCGGGAAGCAAGAAACCCTCCCAGTCCTCTTCCTTCTACACCACATCCAGAACAGGCGTACACCCGGTGTAGAAAGCTCCCAAGGACTGAACAGATCATTTGAATCTACCTCAGACTGACCTAATCTCTGGAGTGCAGTCCTACAAACAGACTTTCCAAAAGTTACCAAACCACTACCTCAAACCTCATGCTTTACTCTGCTTCGAAAGCGGACATGTGGCTCGGTTTATACAGCCACCAGAACACACATACACAGGGTATTATCTTATTGCCCTTCAGTGCCAAGAAGAATCCTGTGGTCTCTCACGGTAAAAACAAAACCACAACCACCACAACCCAGCTTTTCAAGTTGCAGGGAGTTTTACAGCCTCTTTCTATGTCGTCTTCCTTTTTGCCCCAAACTGGATATTCTTTTTACTTTCTCCTTATTTCCTGAATATAATTTGATCAATATAATCAAACTGCTTGTGTTAGAAGCAACTTTACTTAAAAAGAACTGAAAGAACTACATGAAAATATTAAGAGTAGCCATTTCAGGATGACAAGAGAACAATATATTGTTTTTGTTCATTCTTTTCAACATTTGCAAAGCTTTTTACCTTGAGTGCAGTCACTGTTGCAATCAGAGGTTACAGTGCTTGATGGAATGAGGCCATGAAGCACACACACCACCGAGTTTCTAACACAGAGCAATCTATGGGGAAGGATGGAGACACAGGAAAGGTTCATTTTAAGGCAATGCAGGTGTTTTTTCCATAAAAGCAAAAGACTTTCTTAAAAGTGTTTGCACCATACACAAGTCTGCTAAATTTAGTCAAAAAACAGAGAAAACAGTAACAGAAGAACACTTTAGCCCACAAGGAGAGCAGTACACTCAGCTCGAGGCCACTCCAGATGAGGAGTGGAGAGTGGTTTCCTCACAGCTGACCCACAGGATTGGGTTACACGAGCAGGAGGGAAACATGGGGACCACAGAGACGTCAGACTGTGGACTTCACAGCAAGAGACAGCAACACAAACTAGCGGAGTAATTAAAAACTATGGTAAAAAGAGGTCCACATTCGATTTTAACCTGAAATCAGTGGCACGGGGACCACCACACCACCCTGCAGTTGCCTCCTCCCTCCCCCACACACAGCAGCCTCCTGGGACAACATCCTACTTCCAACTTGCAGTTGCCTCCCGTCCCACCCCCCCACAGTGGCCCCCTACAACATCATCCTACTTCCACCCTGCAGCTGCCTCCCATCCCCAACACACAGCATCCTCATGGGACAACCTGCTACTTGCTGCCCACAGCCTGGAGCCCCCAAAGCATGGAGGGGCTTAGCGAGCCACACAGCATTCCCCCTTCACACCTGGGAAGTCAGCCCCTCACTGAAGTGGGTCCTGCGCCCACCAGCTGTCCACGATCAGAGGTGTGAGGTTATGGACCTGGTCACCCACTGTGCAGAGAGGCGTGAGGTCATGGACCTGGTCACCCGTTGTGCACGATCAGAGGTGTGCAAGGTTCCAGACCTGGTCACCTGCTATGCACAATCAGAGGTGTGAGGTGATGGACCCGGTCACCTGCTGTGTACGAATAGAGGTGTGTGTGGTTAGTGACCTGGTTACCAGCTCTGCACAATCAGAGCCATGCGAGGTTACAGACCTAGTCACCAGCTGCACCCAATCAGAAGCTTTTGAGATTAGGGACCTGTTCACCTGCTGTGCACAGAAGTTTGAGGTTATGGACCTGGTCACCCCGCTGTGCATGATCAGAGGTGTGCGAGGTTAGGGACCAGGTTACCTGCTGTTGTCCAATCAGAGCCAGGAAAGATTACAGACCTAGTCACCAGCTGCAGCCAATCAGAAGCTTTTGAGGTTACGGACCTGGTCACCCACTGTGTGGGATCAGAGGTGTGCCAGGTTAGGGACCATGTGCGTGGTGATGAACCTGATCAGCAGCCAAGACACCTGACGTTTCCAGTGTCATCCCGCCTTCTTTCAAAACTTGAAAAGTCTTCAGCTATTTCCCAAAAGCTCGTCCATCTTTGAAAACGATATGCGTGTGCACAGGTGATACCGATGACTGAAGATTGAAGGTTAGAGCATTCCAGCCCCATGCCCATGTCCCATCCCATCTGCGAAAACTTGAGCACAAACATCTCCCTCTCTGAAGCTCCCTGAACCCGGTGGCAGGCCTGGGACTCAGGTCCAGTGTCCTGTCAGTTACACTGAACAAAATGTCATTCAACACTGGCCATGGGCCCTGTGCTTTAAAAACCACATATAAACCTCCCAAAGAACTACAATCTATGAAAGCTTTCATGGCTAGTATTTTAGGAAGACTGACCAATCTTGACCTAAATCAAAGCTGACACTGCCCAAATTAACTCTGACCCCAGCTTCGTGCAAAGGCAGCCATCGCCTGGCCGTCGGTGTGACCAACAGCCTGGGCACAGACAGGACCAGCGCCAGTCCCTCCCTGCACCTTAAGCGGGCTTCTGAGCTGCTGTCCATGATCAGTGATGGTGATGCCCAGAGCAGCTTTCCAGGAAAGCAGTAAACCTTTCAGGTCCTCACCTCACGAGGATGGCCATGTATACATCAACCGCCTTTGTTACTGCCCTGCCATTCTCAAAGAGGGGATGGGTTCAACTTCTTCCTCCTCCACATGCCCAACACAAGGCACAACGAGACGGCAAGACCAGATTGGCTGGAGCTGGGAAGTTGTGCGCTACAGATCAGGGCTGCGTGACTCAGGGAAGGCATCACTCGAAACACGTGCTGGAGGGCGGCCAATCCGACCCGACCGTCCACCTCCAGGGTCAGCCATGGGGCTCCTCTTGATGTGTCATCGGGATCAGCCCTCACAGAGCAAATGAGCCTTTCACTTCAGCCTGTCCTAGGTACAACACCGACTCCCACCTCCCACGTCCTGAACCAGCCTGTTCCGGGGATTGCTGTGGACATAGAGGAGCAGGCCCAAGACATCTAGTGGCATTTCCTGGCGAGGACACTCACCATGCTTGACCATAAAACTCGGGTCAACTGGTTTTTCGGAGGGACTGGAATTTACTTGTGACACGCATGGATACTGATTGACCCAGGGAGGGGCATGGAGGAGGCTGAAGAAAAACCCATGGTGACTGCGCCAGGCATTCCCGCACACACCGACATCTTCAGACTAGGGCGGCGTCCTAGTCTTACAATCAAACCGAAGCCCAGAGAAACTACGGAGCTTGTCCAAGACCAGCAACAAGTATGTGGGCAGCTGGGATTCAACTAAGTCCTTCCCTGGATCCATTCGCACTGCTCCTCGCCCCCCTCCCCCACTGCCCTGCCATGGCCCCCAATAGACACAGCAGATCTGAACATCAGGCACCCCGAACGCAGAGTACGGAGCAGAGCCGGCTTCTGCAGTGGGAACTCACACACATCCCACTCCCCTTCTTGCGGAATGCCCCGGGACTCTGCAGTATGGTCTGCAGATGTGGCCTCACTCTGCGCTAGGAGACCTGCGTGGCAGGCAGCGTTTTACAGAGTGCTCCTCCAGACGGGTCTCGTCGGCTGATCCATGAGACACGGGACACCTGAAGGAAGGGCCGACAAACCCCACAAAGTCGCTCCCAACTTGGAGAGGACAGGTCCAAGGCGGGGCTCCTGGCAGTCCACGCTTTGGACAGGTCTTGCTGCAACACACCTGACGTCTCCAAGACCACTAGTACTCTATGTGCTAGGGTATCAAGGGTTGGGTATGTGGCATTTTAAGTGACTAATCATAGGTGGTTTTCTTCTCTCCTACACCTGTTTAGGCTGAACGTGCACGTACATGCTCCGCTGCAGGTGCACTGCCGTATGTGGACCAGCAACGCTCTTTCCTGCCTCGGGTTCTCGTCACTGCCTTCCAGAAAACTCTCGCCTGCTTTACAGCCAAGCCAGGTAGGCCTGGTCAGCCGCAGTGAAATTCCTGCAGTGTCAGAGCTAAGTGCTGGCTGAGACTTTAACAGTGAAGACAGGGGAGTAATGGGGATAAACCGAGCAAAACTGTATTGTAACGCAGATGAAAGTCTAGAAGCAAAAGAACCTGATACCCCTAAGAGAGCAGGCGATTGCCTCTCACTATGATGTTAATAGCAGCTTGTTGTTTCCAGTGCCTCCGTGTGCCAGGGTTTCCAGTCAGCATTTGTGTCTATCTGCTCCTGAGCTACCTGATCAAAGTTCTGCAGAGATCAAGGATATCTAAATTGACCCAGTATCTGCAGGCTGGCTGCTCAGAGGTCGTGGTGTGGAACAGCCAGGACATCGCTTAGTCATACGGGGCACAAGCACGTCACTTGCCACTCCTGTCTTTCTATTTCATCAAACCCTCTTTTCTCCTGAATATTGACCATAGCAAAGTCATTAGCCTTCGAGATGCATTTGAAACATCAACTTGCTTTGTTCAAGAGGTTTAAGACACACGTAAGTCTTTCTTGCCATGCTCAACACACACGGCCGGCCGTTTCTGAAGTCAGTGCTTCTGGAACAAAAGCCTTGACCTGCCCCAGTGAATATTCACAATGAGCACACTGTCGCGAGGCTGCTTGGCCAACCAGCAGGGGGCAGGAGAGAGCTGCAGGTGCCGCGTGGGGTCCTTGCAAACCTGCCTCAATCAAGGGCGGTGCCTCCTGCCAATCCAGCGGCTTCCTCCAAGGGGAAGAGGCCTCTTCAGCTGCCACCGCACTGATTTCAGGCGGCTCAGCCAATGGGGCAACAGATTCAACAGAGTCCCATGTTGTTAAAGGAAAACTTCTGTTACCAGGCAACCTTAAAGTCAGATTCAACGTCAAATAACCAACAACACTGCTTCCAAACCAACATGCTACTAGTGCCTTCTTCTTCAATGCTGCTTAAACACGGAAAAGTATGAGGAAAAAAGAGCATGGCACTTACTTCTTAAAAAATAACACCCCTTCCAGGTTCATTTTACCCATATCAGAAAGACTTAGAACTGTGGATTCCCTACAGGAACGTGGAGTGGGGGTGGATCCCCACGCTGACCCAGCCTCACCCCAGTTCAGTCACCCCCCCACCACAGGGTTCACACCTCTCCAGGCCCTGTCACCTCATTAAGGAAAGGTGGCGTCTCTAAGCTCTCTTCGCAGGAAGCACCCGACGGCAGCTAGACACAGACACACCCACAACTGCTTTGAAATCCTGAACATATTTAAGGACTTCGTTATTAGTTTTTTAAAACTGTAAGAACAAAGTGACCCTGGTTCTACCCTCTCTGCCACAATAACACCGTGCACATCTTTTACTATTTATTCCTTCTCCAGCAGCTGCTGCCTGGCCGACTGCAGAAAAACAGCCTCTGGTACTCCCGGGAAGCCCTCGGTAAAAGCGTGAACACCGCGATCACGTCTCAGGACACCTCACATGTTAGGGTCACCCACAGACCGCCATTCCCAGTGCCTAGAAGGCACTGAACGGACGTCCTGCTCTTTGTAAATGTCAACTTTCCTAACCTAAGTTGTGTTGAAAATTTTTAACTGCAGTCCACACGTACTTCTTTGTGTCTTGTTTTTATCCTAGAGGAATATTTTTACGGAAAATTAAGCTTGCAAAGTTGAAGGATTTTCTGAAAGTCGACTCCTAATCCTGGAAGAAAAAAAAATGGGCCAAATGTGGTGCTCACGCCTGTAATCCCAGCAGTTTGGGAGGTTGAGGCCAGATTACTTGAGCCCAGGAACTCGAGACCAGCCTGGAAAACATGGCAAAACCCTGTCTCTACTAAAAATACCAATAATAATAATAATAATAATAATAATAATAATAATAAAGCTGGGCGTGGTGATGTGCGTCTAGTCCCAGCTACTCAGGAAGCTGAGGTGGGAGGATCACCTGAGCCCAGGAGGTGAAGGCTGCAGTCAGCCAAGATTTGCATCACTGCACTGCAGCTTGGGCAACAGAGTGAGACACCGTCTCATAAAAACAAAAAGCAAAAACAACTGTATAAATCATTATAGAAGGGAGCTGGCCAGGCGCAGTAGTTCACGCCTGTAATCCCAGCACTTTGGGAGGTCGAGGTGGGCAGATCACCTGAGGTCAGGAGTTTGAGACAAGCCTGGACAGTGTGGCAAAACCCCATCTCTAATAAAAAATACAAAAATTAGCGAGGCATGGTGGTGGGTGCCTGTAATCCCAACTACTGGGGAGGCTGAGGCAGGAGAATCACTTCAACCCAGGAGGCAGAAGTTGCAGTGGGCCGACATTGCGTCACTGCACTCCAGCCTGGGCAACAAGAACGAGAGTCCACTTCAAAAAATAAAAATAAAAATGAAGGGAGCTAATGTTTTTCATTTAAGGGAAGGGAGAAGAACATTCAGTATTTATACCTCTCACGCACACATCTGCAGTAGTGCCCCAAAGTATTCAAGATACACATTCCTACAAATATAGCTCAAAACTACTAAGTTACATGCTAAAAGAACATGCATTGTAAGAATGCTACATTATGTTTTTTGAGCATCTGTATCCAAATTTTAGCATACTGGCAGTTTTCCCTTCAGGTGCTGTATGCCTAAATTATTACATGTTTAGTCATTCATTTCAGAATTTATGACTTGCTTTAGGCAATAAACATAAGCTACTAAATTAATGACTTAGGGGAAAAGTTACTAAGTTAACTTGAAAGTTAAACTTTGCAAACTGAATTTGTTGGACCTCATGCAAGCTAGATGATCAGTTTTTTAAATTGTTTCTTGTGTGTTTCCCTCGAGGATGGAAATAGCTTCACTCTCATCCACTGTGCACACTGCAGCCCGCGCCTCTCATCCACCGCACCGCACTGCAGCCTGCATTTCACCCTGCACCAGGCTTTCCACACCTTACCTGAAAGTCACTAAGTATAACCAAGAAGGATATGTAAAGCAGATAAATGACCTCCACCCCCACATCCAGCATGCAAATGTTAAACATTCATCAAAGTAAAACCAAAAACCCACCTTAGCTCACGATTGTAACTGGTAGAGTTATGTGCATGGCAATTTGAAAAGTCTAGTTAAGTAAAAACCTAATTGAGACTCTCAAGAAATACAAAGTTTTTACAAAAAGACATCTGCAAACATTGACAGTGAGGAGAGGACTTCACTCTGCATCCAGCCTGTCCTGGAAGCCACGGCCAAATGCCAGGTTGTATGGATCCGAAAAGCAGGAAAAAACAAGTGTTGAAAGGTGTACAGTCTCAGCAATGTACAAATTCGATGTAGGATGCTCGGAAACCTTGAATTTCCAATCAGAAAACAGCAACATGAGCAAGTTTCCCAGCAGTGCCCACTTTCTACCTACAGCACGTGTAACAGTTACGCTGGCCACCTCCGGGGGGACAGAGGCTTCCTGGTCACATTCGCTCTGGCAGCCGCAGAGCTGGCCCCACCACAAACACCTGTCTAATACTGAGGAACCACTCTCTCCCTGGGCTTTGCTCACTCTAGCCAGGAGAGCGTATTTACAGAGTACTTTACTGACTGAGTCCTCGTTCAATGCGTCAAGCTTGTTGAAGGCAGGGCAACCCCATTCCTGGCCCAATTAAGTGAACTGAGCAGAGCAAATGCCTCCAGTTGGACGGCACTCAGTCACGACAGCAGCGGCCACTGTTCACAGGGCGCTGGCTTCGTGCCGAGAACAGTTACAAGCGTCTTTTCTCCGTCCAAGGAATGTGCACTGCAACCCTGTGGGGTCGTTTGCAACGTCCACCAGAGTTGTGAGGCAGCCAAGTCCAGGCTGTCTGTGGGCCTCGCCACGTGGCCGTCCATGTCCCCTGCAGACCAGAACTCACTGCAGGGACCGGGGGTTCCAGGGTTGCCTTGAGGCACATGCTCCCTTCGCCACCTCCTCCTGGCCCCTGACATCAACCCTCACCACTGCTGCCAACACTTGATTTTCTCATGGCTCCTGAGGGGCCTGTTCTGCCCTTCCCTGCTCCCTGCGTCTGGCTTGGAGGGTGCCCACATCAACGCCAACGCTCACGTAATCACCAACCCTTCCACGGGGCTTGATGCCTAGGAGTCTCAATATCAGAAAGTCAGATTCCTGTGCTTGTTGGAGAATTTCTTCCCATTGTACAAGTGAAGGAGATAAAATTCTAGGTGCCTGCAATAACCTCATTTCCACAACGAAGCAACTTCAGTAGTAGCACAAAACAAAACAGAAAAAGCTTTTTTTTTTTTTAAACTTCTTTTATACAAGCTAAATACAATTTAATTTTTACATCCACGTTCTCATCAGCTCCCACCTGGTGAGCAGGCAAACAGTAATTTTCAAAGAAACAAATTGTTCCATAATTTTAACACTTAGCATTATCACTATTAAGCAAGAATTATCCCAAAAATACATGATGATCTTGTTCTCACGTTCAAAAATTGATTGTCACACAGTGAAATAACACTTAATGCAAAGAAAAGTTTCTTTTCAGGTATCTGTTCTGGAAAAGAAAAAACAAAGATTTCTGGCAAAGAGATAAACATTAATTATGTAACAATCCAAAATGCCTCTGGGAAAAATGATGTCATCCAATTAGTTCTTTGAAGTGTTACAAATGCAGCTGAGTTTTAATAGTAATTTGTCCATAATTATCAAAATAATCTTTAAAAATCTTAGTACTGAAATAACTATAAATGGATATAATACGCAAAGCAGAAGAGCTAACATTTGGGGTAGATTTTGGTCCGTATTTTTAACATATGCATAGTTATTTACCTAGTTGAAGCTTATCCCTCTCTTCCTAGGCTCTTCAAGACTGATTTTCAAACATAGACTGGCTTTTGGTACATGAAGGCAGCTTTAAAAGAAGTCAGGATCAGGCCGGGCACAGTGGCTCAAGCCTGTAATCCCAGTATTTTAGGAGGGCAAGGTGGGCTGATCATTTGAGGCAAGGAGTTTGAGACCACCCTGGACAATATGGCAAAACCCAGCCTGTATTAAACATTTTTGTAATTAGCCAAGCATGGTGGCACACACCTATAATCCCAGCTACTTGGGAGGCTGAGGCAGGGAGAACTGCTTGAAGCCAGGAGGCGGAGGTTGCAATGAGCCAAGATCGCACCACTGCACTCCAGCTTGGGCGACAAAGAGAGACGGTCTCAAACTAGAACTTAGCCCTCAGGAAAAGCATTGAGCACCCCCCCACCCAAACCAACCCAAGGAATCACATGGCAATGGTTATCATCTGATTTTGACACAATAAAGTTGTATTCTCCTCTCTAAACACAATGGTAAACACCTGCCATCAGCCCACAGAAACTCCCAGGACCCAGTAACACTGGACTAGCAAGATTAATGGGCCACGTATGCAGGGTTCAGCTGGAGAAAGTGATGGCACCAAGAATGGTGTGTGCTCAAACCAGATTCCTTGCTTTCGGGGTGGAGGGGCTTCCCGGGAAGATCTAGTCCAGTGGGATGGTTTCCACTTCCACCATGAGGAGGAAACGGGGGGTTTCCTAAGGGCACTGACAGGACCTGGGTCACTGCCCCTTTGTCCTCTGTCCTGTTATGGGATGAGGGTGGGCTGAAGGTAGGTTTTCCCTACATCTTCCGGGCAGGAGAGATGGCGCTGACAAGTGGACGACGGTTTTTCCAAAACGTTCCCATGTTTATAACCTGTTATCAACCTGTTTTCCCTGGAGGAGATCAGTGAAGCAGCATCATTGATTCTCTTCCATTAGGGACAACCCGGCGTTATGGGAGGCAGGAGACAACATGCGAGCTAGGTCAGCCTCTGCGCGGGTCTGAGTCAGTCACTTGTGTCTCGTCCCCAGCGTGCTCGTCTATCAAATGGGCGGCCCCACAGACCAGTGACTTTGAACCAGAGTTCCATGGAGATTGCCCAAGGACAGGGAGGGGGAAGGGGGGAAGGGGGGGAGGAGGAAGAGGAGGGAGGAGGAAAGGGAGGAAGGAAGGAAGAAGGGGAGGAAGGAAGGAAGAAGGAGAGGTGGCGGAAGAGGAGTGTGGAGGGAGGAGTGTGGAGGGAGGAGTGTGGAGGGAGGAGTGTGGAGGGAGCAGTGTGGAGGGAGCAGTGTGGAGGGAGCAGTGTGGAGGGAGCAGTGTGGAGGGAGCAGTGTGGAGGGAGCAGTGTGGAGGGAGGAGCAGAAGGGGGGTTCTGTGAGGAGGAGGACCAAGTTTCTGAGGTGTCTTGGAGTCAGAGTTGGCAGTGGCTTGGGCTCTAGGCCCTCTGTTGCATAGTTTTAGGCTTTAACTATTTATATTTGTGGACTCTTTAAAAGATTTAATTTGAAGAAAACCGGAGTTGGGGATACCTTGCTTCTAAAACACACTTTCTCAAGCCTGAGACTAAGTGCTAGGCATTGCTCATTCTGTTACGATCATTTCCTCCTATTTAAAATCAGCCGCACACTCCCAATCTCCCTTCAGTGTAAACACCACCTTTTCCGAGGATTTCAAACAGCAGAGCGAGCGGCCCGTGACCCCAGCCGTGGGCACGAGGAGCCAAGAGCAGACGTGTGGAGAGGGCTGCAGATGACACGAGAGGTAGAGGCCCGGCACCTCCCTACAGGGGCTGTGCTCCTCCAGGCCTAAAGGACATCCTCGCCTCTGGGGTGAACAAGCAGCACAAACTATCAACACTTATTCCAAAAGAACACGAAGAAAATTCAAACGAAGTTAACACAGTTATCCCAACACAACACTGCAGCAGCCCAGAAACAGGAGGGCCAGTGAGCCTGAGGTGGGCGGTTCCAACAGCGGGACAGCGATGTTGGCATTAGGGCTTTTCGGCAAAAAAAAAAAAAAAAAAAAAAAGACAAAAGGTAACATGGGCCACCCATTATTTCCTACCAGTGGAAAGACACGCACAGGCCCCCAGATGCCAACGGCCCGTTGGGAACGAGCTCACGCAGCCCTTCAGGTCTTTGCACGAGCAGGCACGTAGTGTCCTCAGTACCCCCGCCCGTGACACACACACCACACTTGACTCCCATACCTGAGGGTCCAGGGGAATGGCGGGAAGTTCTCGGAGGACCGGGCATCCTGTGAGGACACTGCATGACTATGTACCTCAGAGGGGTCCCCGGGCAGGTGCTCTCTTTCCAAAGGATGAACTGGATCCTGACCACACCCAGATCGCGCTGGCCTCCAAGCCGAGCGCCAACATCTCACATCCAAAGGGATGCACAGGTACCTGCTGCACGTAGAGCCCAAGCCCCTCGCAGAGCTCAGGACGAACCCAGTGTCCAGGCCTGGGGCCGTCACCAGCCAGGAGCGGTGTCCGGGGCACTTCCCAGCGATGGCCACAAGAAGAAACAACTCAGGACAAAGCCAGTGTCCAGGCCCAGGGCCGTCACCAGCCAGGAGAGGCGTCCGGGGCATTTCCCAGCGAGGGCCATGGGAAGTAACAACTCAGGCCCATCAGGGGCTTCCTCATTATGCGGGTGTTAGAAGTAGAGACAGAGGTTCAGGTCTAGTGGCACAAACAGCGACGAACCCCATGGAAATGCGGGCGTGGCCCCTCCATCCCAACAGCCTGCATGGCTACTCCATTCTGCTCCCATCACACACGTCCCCACCCAGCCAAGCCCCTTCTACTTTCCCCACTGGATTCATCAAATCAAACCTCGCTGTCCTTGGCAAATGTACCATTAATTTACTTACTGCCCAGTAAAAAAGCATACTTCCAGTTAACATGACACCCCCGCTACGATAGAACAGCCTTAATTCAGACATGACGCAGAGGAACAGAGGGAGGAGGGGTCGAGGGCCGTCCTGGAATCGGCAGCTGTTTTCTGGGGAAAGTCTCCCTCCCACCCGAGCCTGACACTCGTGCTACACTATCCCCATGGTGTCTGAAAGCTCCATGAAGACAGGGTCACTCTGACCCCTTCACACCCACAACGCCAAAGAGGACCAGGTGTTCAGGAAAAGCCTCCTGCTAGTGCTGAAGACAGGAATAATTCCTTGTGGTGCCCAGAATGTCAGGAGAAAATAAGGCACCATGTGGACACCTTCCAGGTGAATTTTGGAATGACTCTACCGAATGCCAGTCATCCTTTTTCAGAACAAAACCAATACCGGAAAACATGTGTCGCCAGCAGAGAGATGGTCCTTTTGACGGCTTACAAATAAACCTACGTTACGCTGAATTTATCTCAAGCCACCCTCTCTGTGCTAATGTAAAAAGTCTTCTTTATTAACCAGTAGCCTTTTTCATCTGGTGCTTTTTAACAAGCAAGACGGTCCCGTAACACTCAGGCATTGTTGAAAACCTCAAATGGAAGCCTAGAATCCTCTTCCGTGCAGCTTCACTGCAAAATATTTTGACGTGAGCCAAATCGTGCTATTCCTACATCTCCGTAGGAAACTCAAGGCTTCATCAAGGAAATGCAGCATGATTTCTGCTAGGCACAGAAACTGGTGGGGGGGGCATGGAGTTGAGGGAACATTACATAGAAAGAACACCGCGATAATCACTTGCATGAGAGCCACACTGGCCGGCAAGCCCCGGACGGCTCGGTCTCTGCACAGTCAGAGACATGAGGCCTGAAGGGCAGACACCTGGCACTGTTGACCACCCCAAGGTCGTGGCCTCTGCCCCTTCTCTGCTGCTCATCAGTTCCAAGCTTCTGGCAACACCGCCTGCTGCCCCCACTGCCTCATCGACCCTTTGTGAAAAGCAAATGTTGCCAGGATAGCTTATGGGTACATTTGCCAGGAAAGCAGCTCCGATTGACGCTGAAACCCCCTTCTCACACCCCTGGCAGCTCCCTTGCCCCCGATGTGCACATGCTTGCAGCTCTGACCTTGCTCAGTGTCCACACAGGCTCTGTCTCCTAAAGAGCCGAATGCAGACTCAATGTTGAGTCAGAAATACACAAAGAGGGTGATGGTTACGAACTGCCTGCCTGCCCCCCAAAACACAGGTTGATATCCTCACCCTCAATGTGACGCCGTCAGGTGGTCTTTGGGAGGTGATGAGTTCCCGAGGCTGGAGACCCTTGAATGGGATTTGTGCCTCAGAAAGAGGCCCAGCAAATCCCTCGCCCTCCCATTGTGTCAGGGCCAAAGAGAAGGTGTGTGCCAACCAGGAAGGAGCCCACACCAGAATCCACGCGTGCGGCACCCTGATCCTGCCTTCCAGCCTCTAGAACTGTGAGAAGCAAATTCCTGCTGTTCATAAGCCGCTCAGTCAATGGTGTTTCGTTACAGCAGCCTAAGCTGCCTGAGATGACGATGCTTACCGCCCTACAGAAACGGCTACTCCCCTCTCCCAGAAATGGGGGTTTAATTAAAATCCCTGTCTCTCCTCGCAGCCACCACAGATCTCACTCCCCCACCCCGAAAGCCAGCAATTGCTAGGATTAAAGGAAAATGAGGATCGTTTTAGACCAGCCCCTCCATATCGGTCTGAAGCCTGTAACTTTGCCCACTTCCACGGTGGCCGTGTCACTGCATTGCCCATGTTAGCTCTGTGTCTGCACTGGGTCCCAGGCTCTGCACAGACTCCTCTAGGTGCCCATCCAACACAGCCATTTCCCCTTCTGCTTTGCAGGTTGTCCTTCAATATCCAACCCCCACCCCTCTGCAACCCAAGGCCTTCCGATCCAGGCATTCGGGGTGGGCTCAGCCATGTACTGCAGTCCTCGACTCAAGTAAACCAGGCCCAAGGCGTTGGCACCAACGGTCTACTGGCTGTGGGGTCTACCCCAGCCACACCAGGGCCTGGGAGGGGAGGCAGAGGAACCTGTGAAGCTGCCAACAGCCATATGGGAACAGGGGACCCTGGGATGAGGAGGATGCCATGGAAGGAAATTCAGAGAAAGAAAGAGCCCTAAGGCTGGACGGGTCATGCCGAAAGCCTACACTGCTGAATTTTCCAGGTTTCTGAACTCAACCACTGACCCACACAGCACATGTTTCCAGAGTGCTGACCCTGCGTGGCATTGGATACGGCAATAAAGTAGGATCCCCACCTGCCCCTTTCCCGACACATACACAGGGCATCCATCCTGGCAGGAAATCAGGCCTGGGGTCCCAGTTGGCACCGCAAGCCAGGGAAGGGGGCCATTTCAGACGGACAGTGGGTGCAGCCTTGCCAAAGCCCAGCAGTCACCTGCACTGCCACAGCCAGGCTGAGTCCAGATCAGCCGCACAGAAACCTGACCCTCTCAAGGGCACGCCTGAGCTCATTAGGGACAGATACCGTCTCTTGCTTATCTCCAACACTTTCTCTGCATGTCTAGTTACAAATGGACGACACAGTCTCGGAAGCACAGCTGTGACTCTGGAGACAGATCCGAGGCCTCCCCCTGCTCCTCTCCGTGGTTCCATTGATGGGGAGGGGCCGCTATGGCCGCGAGGCCGCATACCCACAGCCTCCCTGCCACGGAGACACGGGCCTTCGACGGTTACTTCTGCCAAAGAACCCTGCTGCGTCTTGGAGCACACCATGGTGGGCGGGAAGCTCCACCCGGAGAAACAGCGATGCCTCTCCCCAGAGCCAACGGAGGGCACTCCCCACCCTGCATTCAGCAGATTACTTACATTCTAGAAAACATCTCAGTTAATGGGGAACAGTGAAATGAAAAGGCCACGCTAGAAAGTTTAGAAGGTTGTGTGGAGTCTCAGGAGGTCCAAAGATTTCTGAACCAAGACTGCTGTGGTCAACGAGCTTACAGGGAAAGTTTCCACGCCGGCCTTCAACAAGCAACGCTCAGCAGAGAGGAGCCACGTTCTGGGCAGAACCTCAGAACCAGAACATCGGACACCACAAAGTCACAACAGAGCCAACAGCAACTGAAATACAGCGCTCTCCTAAGATGTGTGTGTCACCTGCAGAAAGTCACCACACATTAAGATGGGGGAAGAAAAGGATAAGGTTAGAAACAAATTTGAAATAATTTCTACATACGTACAATTTCTACATCCACTGGCTTTCTTCCTGGGAGTCACAATTTTTACATGAGATGCACATCCCAGTTGGAAGGAGTTTGGGTTTTCCGTGGGCAGAGACAAGGGCTCTCCAAGAAATGTGAACCTTTTCTCACTCACTGAGCCGTGTGCCCTGAGGCCGTTCTGGCCTGCCTGAGCACCTCCCTGCTCTGCCTCCAGCCAGCTCCTTCCAGCACTCACCCCACTGCTCCCAGAGCCTTCACTGGACCAGGATCTCCTCTTCTGCTGCTGTCTATCTTTCACTTTAGGGCAAATAAGTTGGAAAGTAGAAAGTTATAAGACCCCTTGGGCTTTTTAAAAATTTGTCTTCTCGGAAAACAAAGAATACTAATTCTACTTTCATGGTTTAATATGTTGCCCCCATCTGCATGTTCATGGATGTATGTTTTTATATATATTCTAATCAGTACTTATAGAAGCATGCACTGTTGGCTACATTCAGTTCAATTACATTTGATATAAGAAGTTTTAATTTCAGTGAATTCAGGCACTCAAAATTTAAGCCCTCTGACATCTATTAATCAAATGGAAAAACGACAGGTAGATATTACAAAAATCAAGAGAAGTGTTTAATATAAATCCTGGACTTTTAGATATTTCCACAAATGTAATGTATACATTAGTACACGACCTTGAGCATTTTCACAACTCTTTGAACTAAAATTCTATTCTTAACTTTTATTGGTCAATCGACATCCATATGTGATTTTAAGCAGCTCAAACATCAGCTCTTAAAAACAACCAAAAATGCTGCGGGCAAATTCCACCAAGCAGCAAATAACGGAACTGCACCCAACAACCCAGGTACCTCCCCTGAGGCATCTGGAACTTGAGGATTACGAGCAGCCTTTGGTTTCTGAGGCACCCAAGAGTGGGGACTCCAACTCCCCAAGTCTAAGAAGGCCTCAGCGATAAGGAAAACTGATCAAAAAGTCATCCCTGCCGGCCCCCTGCCATGGGCTCCCCCCTGCCAGCACTCAGCCACGTGCTTACAGATCTCACTTCCTCTCTGTCCCGCAAAGCTTGACTCCTGATTCCAGCCCTGCTGCTTAATGGGATGTGGCCATGGATGTCAACTGCACCTGTAAGGGTAGAAGCTGGTCAGGATACAGGATCCTGGCCATCCTGGCAGCACTCAAGCTGATACTATAACTTTGTAGTGAGTTACTTAATGCAAAGGTTTAACTTTGAAAAATTTAGATGTGTATATTCTAACGGAAATTCTGAATGTAGAACACAGGCCACACCCTCACACAGATGCTGTCTGGCCAGCACTCTTTTGTCTGTCTTTTCAATAGACATTTTTAAAAGCAGTTTTGGGTTCATAGCAAAATCAAGAGGAAAGTACAGAAAGTCCTCACATATCTCCTTTCCCAGCACAGGCACAGCCTCCATCATTCTCCTGCCCTCACCAGACCAGCATGTCTGTAAGACCAACAGACCCGCATCAACATGGCACCACCACCCACAGTCCTACCACAATCAAAAGACTGAGAAAGCTCATCTATAATTACTGTCATTTCCAGTATCTTGCATCCTGTAAGTTGCATTTGCTTTTGGAAATCCTCAGAGCAATCATGAAAGAGTAATACCCTATCATCTCTGAAACGCATGCAAAGTCGTTAAAGGGTTTTGATTATAGGAAAGTAGCTGGAAAGCAAAGCGCCCGTTAGACATGGCAGCCGTGGTAGCACAAACACATGGTAGGAAGGTGGTGGTCATGCTACACACAGATGGGAAGGGTGTGGGGAGCCACAGCAACCGATACTAGGGAGGCACCTGGGCAGGAGCTGAGAATGTACCAAACACGTTCGATCATGCAACATTCACGGACCTTGAGTCCAGCCACCGCCGCTGACATCCACTGTGGCCGGGGTGTCCTCTGCCACAGAGACACACACCCTGCCAAGGATAGTGTACAGATTAAATGTCAAAGCACAGACATGCTCAGGTCCAGCTGTTCACACAGAAGCAAACACAACACATTTCCCAGACCCCAGCAGCATGACTCTCCACCTGACTACAACCCCGTCCCATTTATTCTCGAACCCGTCTCTCCCGGACCCCACAGCATGACTCTCCACCTGACTGCACCCCATCCCATGCATCCTTGCATCTGTGTCTCGGCCCTCACTCACTCCCCTCACTTCCTCGTTGGGTCAGGAACCAAGAGTCCACTGTGTGCCTGGTGCACTGAGCCTTGTCAGGGGCCTCTGGGCCGCATGCTGGGACACGCAACTAGGAACTCCCAGTGTACACGTTGGTTTCCTGCAAGACGCTTGGCTCTTATCTGCGGGAGCCAGGAGCCGGCACCCACCCCTACAACTGACTGCACTATAGAAAAGTCACAGAAGGCCCCTCACCAACCCAGCAGCACCCTGAGGCCACATCCCAATTGCCTGCTGGCTCCGGAGCCTCCCACCCTGTGAGGGCTCCCTCCTTCGGTTCCCTGCCTTGAATCCACTGGTTCCTCTCCTCATGGGACTCTTTCCTGTCTTCTTCCTGTCATTTTCCTGTCAGCAAGCACATGTGTCCAGCCTGACCTTGCTGATGTGCTCCAGCTGGCCCTGGACTCGAACCGCGCTGCTGCGGCTTTCCATCAGTGTGACATCTGCGAGTTACCTCCTGGGAAATGCCAGGTGATGGTAACATCAACCAGGAGGCACCGCTGAGAAGTAGAACGCATGATGGGGTGCCCAGAACGTCACGTCCTTGAACAGACGCTCCGTGTCTTCTCCTCTCCTGGCAGAGCTTCGCTGTAGGAAGGCGGCCATTCTTCCAGTGCTGCTACTTCCAACACCGGTGAAAGCAACCTTCAGAAATGAACGGTGTCAAAGAGGCAGGACCCACCAGCAGGGCTGCCAGCGGCCGGACGACCGCAGACCCAGCATTCCTCAGCCACCATGGCTGACAGCCCAGGCTCCAGAAGTGCACAGCTTCAACCTCAGGAGTAAAAACCCTCCCAAGCCAACTATTATTTTCAACAATGGGATTGGGGAGTGGGGTGTTCTAACCCTGCCTCTCTCGACAGCACAGATCATCAGATCCCAGTTCTTATAGGATTGGGGAGTGTGTGGTGGGGGTGGTTCTAATCCTGCCCCCCCTTCATAAAAAAGAACTGGGATCTGATGATCTGTGCTAGGTAATTACTTTGCTTCCGCCACATGCAGTCATCCTCAGCACCAGAAAAAGTCAGAAGCGTTGAGTGATGACACCAATACCAACACGTGCTGTTCTGACAGCTCCGGTAACTGGCTGCACAGATACTAACACAACAGCGGTGAGATTCCCGGACATCACCAGTCTTCCCAAGGATTGTGTTCCTGAATCTTCTGCGTTGGGAATAACGGTCTTCTTTGCCAGGGCTGAGCCATGCTTCCCTCTTGCCTGTCCTCTGCCTTCACCAGCTTCGTGCGCGTTTCCGGGCAAGTGTTTGCACAGGTGCTATCACTTATTTCCACAGCGAGAATATACACAGACACCACACAGAAATGGGCAATCCCGTTAGGAGCTGTGCAAGGAGATCTAACTTATCCCAAGTGCCAAATTCCTGTTGCCATGAAAATTAAACTAACTAAACTAACGTTGCTATGACCTCATCTCTTACTGTACCACTAAAGATCATCCGGGTAAGAGGAGTGTGCCTCTGCATAGCATTCAGCTCACGTTTACATGTCGGTTTTCCCTGAATATGGTTATGTGAGATAGAAATCAGTGAGATGGGGTATAACATCTAGTATAGGATCGTTGTGTCTCCTAGGCTCAAACACTTCCTTTAAGATCCTCAGAAAATGAAGTTTAACTCTGGCGACGTGAGTTACAGAGTAACTTGTTTTGGATACTGTCTCTTTCACTATCTAAATATCAACACCAAAGAAGTTCTTGAGTTCCTTTTGAAATTGAAAGGAATTTACAAACCGTAAGAGCCCCAATATTAAAGGATACAATTCAGTCTTTTTAGCATATTCTCAAAGCTGCACATCAACCACTAGTATGTAATTCTGGGACTTTTTCACCACGGGCCAAAGAAACCTTGAACCCATTAAGAGTCAGCACCTGCTCCTTCCTTCCACCAGCACCTGGCAATCGCCAGCCGACTTCCGTTTCTCTGGATTTGCCCATTCTGGACATCTGTTGTGAGGAGAATCGTACAGTGCATGACCTTTGGCGTGACCTTCGGTGCTGGCATCTTTCACTTCCAAGGTGAGTGGAATCTCACAGTGAGTGACCTGTTGACAGACACCTGGACTGTTTCTACTACTACGAATGCTGCTGCTATGAAGAATCTTGCATAAGATGTTTTTTTGTAAAAATGTTTTCAGTTTTCTTGGGCATATGCCTAGGAGTGAAATTCCTGGGTCGTATGGTGATTTCATGCTTAACTTTTCTGAGGAACTGCCAGACTTTTCCAAATCAACGGTACCATTTTACTTCCCTTCCCACTAGCAATATATCAAGATTTCAGTTTTCCCAAATTCACCACCATGTCACTGTCCAATACTGGGATTTTACCCATCCCAGTGTTTCTGAAGTGGTATCTCACAGTGGTTTTGATTTCCATTTCTAAGATGACGAATTCAGCTAAACATCTCATGTGCTTTTTAAGGCATTTATATGTCTGTCTTTGGAGAATGTCTATTCAAATCCTTTGTCCATTTTTAAATTGGAGTTTTATTAAGAGTTTTTAAAAATATTCTTGATATCAGGTCCTTATCGTGATAATGTATCCTGTTCTGTGGGTTGTCTTTTTACTTTAATAGTATCCTCTGAAATGAACATTTTAAATTTTGATACCATCTTTTTCCCTTCAGTTGCTTGTTATAGCTCTAGACGTCTCAGCTAAGGAAACACTGCCTAATCCAACCTAACAGTTTCTCCAGGATTCTCCCCTAAAGGTGTCATGGGCTGAACTGTCCCATTCCCCCCCCAAGATTCCCATGTTAAAGTCACAACCCCAGAAACTTAAAATGTCACTGTATTTAGATACAGGGCCTTAGCTTGGCAATTTAGGTCCCATAAGATCTTAAGAGTAGGCCCTGATCCAGTATTACTGGTGTTAAGATAATTTAGACACAGTCCTTAGTGCTCCATGCACATAAGAGAAATCTGTGAAGACACAGAGAAGACGCCATCTACATAGCATGGGGTGAGGCCCCAGAGAATCCAACCCTGCCCGCACCTTGATCCCAGGCTTCCAGTCTCCAGGAAAAGGGAAACAAGATGCTATTGTCTAAGTCACACGGTCTGTGGTGTCTGTTTATGGTACCCAGCAGACTGACAGAACGGGTCTCACAGTCAGCTCCTTACATTGGATCCATGTTGAGCTTTGCTTGTATGGTGAGGAAGGGTCCAGTCCATCCTTTTCCATGTGGATACCCCAGTTGTCCCGGCACCACTGAGTTGTGAAAGGCAAAAAGTAAAACAACCCTTACCGTCCTTTCCCCAACAACAGATTAGAAGATACGCTGAAGAATCGTGGACAATTTTGTCAGTTTAAGCCAGTGGTTTTCAAATTTTGGGTCTCAGGAACCCTTTGCACCTTATTAAAGAGCACAAAAAAGCTTTCTCATCAGGCCGGGAGTGGTGGCTGCTCATGCCTGTAATCCCAGCACTTTGGGCGGCAGAGGCAGGTGGATCACTTGAGGTCAGGAGTTCGAGACCGGCCTGACCAACATGGTGAAACCCCGTCTCTACTAAAATACAAAAATTAGCCTGGCATGGTGCCGAACACCTGTAGTACCAGCTACTAGGGAGGCTGAGGCAGGAGAATCGATTGAACTCAGGAGGCAGAGGTTGAAGTGAGCTGAGGTCACACCACTGCACTCCAGCCTGGGTGGCAGAGCAAGACTCCGTCTCAAAAAAAAAAAGTAACAATTTAGTTTATTTTACAAGGATAAAGTCATTACATCTTAACAGTCTTAAAGAAGAAACCATTTTCCAAAATAAGCAGCAGCGTGGCAACAGGTTGTGCTGCTGTGAAAACACCTAACATCTCTGCACCTCAGACAGCAGGGTTCTCATGCCTGCATCTGCATTCAGTGGGCTGCAGAGCCGTGGCTGAAGTTTATAAAGAAAGTCCGACCCCATGCTGATATACAATTAGGAAGCAGTATTTTCACTGTGTTTTCAGATCACTTTAGGTATTCTCTGCCGCCAAATATAACAAGTGGCACTTCCGTCTTCCGTACAGGCTGTCTGCAACACAGTTTGTGCTCTGGTCGTTGGACCTTTCTGCCCCAATTCCTTGTAAGTCGACTGGTCCGTCCTGCAATTGAATGGCTTTTACCAGCACACGATTTTGTAATCACACATTGGTTAGATAACACTGATTCAGAGTTATGAGCAGCTTCCACATTTCATTATATGAAAAAAAAAAAACCGCATCAATATCATCATTAATCACATGAGAAAGTGGTAGACACAAGATTTTTATATTTTAGTATTCGCTGGAAAGCTCAAATGCCTATCATTGGGAATAATGTAAGGTACTTTCCTTGAGAGGAAAGTCATTTTGTTCATTTTTCACGCCACACGTGCAAATACCTCCATCTGAAGTGGCATCTTTTGTAAGTCACTCTTTATAGAAAGGCGGCCGTTAGTGGAAGAAGTGGTTCTGCAGGTTCATAGCTCAGAGGCACCAGTGCTCTCCCAAGATAACCACAAAATCCGCAGAAAACACACCTGTGCACACTCCCTGTTTCTCACTCAGAACATTCCAGAAGGAACCCTGAATCCCAATGCCGCAGCGGTACTGAAGTTTGCTCTCACCCACACAATAAACCCAGCGAGCTCCCCCAGTCCCCACCACAAGGCCACAGCCTTGGTCCTCTGTCTGGTCTAGGAGGGCTCCTGCAGCTCCAGCCTAACAGGGAACAGAAGGCACCCACATGTCAGAAAGCCCTCATAAGGCCTGGCGAGCACTTTTGTTTATGTGCCAGTCAAGTCCGTTTGACAATTCTACAGCCAGCTGTACGGCAGGCAGCGAGGTACCCAGCAAATACTCAGGGCTCACTTTACTGAGGAAGGAAGGTAGACAGCGAGGTACCCAGCAAGTACTCAAGGCTCACGTTATGGAGGAGGAAGCCAGGCAGATAGTGAGGTACCCAGCAGGGTTCACGTTACCGAGGAGGAAAGGAGGGTGGAGACAAGCGGGCTGCAACAGTCTGTCATAACCTTTAGCATTTACAAGGCTCGCTGAAGATTATCCGATTTGATCTTAACAGCTCACAAGATAGGCAGAGGCATGACTGTTTTCACTTCATAAAAAGAGATCCCGAGAACTGATGAGCACGTGCTCTTCCCATGGGCTCCCAGAAATCATGCTCAGACCATCTCTCAGTTGTATACATGTGATAATATCTCCGTCACGTCCCCTCTCTGCAGGGGAATTTTACTGCCGCCCTGCTGTTCCTTCGCACCCCTGCCCTCTCCTGCATTTCAGCCATGCCCACCGTCCATGGGGAGTCTGCACCACCCCACCCCCGCTGCTGCTGATGGCTTGGGTCACCCTTATCTTTCATTTCCACCGGCAGGGACCTGTTCTTCCTTCAAATGCAGCTCAAACTCACTCATTGTGTGAAGCCTTTTCCAGCCATCACAACCGTCATGTGTAAAATCAGTGTGTGGAATGCTTCATTTAGAAGGTGCTTATGTTGCCTCATTGGCTGTGAGCAGGGCCAAATTCTGAGCAAACCCGGTGGTCCCCTCTCCCCATCCCTGCTCCAGTGCACTTAAAACAAGGATTCCTGGAAGCACCTTTTTAGTCCAATTCACGCATGAGTCTGAGTTGCAATAAAGAAGCATCCCTTGACCAGGAAGCAGCAGGGAAGCAAGAGGAGGGAGATGCAAAGACCCTCCGTTCCCTCTGGGACCCCAGGCCCAGCCAGGACTGAGAAGGGCAGCACAGCCCGGCAGACCTGCACACCTGATGCGACCCATACACACGGCTTCCCTGGTCCTCGGTCCCCTGCTCTACCCTCACTGGCCACTGTGGCTCTGGGTAGAGGCAGCTCCCGGAGCCCCAACACCCACAGCCAGTCCCCTCCTTGCAGGTCTCAGCTGTGCTCTCACTGCCTCCCTGATGCTTCTCATCATCATCCACGTACCGTGTCCACTCTACCCCACAGCCCTTGCTACCGCCCACCCCACCACGGAGCCTAGCACACAGCAGGTGCCTCAGACGCCCCAACGGGCGGGCATGCCAGGGTAGGGCTTGGAGTTCCAAGGGCCATGTCCTGCATACCACCACAAGTGCCCAGGAGGCTGTGGAAGGGGTCTAGGCTTCAAGTCTGCACTCAGCTTCTCCCAGCCTGAGGCCAAGAACCTAGCAAGGCAGCGCAGCTGGAAGCAGGATCCCAAACCCCCTTTCCTGCTCTTCAAGAGGAAGGGGGCCTCGGGGCACAACCCCATGGGGGCCTTCCTCCTGCCAGGCTGCCTGTCACAGCACCGATACCTTCACCGCAGGGAAACCCACTCTTGTGAGGAGAAAACCACCAAGTACCACAAGGAGCCACGTCCCCCACAGCATCTCCTGAGACCAATCAGCGACAGCAGCAGCTGGGCCCCACATAGCACGCACCGAGTCCGAACCCGCCACGCACACCACAATGCCGACCATCTTGAAGCTCAGTTTCGACTCGTCAGGGCCCTCTTCCAGGAGAGCTCGGTATGTCTATCCTTCCCTGGGCTCACAGAAAGGAGCGAGACTCAACCCTGAGTGTGAGCAGAGTCAAGCTCCCACTAGCTGTGCAGACAATCTCCCTAGCCCTGGCCTGGAAAGGGGCCAAGCGCAAATAGCCATCTTTTGCCCGTACAGGTACGGAATTCAGCCAGCTCTCTCAATGGAGTTGTGACAGGTCACTCCAGGCTCCTCAGTGCTCTGGGGTTCACTTCGGGCCACTGCACCTTTGAAACGTGGCTGTGGACTCCTCTAGGCTGCTCAGTGTCACGGCCCATTTCATTCAGACACTGCAGGCCCCTGCCGTGGTGTCAGTACCCAGGACACCCCTGCCGGCATCCTCCGAGATGCTGCTGCAGCTGCTGTGATCTGAGAACAGCCATGCACAGGCATCAAAGGGAGCTCTTCTCAAGTCTCCTCCAAGAGCAGTGGCTACAGTTTTGGAAGACGTTGCACTGAATCCTGGGTGAGGCTGGCTTGGTCTGCAATCTAAGCCGGGTTGCTGGGGAGACACTCTCTCTTGTAACTGACAGAGGCTGTTTGTGGTAGCTCTACCAAGACCAAGAATGGCAACTAATCTGAGATTTACTATCCTTACTTTCTATTTGATGTTTCAAAGGAAAGCATCATGAAGTTCCAGTAGCAAGGAATTTTCTATAATCTATCACATCAAGATACAGCAGAAATGTAGCTAAAATGTTCATAGGGTCTATGCAGAGGAAGAGACGAGTCTATCTCAGGAAAAGTGCTTGCTGGCTTTTCAGAAACATAGTGAAATCTCTGCCAAGTAAAAGGTTGTTTATACTTTTGCTTTGGAAACAGAGGGAAAGTTCTTTCTTATTATTTGAATACATTAACTCTATTTAAGTGTTCTGGTAGACTAACTATTAAATATTCAAAAGGAAGTAATTCTGTTCCGTCTATTTCATTCTTTAAATGCAGCTTTCAAAAAATGACAAATACCTGGCCGGGTGAGGTGACTCACGCCTGTAATCCCAGCACTTTGGGAGGCCGAGGCTGGTGGATCACGAGGTCAGGAGATTGAGACCACCCTGGCTAACACGGTGAAGCCCCGTCTCTACTAAAAACGCAAAAAACTAGCCTGGTGTGGTGGCGGACACCTGTGGTCCCAGCTACTCGAGAGGCTGAGGCAGGAGAATGGCGTGACCTGGGAGGCGGAGCGTACACTGAGCCGAGATCACACCACTACATTCCAGCCTGGGCAACAGAGCAAGACTCCGTCTCGAAAAAGAAAAAAAAAAAAAATTGGCAAACACCCCATGTCTGCCCTGGCTCCGGCCATCTCCACGGAGTGGACAGAGCTTGGGAAAAGCTCACTGTGGGGGCCCAGAAGGCCGGGCCTGGCCTTTGCTCAGCAGATGAGCAAGAGGGTCAGCCTCCCTAGGGAAGAAGCCCATATTTGCTATGTTACTGATGATAGCCACATAAATTTCTATTTTGCCTCCCACACAGACCTGGGATCGATGTTTGAGCAAGCGGCTCGTGCCAACAGTCCCTCCATGCCATCATTTCCCTGACCTCCCCCAGAACAGCCAGGCCAGGCAGCATCCCCACATGGGCACTGGGGCCCCGGAAGATCCTGGTCCTGCTCCTCTTGTCTCTCGTCCCTGCAGCACCCTGGCTTGCTGTGGAAGCCCAGCAGTGCTGGCTAAACCCACGTTCACCTGGGGCATTCCGGAGAAGCCTCTGTGCAGAAATCAACTGGGAAGCAGGACTGTTTGTGCTGGCAGGTCACTTGAATGGATTTGCAGAATTCAGTTTTCAACACAGGTGCCACCACCAAGTCCCTCAAGCCCTTTGTGAGCCTAGAGCCACAGAGCCATTTGCAGCACTCTCACAATCTCTAACAACTCTGAACAGAGACCTTGCTTATCCAAAGGACCATAAAATTTTCCGTGCAAACAAAGTTTGACATAATGAATTAAAAGTGAAGTCACCACTTCTATTTTCCATTAATCCATTCATTCAAACAAGTATCTCTTGAGTATGTGCATCAAATACTATGGAATTAGGATTTAGTCCACGCCTTCAAGAAATATACATCACAGAAGAAAAGGTAAAGCTTGTAACTAACAGTGGTGAAGAGGCAAGAAATACACATCGCAGAAGGAAAGGTATAGCTTGTAACTGTAACAGCGGTGAACAGGCAAGAAATAAACATCATAGAAGGAAAGGTAGAGCTTCTAACTAACATCATAAAAGGAAAAGTAGAGCTTGTAACTAACATCATAGAAGGAAAGGTAGAGCTTGTAACTAACATCATAGAAGGAAAGGTGTAGCTTATAACTAACAGTGGTGAACAGGACAGTATCTTACAGGCTCATCAGGCGCCACGGAGGAGGAAGGCATGGTTTACATCCACCTGCAGTAGATAAATATTTCCTGGATAAAGTAACTTTTCTACAGTGATATCTGCTCCTTATTGTTTAATCTTGCTCGATAGGGTATTAAATTACCACTGTATGTGCTGCTTATATAAAATACATCATTGTCAGGGGAGGTTATAAAATAATACTTCACACAAGCTTGGGCTGTGAATGGTGCGAGGCAATGGGACGATATGTTCCCGTGTTCTCGAGACACAGAAGGGGCAAGACCCTGCTTCCCTTCTCCTCCCCACCACCCTGTTCCCAGATGAGGGGCAGAGGCAAGGCCACCGTGCAGTCCTAGAGCTGGCTCCAGGGCCAGGACACCACGCCCAGACTCTCTGCGCCCCATGCGATAAATACAGACTGTGGGGCAATCACCAATTTACCTGGCAGTGGGGAGAGTCCTTCATCAATAGCCTGTTCCTCCAGGAGCCAGGACAAAGCAGGAGCCCCCAGGAAAACTGTTCCGGGTGCTCCTGAAACCTGGGCAGAGTCACAGTCTGGCAGGAAGCACCAGTGATGCAGGTGTGCCCAAGACTGGGAGGATGGCCAGATGCCTGGAGACCAGACCGGCCTGCAGGAGATGACAACTTCACTCTGCTTCATTAGAGATACAGTCTGGGCTTCACTTTTGTATGTGGAGTCTCACAGTACAGAAATATCACAAAGAGATTAGACTTCGTATACCCCAATTTTTTTAATTAAAAAACACATTTATTGCAACTAATTCTAAATCCAACAAAGAAAAATAAATAAGTATATAAAAGCATGCCTCCAAAATGTAAACCACCATCTCTTTACCCAGGGGAGACCCAAAATTTAGTTTATCTTTTCTTCAGTATGATCTCATTTTTTTAAAGCCATTACTGAGGTGTCTCCTCACTGCCCCATGAGGAAGTTCTTGGGCTCTTCAGGGCTCTTTGCTGTTTCATCATTTTTCAGGTTTAAGGGCAGGATCATTTTCCCACACTTGTTTCCCTGATCACCAATTTTTCACAAGGACATCATTGTGCCTCAGAAAACCTAGTAACTGAACTTCATTAAAAGTGAAAACAATAAGGACATGTTGACTGCTATGACAGCATCCTCAGTCACCGAATATCCCTGGGGGACCACACACACCCCCAATCTCCTTGGAACCCCAGCATGCAGGTATCGCTGTGGCTGACAGGACTGACCCACCCTGGGGGAGGCATGAAAGCAAAGAGAAGAGAAGGCAGGTGACTCATTTAGGAAACTCGGGTGATCCTCTCGAGTCACGTTTCACAGGATGTCAGGTGACCAGCCACATGTAGGGAACCTCCTTGGCCTGGCAGGTGGCAGACTCCTGGGACCCTCCTCAGACACGTTAATCAGAGAATCTAAAGGCGGGCAAACTCTGAAAAGTATCTGTAAAGGAAGGACTTAGCTCTGCTGTGAGCCCACTACACGTGGGGTCACGCAGGATGCCGCTCCCAACGTCCAGTCTCCATTTCACCCTCCTGGGAGGAACACCCGTCAAGTCACAGAGCACGGTCTTCAGCGAACACCTTCCTGCGCGACCTCCCCTGTCGCCCAGCCCTGCAGGAGTAGCCACTGAGTAGAGGAAACAAGTCTTTGCTCCTGACCCATCCACCTTGACGCTGGGCATAAAACCAGCACTGCTACGTCTCTGCGGAAAGGAGTGGCCCTGCACAGGAATGCACTTGACAGCCCCAAGGAGGGGCCAGGTGTGGAGGACCCGGCCTCTGCCCGCAGACACGTCAGCACAGCATCCTGGAGCAGAACCTCCAGCCCAACTGAGCCTATAGATGGCTGCAGCCCTGGACAGCACCTTCATGGTGAAGCAGGGGACTGGGCCAGAGCAGCTCAGCAGGGCTGCCCTGAATTTGCAACCTGAAGAAGCTGTACAGTCGTACGTGTACTTTGCCTTAAGCCCCTAGGTTTTGGGGTCACTTGTCACACAGCGACAGACAGTGGATGTGCACAGACTCCCAGGCCACGATGGCCTCTGCCGGCCTCACCTAGGCTGTCTCATCTGTTCCCGTGACATCACGTTTCTGAGAGCCAAAGGCTGCCAGGAATCCGTCTTTCATTCACAAAGTCGTTACAAGCTCACAATACAAACTGAAAAAACCCAATCTGTAAAATACAACGTATGACGTAATACAGGGTGAATGCCCAGGCACATACACACACTAAACAGGCGCAAGTGCGAAACAGGCACATGCACAATTGTACATACATGAAACAGGTGCACACGTGAAGGTGTACATGCATCAAACAGGTGTGCATACACACGTGAAAGCACCAGACATGAAGGGCTGTCTTTGGAATCTGGTTTTTAGACATCTCCCTCACCCTTTTACATCTGCACGATCACAAACACAGCACACCACAGTACTGAGGGGAAGCCCCAGTTTCTCATGGGGGCACATGAGGCTTTTTATTTATGCCACAGGTTGCATCACTACATTCTAGAAATGCAAGGCCCCGCACTGCCAGGACTGGGTCAGGTCCACCCTGTGCTCCAAGGACCAAGCCGCCTGCCAGCCCACACGGACCTGCCCCTCGGATGGTACGGCTGCTTCTAAAACAGAGGCTCAGGCCCACCCAGAGACCTGCAGTACCTGTTATTAAATCAAGACTTGGCTGTGGGTAAACGTTAAGATTTTTATTAATCATGACTCTGAAACATTCAAAGGACCATAACTGAATGCTCCTTTCGCAGTCACGGCGTGTCCAGACGCTCATAGAGAAGGCCAGGGCATGGGAACCCATGGAGCCCTGACAAGGCAGACTTGGAGCTGTGTGGCTCAGTTAGCACCGATTTTGTGTTGACACTTGCCTTTTATATTCAGATTAAAATAAAAAATATGCAAAAGTAGCTCACATTCTATTTCAATTCTCTATTTTTGTAGTAACTGGGCCCCTTTCCTTCTGGTTTCCCAGCCAAGAGTTAAATAGGCCCAGCTGGGATTTGTTCAAGTCTGAGCCTCTGTTGTAGAGTAAGTGAGGGGGGTAGGGAGGGGAGCAGGAGTGGTGAGGAGGAGTGGGAGATAGGGAGGGACAGAGGGAAGGATAGAGAGAGAGAAACAGCCGAGGGCTGGAGGCAGGAGAGTTGCTCCCTGGCAGCCTCAGGCTCGCCGGTCCGAGGTAACTGAGCTGGCATCACGCATGCGGTGCCATCATATGACTTGGCTGACACGCACCAGAATTACAACAAGATGCTTCAGGAGAAGAGTAAGCACCAGCATCTTCAGGTTAGGGTAGAGTCCTGGTTTCACGCTTGCCTTGTATGACATTCTATAAATTGTAAAGATAACGCATTTTCTTACCAGCCACGCTGTTCCCCAAATACCAACTATAATAAAGACCAGACAGCATCTGAGTACTGAGCCTGTGTCAAGCCCCGTGAGGTAGGCATCATTTACTTTGCTAGAGAAAGAAACAGGCTCTGAGAGAAACTTCCTGAGGTGAGGCAGCTGTGTCCAAACCCACCTCGTGCCTCCTGAGCCTGAACGTGGAGGACCCAAGTCATTCACATGAATAATTTACCTACATGCATGTCAGATTGAGATTCAGCCCCCAGATCTAATCATTTCTATGCAGGAATGTGTCAAGGAAGGTATACAATTCTATGAGTTCGAGCTGGGGGAACAAAGGCAGGCACCCTCGACACATACGTGGTGCGGAGGCGCGCGCCCGGTGCAGGGGCGGACAGTAGCACGTCCAGCCCTGCCCAGTCATACAGCCACCCTACCATGCCAGTGCAGGGGCCGCCACCGCGTCTCGGGGAAAAGTAGCTTCTCCTGCACAGGAATCTACCCCTGAAAGTGTGTTGCTGAGAAGGTTTGGACCAACATCTCAGAAATCAGACACCGTGTAACACGCTTATCTATACAGGCTGCCTATGTCAGGGAATCACCAATAATTCCCATCACGCCATCAATTATTTCTGGCAAATACTCATTATTCTAAGTTAACTGAGGCAACACAAGA
Organism: Macaca nemestrina; assembly: GCF_043159975.1. Classification (NCBI taxonomy): domain Eukaryota; kingdom Metazoa; phylum Chordata; class Mammalia; order Primates; family Cercopithecidae; genus Macaca; species Macaca nemestrina. The sequence continues at coordinate 226,791 of NW_027257861.1, forward strand.
ACAACATAATGGAAATGTCAGAGTCAATCAGCTCCACCTGCTGAAGAGCTGGGACTAATGATGAAACCTAAGGAATCCTGGAGAAAGAAGTGCTTGGGCCCTCGATCCAGAACCACAGACCCCACCAACGAGGGTCTAAACAGGACAAGCCTCGGCCTGGAAAGGCTGGTGTCCGTGGGTCCTGGGAGGAGCACCAAGAAAACTCAGGGGCAAGCCCCACGCAAGCTCGGCATGTCCTATCCCACGCAGTCGGCATCAGCCACAGGGATCTTTTGTTGTTTTTTGTTCAGGAAGGAACATATTAAAAAGCCCGGGGCCCAGGACCTGGACTCCTCAAAGCTCTCCACAGAGCCGGGTTAAGTGGCACCTTCCCTCATGTTCAAGTCAACTATATATGGCTGCTGAGGGCATCTTAGAGCAGGTGCAACACTGAGCTTTCTTGCTGTCTGGGGAAAGCAGGAATTCCAGGCCTCTGCCTTCCTACCTCCCCAGAGGCTCTGGCCCAGGTGAGCTCAGCTTCTCCCAGGTAAGGAGCACAGACCAGCTTCCCCCATGCTCCTCAGGTCACACAGGAGCGGTGCAGACCCTTGCACCTTGGCAGGAGCCCTCGCAACCCACCCCAGAGGCAGAAGCCCAGCCCTGTGGCCCCGGCCTGGCAGGAGGCAGCTGCTGGGGACCCTGCTCAGGGTTCAGCACAGCGAGGTCCAGCCACAGCAGGTGAGACATCCACCACCCGGCCATTCATCTTTAACCTAAAACAGACACAGGAATGCGGCAAGGGGTTCCTTCCCTTGACAAACCGTCCATCCTGTTCTCATCTCTCCCTCCTGCCCCAGTTACTGTGCCCAAGGCCACCCAGCACTGTGCCCAAGGCCTGACTCCCAGTTTCACAGGGAATCCAAGACGATTATGATTTTGAGAAACTGGGAGCTACATAGAAAATGAGTCGGTAAAGCCAGTGTCCACTGATCCTCCACTCCACACAGCGGAGAACAGTCCTCGGGATAAAACTCACGGGGCAGGGAAGATGCGATCAAGGCGGGCAGGACAGAGGAGCCGCAAAGCGGGTGGTTCAGGGAACAACGCCACGTAAACACAAACCTAAAGTGCTCAGCGGCTGGAAGACAAAACACAGGAGACAGAAACACTGATCGTTTAAAAAGAAAAAAAAAGCCTCACTCTTAAGAGTCAATCAAGATTTAAGTTCTCAAGTCACAAGGTATCAGCACAGACCTCTCATAATGCCTGAAACTTGGGGCAGTAAACACGTGAATCAGCTCTCCCAAGTCCATCGTTTTCTTTGATGAGCCTCTTGAGTCTCAGGCTGGTTTCAAAATAAGCGCTTCTCTGTTTGTTGATGATTTAATAATTAACATACTTGAAAACACATTGACTTCCAAATTAACCTGCTAATAAAATATTAATTACCACACTGGCTGTCATCCACAGAAAAAAACACGATCACTTTCTGGTTGTAAAAACATTAGAATTCGAAGCCCCTTTGGCCATCTGAACAGCCCCTGCTTTTTACAAGGGCATTCCAAAGCTAAACTGAAAAACTAGTCCAGGCCGTGATCGCTGGGGGGTCGGACTTGCCTCATCACCCCACCTCCCTTCTGGAATTAGACAGACCTTAGACTCTTAGTCTGATGGGAAACATTTACAATGTATTCTCTCCGAAGCTACCTGGAGGATTCCCTGAACATGACAAAGCCTTGGTCTCCACAACCCCTTATCTGACAACTCTCTCGGCCAACTGTCAATCAGGAAATTTTCGAATCTACCTATGACCTGGACACCCCTGCTTCCAGTTGTCCCACCTTTCCAGACCAAACCAATGTACATCTTGTATTTATTTGATGGATTGTCTCATGTCTCCCTAAAAGCTATAAAACCAGGCTGGGCTCTGACCCCCTCGGGAATACATTCTTAGGATCTCCTGAGGGCAGTATCAAGGGCCATGGTAACTCATTTGGCTCAGAATAAATCTCCAAATGCTTCAGAGTTTGACTCTTTGCTGACATGGTACCTTTCATGGGTATTCATCTGGGGGACTCACAATCAACGGGAGGCAGCAGATGCCCACTGTGCAAAAGTCTCTGCAGGACTGAACCTCTGGCACGGCGACTCCAACCCCTAAAGCAGCAGCTCTACCACGTCCCACGGCCTGATAGGCCTGCACCTCCCGGACTTCTCATTTCAGAGTCTCAGCAACAAATCTACCAAATGTCATCAACATCACAGAAGATTCCTCGAGGCATTGGGCTGTTATTTCTCCCCAAGTTTACTCTAGAACCAGAATGGCAACACTCGGAACAGGATGGTTCTCAGTCACTGACCCTCCTGGTAAATACACTGTCTCCAAGGCCCTTTCCCGCCAGCCACAGCTTCCTTGAGTCAGGCTCGAAGGCCACCTCCCCAAGAAGGAAACCTCTTCAATCCAGCAATCACAGCTCCTGTTCCCATCTAGAGCTTGTCTGCCAGGAAGGGAAGACTCCTCATTCCAGAGACAGCAGGTGCCACAAACTCAGGGTTGTAGCCATTGCGAAGGCGAACACTCATGAAATTAATACACTTTTTCCTCCTTGGATACTGACGTTTCCTCTTCTGGAGGTCAGCCAAGGCCATCTGCACGAGTCACGAGCATGATGGCTCCAGCCCCTCCTTCGGTGTCAGCAGTGTGGCTGTGCTCTGAGACCCTCCTGCACCAGCCGGGCCATGCACCTGTTCCCACCACTGCTGTCAGCAGACTACAGCGATTCTAAAATAATCAGCAAGCTGAGGTTCCGAAGGATGCATTTTAAAGAAAAATGTGTATGTTTTACTACATGAAATCAGCTACACCTTTTGCTACTCTAGAGGCTTTTTGTTTTGCTTTCCTCAAGGTTCTCTACAATGATCCCGACAGTCAAGGTTCCCAGTTACAGGCAGAGGGTTGGGCAGGCCGCGTCTGATGTTTAACACACACAGAGGATCCACGTCAAAGCATTTTCCCTGTTCACCTACATCATCGGGACAAACTTTAAGCAGTAATAATCTCCCTGTCTGGAAAACTGAGCTCACTTGAGAACTAATGTAACAAATGTGTTTGACAAAGTTGCAGGTGGACATTTTAGTGAATGAATCACTATTTCAAGGAGGATAAAGGCTCACTATTCAAAGGCATGTTTTTGTCAAGTTTTGTAATTTCAGCTTCATGCATTTAAATCATGAAGTGAGGCTTGTACCTGATACATTACAGAATCTCTACAAAATAGACAAAATTCCAATTCTGCACATTCACTCTCATTCTTTTCCATATGCATACGCATGGTGGTAATTTAAGTTGGCATTCCAGCAGAATTTCTAAATTAAACTGTCTTCTATTTTAACACTACGTGTCAAACATTACACATTCCATTGTTAAACATTTATAGCAGTGTCTGTATGGCCAGTTTTAAAGATTTCTTCCTCACTAAAAACAAGCGTTTAAACAGTAAATGGTCTACTCTAAAATATTCTAGAGACAGAGATACATTTGGAGAGTGGACACACTTAACACAGAAATCCAGAACATCAAACAGGCACAACCAGCAGTGAGGGTGGAAGGGGCGCCATGTGAGTGCCCCTAAAAACACACACAAGCCTGGCCGCTTAAAAGGAATGAATATAGCTCAACACTCCTATGTGAACATTGATGTGTCTACTGCCTTACAGAATCCTCCTAGCTGAGCTGCAGGAATCTTCCTTGGAGCCTTTTCTCACCTACACTGCCTACAGGTGCCCACTGGGCTCCCTGGCCAGTATCGTGTCTTTGTTTAGAATATCACAGTATTTGGAGGCCTGTTTAATCCCAAATTGGGGCCTTATCATAACTCAGACACCATCCCTCAGGGCTTGTGGGCCAACTTCGGCTAATGCAGTCTGCTCCACAGTGCCCTGCAGATGGGCTTGGTGCATCCACACGATTTTAAGATTTGGGGCTGCCGTTTTCTGCAGTCACAGATGCGGACTTACATATTCATCATGACTGAAGGCAGCACGTATTTTTATGTTCCTTCTGTAATGGTAATAATCATGGCAACATTTCCCCGATCCTTAAAAAACCCTCCTAACAGCAGTTGCATTCCACCCCCTTCCTTAAAATTAATCGAATTTACCAAACTAGGTGAAATCAGTCTTCATGAGAAAGTGACAAATCAGTGTTCACACAATGGCATAGTAGCTGGGCGTAGAGTGTACATCAACATCCCAAACTAAGCACCCATCACAATTATTCCCAACTCGCAGGAAAGCTAGAAAAATTAGAATGCTTAAATCATACTTATAAATGAAAATAACAAGAAACCAAAGTTTCTGAGGAGCATTTGTTAGCCAAGCAAGGAAAGCCATTAACCAGTGCTGATTACATTGCATTTGATTACAGCAGCCAAAGACGTGTCCAGAGGAAGAGACCTTTAAAGATTAGTGTTTCAGTAAGAATGGTTGCTTAACAAGATCAGACTACTGGGCTACACCAATCATCAATTAAAAAGCAAGGCAAACGAGTGAGAGTCATTTTCCTTAATCCTTAATGTGTCAAAAATTACCACATTGGTCAAGCTGGTCTCCAACTCCTGACCTCAGTTGATCCGCCCGCCCCGGCCTCCCAAAGCGCTGGGATTACAGGCATGAACCACCACACGCCTGGCTGAGAAGTGTTTGACAGAGGCTGAGGGGAAGCTCCTGTCCCTTCCTGGGACATCCACATCTCACCCAGCTTCCCACACCGACTATGACACTCGAAGCATCACAGCAAGGGCAGCTGCATCCCCGCAGTTTTCTACACTAATGCCACAGCTACGTGAGCAGCCACAGCCCTAGAGCTACCACTCAGCCTTATCGTGCTGGCACAAGCACAGCGGAAACAACCAAGTCCCCAAGAGGGAGGAGTGGGGACCCAGGGGAGTGAACCAGGAGGGAGGAACGCGGCCCAGGAGAGTAGGGAGGAGTGGGGGCCCTGGGGATTGAACTATGAGGGAGGAGTGGGGGTCCAGGGGAGTGAACCAGGAGGGAGGCGTAGGGGCCCAGGGGAGTGAACAATGAGGGAGGCGTAGGGGCCCAGGGCAGTGAACCAGGAGGGAGGTGTGGGGGCCCAGAGCAGTGTACCACGAGGGAGGAAGGTTGAGTTCGGCCCAGCGAGTGAACCAGGAGGCAGGAGTTCTGCCCAGGGAGTGAACCAGGAGGGAGGAGTGTGGTCCAGGGAGTGAACCAGGAGGGAGGAGTGTGGTCCAGGGAGTGAACCAGGAGGGAGGAGTGTGGTCCAGGGCGTGAGCCAGGAGGGAGGAGTGTGGTCCAGGGCGTGAGCCAGGAGGGAGGAGTGTGGTCCAGGGCGTGAGCCAGGAAGGAGAAAGGAGGAATGCGGTCTGGGGAATGAACCAGGAGGGAGGTGTGTGGTCCAGGGGGTGAGCCAGGAAGGAGGAATGTGGTCCAGGGAATGAACCAGGAGGGAGGAGTGCAGTCCATCGGTGTAGGGAGGAGTATGGTCCAGGGGAGTGAACAAGGAGCCTCTGGGGGTAGCAAGTTCACACACCACAAATACCTCCCAATCTATCCGCGTGCAGGAAGGGGACGGAAACCACACAGGATTTGCAGTGCTTTCTCCTCACAGATGAGGAGGATACTGACTCATGCATGAAATCAGAGCTAAAGTTCTACCACAGGGGGAAGACGCTTCACAGACCCAAATGGGTGCAAAAAGAAACCAATCATACAAGATCAGTGGATGGAACGGGATCAGAAATTTAAGCCTGTAACAAGCTTTCAGAAAAAACTTCACTTGATCTGCAAGATGACTGCAGCTCTGCTTGATCATTTCTGCAAATGTCTAACTCGCGATGAGCCATCTCAGAGCCGTTCAACAGGAGTAACAAAATCAAAACGCCAAGACATCCTCCGTATTTTAGATAGCCTGCAACAGTATGGAAATGAGCAGCGGTGCCAGAGCTTTCAAGTTTCTTTGAAGTAAATTCCAGCATGAGGGCAGTATCTTCCTGGCTGAAGCAATGAGGTGGGCTCCTGCTCACCGCATGGGAGACCAGCTTTCAGCTCAGCTGCTGTCAAGGGTCTGCAAACCATGATCCCCGACCGAGCCTTGGCCAGGGAACCAGAAGTGAATTTTACACTTTGAAGTTTTCACAAAAGAAATATATGCAGAGACTTCTGTGGCCCTCAAAGTATAACACGTTGCCTACCCTGCCCTTTACAGGAGCTTCTAGCTTTGGTGTCAGTTACAAAGTGTTTCTATAAAATAATGTCACTGATTCTCAAGCATGCCAGGAAAAGTCACACTTCTCAACAACCCTCAATGGAGATGCACCATCCAGTGTTTCACACAGATTTTAGTTTTTTAAAAGCCAAACTAAGGGAGGTAATTCAGCTAAGTATTATAGTAACACAATTTGAGATACTTAATGATATGTGACAACAGAATAATTGGCATTCCTGTGACACAATAAACTAGCTCAAACACAAAATAACAAATCAAAGCATGTTTTGGCCCCTCAGAGTGATCAGTGAAATTGGAAATAACATTCAGTTAAATGACACTTAAAAAAAAAAAAAAGCAAAAACAAAACAAATACCACTACACCATCACTCCTTAAATTTATTTAACTACTGTTGCCAAATAAAATGGAGAGACTTCTTACTGCAGGTTAATAATCAGCCATCGTCACCATGAAATAGACCACTGTGCAGGCTCAGGCCCTCCAGCCCACAAAGGCAGGGGGAGGGGGGAGGGAGGAGAAATGAAGGCCAGAAAGAAAGGGACAGGGCAACCATGACCCACTCAGCAATTGTACCCTCCCACCTTTCTTCTGGACTTAAAATTTTGGAGCCATCTGGGTTTACCTTCCTATGTCCATAAGTCAGCAAGTTCTCGAAGCCAGAAATTTACCATGTTTCTGGCAGCCAAGTCCTCTCGGCCTTCCCCCATGTTTTAGGGCCTCATCAGCTCACCCCTGGGTAGTATCAATGGCCTCAAATCTCCAGTCAACCTTGCACTCCACAAACTGAAGTATGCCAAGAGCCACTCAAGGCTGCCACTGCCGTGACCAAAGGCTTTCGGAGACAGTCACCAGCACTGTACAAATCCATGTGGCTTCACCAGGCGCAAAGCGGCTCCAGCATTTCATCCAGTCTGTCGCTGCTACCATAGCTGTGAGTCTATGATGTGTCAGGAAGGGAAGGAAGACACCATGTACATCATCTCATTTAAGCTTCAGTGTCACAAGGTGGATTTTGTCGTGCCCGTTTTATGGATCAGGAAAGTTTTAAGGAGGGCAAGCACAGGGCCTTGCTGACAGAGCAGCAAGCTCCGCAGAGGCCTGGGTATGACCCCCGCCCCACGTTCCCTGGGTCCTGATGTCCACTCCTCCCCCGTGGGAGCCTGATCCTGGGTCTGTCTGAATTGCCACCATTCCTAAGACACGACTCACGTCTGCCCACCTCCTCCTTTATGGGTTTCCCGCAGCCCAGAGGCGTGTGCTCTTCCATCCAGCCAGACATCACACTTCAGCACCTGCACCTGACACCACTTCAGCCAAAAGCTTCTCTCAAACCTCCCCCAACACCTGCCGGTCACACAGCTCTATACCCCTCACCTTTCTCACACGAATTCTCATGTATTCCTGTGTAGCACCATCCAACTGATTGTAGTCTGAAAGGAGGAAGCTTTGTAGATAAGTCTACGTTCTACTTTACTCCCAGCCCTCCGTCTTGCATGAGGCAACCGATTAACAGCAAATTCATTTAAGCACAACGTTTCCATTTGAAGAAACGCACAGCATAGAGCTCTGGTCATAATTAAAAGCTTGTTTCATTCGTCATTTGAAATTCCATATACTGCTGCAACAGCAGCACCCCCTCCTCGCCAGGCTCTGCCCTAAAGACATCTTTCTTCCAGCGCACGACTCCCATCAGAACCCGGGCAGCGAGAGCCCCACAGGTTTCCCAGCGCCTCGGGCTGCGGCTTCCACGTTGGGCCGGCACTGACACCACGGGAGTCGTGCCCCCAACAACTACAGGATCGGAAGCTGGCCGACTGCTCTGTAGAATGGAGACATGTTAGTAATCCCTAATATTTCCACTGACAGGCTGCTCAGCTAAACTGGGAAAAATCCACAAAATAGAAAGAACCCATGGGGAGGAGCATTTCTCTCTCCAACCTGGCAGCAAACGGTGGCTGTGCAGACGACCTCTTCGGGATAACCATCGACTGCATCTCAGGTCAGTAACAGTCCCGCTGAGGGCCAAAAAATCAGCTCCCCCAGGCCCTCACTTCCTAAGGGTCAGCCGTCCCAGGCCACCTCTCCTGGAAGATCAGCTCTGACGCACCCACGACGGTCAGGAACCGGCTCTGGGACTCATTTCCCAGGCTCCTGCCCACCGCCCTCTCTCTTCTTCCTCCTCCATCTCCCTCTTTCACTCCCATCCTCCCTCCACCTTTCACTTCCCTTCTCTCCTTTCCTCTCCCTCCCTCATTTCCTTTCAGCCCTCACCTTCCTCACTGCACTTCCCAATGCAACTCAGCTGACGCATTCTCAGGTCAGTAGAGGGTTTTCTTTCACTCTATGTTTTTATTGCAATGATCGTTCTTAATGAACAGAAACCTGTTTCGGACCATGTGGATGCCACCTCATGACCAACTGCTGCCCCGCGGCTCCGTGTCCACTCAGTGTCCTCACGGCACAGGCGCCCAGCAGTATGGCTGTGACCAGGGGTAGCAACATGGGACACGGGAGAGGTATTCCAGCCAAGAGGCCCTGCGAAGCCTCCCCAGCAAACCAGAGCAAGGCCCAGGGCGGTAGGGAGAGCGCTGTGCTCATGCCGTAGGCAGTTCAGCTTCTGCAAACTGTCCATCGACTGCAAATTACTTTGTTTCCATGGTTACAAAAGAACCATAAGCATTCCGAAATATGTTCTTGGTTTCATGTTTGCGAAATCTAAGCAGCATTATATGAAAAATCACTGAATTCTGCCCGAGGCTCTAGGGGTGTTTTCCTCTCTGAAAGGAGCCCCTTCCGGGACTTGGGATTGAGTGACAGCCTTCAAAATCACGGTTATCCTGGCGGTAACAGGGAACTCCTCAGCCCCTCAGGAGCTGGGGCCCTCGACAGCCCCCACGGCTCCACACGCCAGTGTTCTGAGGATCACACGTGTGCAGATAGCAAAGTTTGCTGCACACACGCCAGGTGCTAACAAGCCGCAAACGTCTCACTCATACTTGCTAACCACATCTCTTCTCTCAGCCTCCACGGCGTTTCACACTCTGCCTTTATATAGAGATGAACCATGCGTCCTGAGCGCTACAAAGATTCACCTCCTTCTGGGCAGAGGGCTGCATCTTTCCATCACGGGGTCTTCACGCGAGCCAGCACAGGATTTGCAGAGTGGGCGAGTCTAATGTTGATGACACTTTCTCAATATTCCCTTCACACCCCTCCAAAAACAAGAGTACTGCCAGCTTCTTACCGAGGTTGTAGAGAGGAAAATATTTCTCTCTTATTTGTCACTTTTTAACGTAATACTTGTGACGAATGTGACTCTACATGTACACCATAAGCACCCACACCGTGAACATTCTGCTCTCCCGTGCCTGTATTCACAGATCACAAGGACAAAACTTCTCCATAGTAACCAAAATATATATATATATATATATTTTTAACATGACTTCCACTCATCTGAAAGTCACAGATGTGGCTTTTCCTTCATAAAAAGATCCAAATGATCCACAAACCAGGTTTAATAAACATGTTGGTCCAGGTGGGAAAATGACCCCTCAGCCTCCCTCCCCTCAAAGACCAGGGCAGCCAGGAAACTGCGCTCTCCAGTCAATGACAGCCGGCAGGATTCCCTAAATAAGCAGCTGGAAGATTCCCATCTGGCAGAGGGCACCTTTCAAGACTCAAGATGTCCCCGCTCCCTGAGTGTCCTACAAAGAACAGACTACCCAACTGAGGACTGAGGCAGTAAAGAAACATGTTTTTGGCCGGGTGCGGCGGCTCGCGCTTGTAATCTCAGCACTTTGGGAGGACGAGACAGGCAGATCACAAGGTCAGGCGATCGAGACCATCCTGGCTAACACGGTGAAACCCCCGTCTCTACCAAATACACAAAAAATTAGCCAGGCGTGGTAGCGGGCACCTGTAGTCCCAGCTACTCAGGAGGCTGAGGCAGGAGAATGGCGTGAAGCTGGGAGGCAGAGTTTGCAGTGAGCCGAGATCGTGCCACTGCCCTCCAGCCCGGGTGACAGAGCAAGACTCCGTCTCAAACAATTAAAATAAATAAAATTTAAAATGTTTTCAGCAAATAGCATCATCGACCCCCAAATGAGAGGTACCATTTTCATTCTAGGAGGGAAACACTACAAAGCACGTACATTTTAGCCCCATAAGTGAATTCTTCGGGCGTTCCTGTGTCCGCTGTCAAATGCAGCACATCACCTCAAAAGGCAAAGTTCTATAAGTCACATCCAAGGAGGGGAAAAATCATTCTAAGTTTTAGTAATCCAGTAAGAACCTGATCCAGAGAAGCCTACTTGTTCCAGACTCTAAGCAGCAATATATTGCTACAATGTAATGAAAACAAAGGGATGATTAAGAAAATTTCAATGCTAATAAAAGACAAAAACGTAATTGGATTTATTCTACTCTAGACAGAGCAGCCAGGCAGTTCACCCATACGTTATTATCGTTGGTGTTTTTCAGGCAGGGTCCAAACTCTGTCAACAAGGCTTGACAGCAAGGGCATGATCTCCACTCACTGCAAGGTCCGCCTCCCAGGCTCAAGCGATTCTCTTCAGCCTCTGGAGTAGCTGGGACTACAGGTGTGCAGTCATCACGCCCAGCTAATTTCTGTGTTTTCAGTAGAGGTGGGACTTCACCAGGTTGCCCAGGCTGGTTCCCTGGGTCTCAAGCTCCCAGGCTCAAGCAATCCACCCACCTCGGCTTCCCAAAGCGCTGGGATTACAGGCGTGAGCCATCACGCCTGGCCCTTTTTTAAAATTTTCTTTTCAAGTGATTAATGTGCTTCAGAGTCTTGTCGGCATTAAAAAAAAAAAAAAAAAATAGTAAATTCTGTAAGGGAAAGAAACCATTAACACGTTTTACACTTCTCAAAACTCAAAACTGAAATGTTAAGAATAAATGTATTTTATTCACAGAAGTAGCATTCTTAAAGTTCTGTAAAAGTGGTACCATGGACACCACCACATCACAGACGAGCGTGGCAGGACTGCTCAGATTCAGAACACATTCTGAACAGTCCTCCTGCCCCTTTCTTCAATGGGAACACTTTATTCTGTCTTTTATTCAAATTAAGTATCTTGCAAGGGAGTTGAAGAAAACTGCAGAGCAGATTTTAAAACTTCATTGCTTTTCTCAATTTTCGCCACATTCTGATGCATTTTACTGACTACACGACCAATAAGCCTAAAGCTTTTGGCATCGATAAAGACAACGCACCTTGTAGCAATAGGCTTTTTCTTTTCTATACAAAGATCTATAATTTCAGCTAGTAAAATGGGCATTTCACAAATATTTTGCACAATTCCTAGCACAGATTTTAGCAAAATAAAACCGTTATCTTTCTGCAATTAAATAACCAAGCATGGGAAACTGCACAGTTAAAATAACCATTCCATTATTTTATATAAACACAAATGAGAAAGTCGAGTATGCTTTGGAAAACAGTATTTCCACATGCCAACGATGAAGCAGAAAACAGTTCCTCAGCCTCATATGACATTTGACAACCGAAGTATTCTGACCCAAGCCCAGCCCGGTTAAATGGAAATGAAGTAAACATGTGAGTGACTGAGGTGGGGCACTCTGATAGTCACAGTCCAGGAAAGAACAGCTAACATCTTTCTTCTTCATGGGAAAACCAAAACATACTCGAGAGACCTTGATTCTTTAAAACACAGTCTGCCCCAGTACTAACCTTAAGCTCCCATTGATCAAGATTGCTCTAACCACAGAGGTGTTTTTCCAGGCCCTCGAAAATCACGGACATGGTACATACACAACGTTTTCAAACACTCAATGCTGCCAATTTGTTAAATGTGCTGTGATACCAGAGGTCTTGTGCAGGACCAGAAGCGTCGCAGCCTGGTTACCTGTCCTGGTGTTCAATGCTTTGTGTGTGCAAAACCTGCTGTTACAATTTACTGGGCTTAATGTGATTCAGTTCGTCACAGAAGAGAGCTATGACATTTACATAATTCCACGCATGGATTCTCAGGTTCACCTTCCACAAGTGACTGCTCTGTCCACGGGACGAGACAGCGGAGGGAAGACCCAGGAAAGGCCTGGGAGATGCCAGGTGCTCACAAACTGGTATCAGTCTGCTGGTTTTGGCTTAAAGGAAAACAGACATAGAAGAAATTAAAAGGGCTCATTACACCTAATATCACAATGTTCTCAACTTTACCTTAGCCAAAAATAAAAGCGGAAAAGCAAAACTACTCCAGGGCACGATTCCAGTGCTAATCTGAAACATGAAATATTTAGAAGACAAAGCTTATTGTGAGTGCAATTAATATACGCACAAAACACTGGTTTCACAAAACCCAGTCTTTGCAATTGCTTTTATAAAAAGAAAAATTTTCATGAGGATCACATACATTAACTGATTTTCAAATGAAGGGACTGGTAAACTTCAGGGCATATGATTTCTGCCACATACGAGGGGAGCAGTGAGAGAGAAGAGCTAGGATCAAGTGTGCTGAAGCTGTCCTAGGACTGAAATTCGGTTTCTGCCAAAACAAAAACACAGGAGTCTGTCAACTTCGATAGCAAGCTCTGCTTGAGAACGTCAAGATGTTAAAGTTGCAAAGGGGCTTCTCCCTGTATGGGCACAAGTGATCCTTGCAAAAACATTGCTCAGCATCATCAAAAACCAGGAAAGAACACAAGCCTTCCACACATGAAAGGGCAGAAGGGAGCAGTGTCCAAGCTTGCTCGGCAGAACTGTTCCCGGAGGAGAACAGCACAGAGGACGTCACAGGGAGGGCAGAGCAAGCAACAGCAGCTTCCCTCTCGCCACAAGCAGGGCCTGAGCCAGGGGCGCAGTCTCCTCCAACCTGACAAGGAGGCGCGAGGAGCTACAGAGAAGTCAATTCAGGGTCCTTTTCAGAAAGGGGCAACAATGAGAAAATCTGGTCTTACTCAACCCCCCCTCCTCCGGTAATAGCTGAACTCGCACCTGCGTCTGTCACGTTCCCCAACCCCTCTTGCAGATGCTCTTCCTGCACACCCGGGTGCCTGTCTCCGTGCTGCTCCTGAGGCCACACCTGTTGCCATCCAATAGTGACCAGGAATTCACCTTTGTCCGGGAGAAGCAAATGCAGAGTTCACACACTCCTGTACAGGTTTACTGGACGAGAATCTAACTGCACTGTCCAATTCCAGATGTGCTGGTACCAAGGAGAACGCTCGATGTCCAGCATTTATAAACGGTATCAGTGGGTTCTCCTGGGACTCCCAGGCAGCCACACGAGGGAGGGAGCTGTTGCCCTGTTACCCCGAGCCAAAGCAAGGCTGAGAGGCAAACACCACAGGCCACATCACACTCGAGCACCGACTCTTGACAGTTGCTCGTTCGTGTGTTAAGAAGAGTTCGGGGTACAGGAGTCAGACAGGCCTGATCTCAGCCATGGGACAGCAGTGACTGTGCCCAAGTCTCGTATCTAAGCCCCGACTTGCCCATCCGGCCTTCCTTCAGGAACAATGCCCACCTCACAGTGCTGCCATGAACGCTAAGTCAGCAAGTACATACACGATCAAATTCATTTCAACTGTGCTTTCTACAACAAGTTAATACAACCAGGCGCTATCATTCAGACTGAATAACCAATATTAGAACAGAAGATAAGGCCAGGGATGGTGGCTCAGACCTGTAATCCTAGCACTTTGGGAAGCTGAGGTGGGTGGATCACTTGAGGTCAGGAGTTGGAGAGCAGCTTGGCCAACATGGCAAAACCCCATCTTTACTACAAATAAATTATCTGGACATGGTGGCACATACCCTGTAACCCCAGCTACTAGGGAGGCTGAAGCATAAGAATCGCTTGAACCTGGGAAGTAGAAGTTGCAGTGAACGGACATCGTACTACTGTGCTCCACCCTTCCAGCCTGGGTGACAGACGAAGATTCTAGTAAAAAAATAAAAGGTCAAGATGAAAAGTGATTGCCAAGGTCCATGTTCCATATACTTCAAACATAAATTTCATTAGCTTGTACTTGATCAACTTGTTGTTTTCTTCATTACAATCTTGTATATCCTTCTAATATGGCTCAAAATGTATACATTTGAGCACACCTCGAGTATAACAAAAAATAAGGTGCCTATATTTCATAAATGAGCAAGTTCCAGTAAGGCTGCATCCTACTCTAGTTAATCCTTTGACAACGTAAAACTGAGCCATCCTGACATAGCACTGACACATGGTACAAGAAGAATGACCTCCAATTAAATCGCTAGATTTAGAGAACACAAACATAATTTATCACCAATTCATCGGCGATTGGCAAGATTTTAAAGGAAGAAAAAGTATCGGGACTGTAACTAGGAATAAAGGCAAAAATAAGCACGAGAAATTAGTCACGTTTAAATCAATATCCTTTCTGTGGAGCCGTAATAAAGTATACACAACAGGTGTGCAAGCTGTCATGCTAAGCTGTCACCAAGCTCTCTATGAAGGTAGTAAGAGCGTCCCAAGTCGCAGAGCCTCGTATTCCTATTTAAACCCTAAACAGCCAACACCACACTCGGCACACAGTGAGAACTCTGAAAGCTCAGAGGAACGCATGATGGGATGAAGGGCCCCAGCCCTGCCGTCACCCTGCTGCTTATTAAAAATATAAAACAAGGCCCTGCCTTCAAGGTGCTCAGATCTAACTAGTACAAGCTTTTGCTTTTCACAAGTTAACTACGAATGATGAAGACTCTCAACAGCTGTGCGAAATGTAAGGCAACCTGGTAAGAGGAACTTGGCCGAGACTAAACCCAGAGACGGTTTTTTAACCACAGAAGAGGAAAGAACTGAAGAACCTTACAGAAAGTTGACAGCAATTTCTATTTCTCTATGGTAGAACCTGGAATTTACCTTTGAGACAGACTGTCCTTCTGTTCTGAAAAATCAGATTATTCTTGCAATCCTCCATCAGAAGTAGAATTCCCAAAGGCATGGAAAACCAAGTACTAATTTTAAAACCCCCCCAAAAAAACTACCTATGATCTTAGGTGTGAGATTTAGTATTCTCAAATTCCAAATTTGGAAATATATTTGCACAAAGTCCTTATTTTCCCTGTTTACTTGAAAGCTCTCTATTCTTTTGTCCTAATTATCTTCTTTCTCATCCTTCCAAATAGTATCTGAAGATGAACTTACATATCGTTTTCAATGTTAACAAAGAAGATACTACATTTGTCATGAACTGTTTAGATTCACAACACTAGGAGGGATTTTGCTACATCGTGAGGAATAACACGAGGCAGTAAATACGCCACGAATAAGGAACAGTAGAAAGTGGACACATTTCCTGATGAGTGGCGATTTCTCATTGAGCTGCTGACAAAGTTATAAAGTTATCATATGGAAAGCTAGACAGCTACTATGTTAGTTCTACTTCACTTAAGTGACCGAGTCATTGATGTTTCGGTTCCCTCTCTCGTCTGGGGATGAGACACACCTCACAAAGCTGTTTACGATTTCAGGAACACACACATCAAGGAAGTGACTGTTCCTAAATCGTTGCAGAGGGTACAGTTACCTGGCAAATTTCAACTAGGTTGCAACGAACAACTGTTTTCTTCCTACACTCTCCGGTGCCAGCGAGATGGTGCATTCTCGGATCCCTGCAGGAGCCCTATTCCTGGTGCCACAGAGCACACACACATTTACATCCACATAGTGTACATATATGGTACACTGTAACATGTGTACCTGCATAGAGCGTACACACATCCGAATACGTATAGTGTACATAAGTGCACTACATGCGTAGAGTGCACACACATCCAAATCCATGTAGTGTACATGCATAGAGTGTACACATATCCAAATATATAGTGTACAAATAAGTTCACTACGTGTGTACAAACATAGAGCATACATACATCCATATAGCAAATGTACATAGGTACGCTAACATGTACGCACATACATAGCATGTACACCCATCTATATGCATACAGTGTGCACAGGTATACTATAACCTATATGTACATGCATATGGCATACACATGCACATTCATATGTACACAGGTATGCTATTTGCTATATGTATACACATGCATATAGCATACATTCTTATCCAATGCACGTAGGTGCACGACAGCATGCATACACATGCGCAGTGTACACATATGCTCATGTATACAATGTACATCAGTATACTAATGTATAAAGCATATACACATATACAATAGTGTACATACATATGCAGCATGTATATGTATTAGTGTGTACATATCCAGAAGTTTATTCAGTGTGCATAGTATACACGCATGCTTGTGTGCACATATGTATATATACATCTGCAGAAATAATGTGCACATAACCACATGGTGTACATACACAGGTATGCATATGGCATTAAATACATGCATGTATGTACACATGCAGAACAGATAGGTGTCCAAGTAGTGTGCATATAACCATAGTGCCCATATACACATATACACGTGTACATGCATGCCTACAGCATGCACGTGTGTAAGACACATAGGTAGTGTACATACCTATACATTGCACATACATGCACAGTGGAAATACACGTAGTATGGGTACACCACATACAAACATGTACATTTATACAGTACACATGTACCGAGACCCAGAACACGTCATGAGTATTAACACTGCGGAAACGCTTCCGGTTCTACCTAAGTGAATTTTTTTTCAAACTATCATAGAACTCATACAAAAAGGGTTTTAAGGAAATGAATAAAGCTAGTGACAAAAACAGTGGGAAGGGCACAACCACTTTCCCTCAGAGTTCTGGGGCCGGACCGTGGAAGTTCAGAGGTTTCCTAATGCAATACACATCAGAACTGACTCACGACGAAGGGCTCCTTAAAAATTAAAAATGTGTCCTCACGTTTTGGCCTTTGAGACAAAGCCTCTTAGTTAATCGAGTTCTGACTGAATGTGACTCACAGTACTCTGGCAGATTCTTCATTTTCTGGTGACACAGACGAATGTCCCAGGGTGAGGGCAATGCCAGCCCTTTCAGGGTCAGCTTTTCAAGGAGCGATGTCTGGCAGAACACAATCCAACACCATAGTAAGATCCCCCACCCAGCCACTTAGACGCTTTCAGGTACTTACTCTGCTTGTTTCCCTTTCTTGAATTCAGCTGGGGGGAAAAAAAAAAACCCAAAAAATCAAAACCAAAAACAAACAGTGCATGTATTTGTGTGTCTGAAAAGTTAATACATCCACATCCAACTTTCTAAATGAGACACGGCAGGTATGATGGTCACCGAACAGTGGCCACTGTTGACAAAATATAAAGTCTTCTGCAAACAGAAATACAGAAGTCAAGGGAATTTACTTCACATATTAAAGCTGTCAAGGGTGCTCATCAAAAATGTACTTAGAGGTTTACCTTTAAAGTTATTTTTGAAGATTTTTAAGTTGCAATACTTAAAAGCCTCTGGGAAAAGAAAGGATACAGGTATCTGGAAGATTTATACTAAATGATTTTCATGTCTTTTTCATAAAGTGAAATAAGGTCACCCTTGAAGTAATGGGTTCCACTACTCTGAGGCTGTGGATGGAATCCACACCACCACGAGACAATTGAATAAACAGCAAGGCTGCACACACAGGACACAGGCAGTGAGCCAGCCTGACTAGTTGTCAGCTTCTGGGTCAGTTCTACCCAGTTCTGCCCAGGCCCCACTGGAGATGAAAACCTGCCCTTTAGAAGCCTTCAATCCCCACCTTTCAAAATCGAATCCTCTTCAACTGAGGCCCGAGTCCAAAAATCTACAGACATCTTAGCACCTGTTAGGCCAGCTGTCCCCCAGCCTTTCTGGCACCAGGGATGGGTTTCATGGAAGACAATTTTTCTGGGGGCTGGTTTTGAATTGCAACTGTTCCACCTCAGGTCAGGCGTTGGATCCTCATAAGGAGCACCTCCGAGATCCCTCACATGCAGTTTACGATAGGGTCCCAGCGCCCAGGAGAACATGCGGCTTATGATAGGGTCCCAGCGCCTAGGAAAACATGCGGCTTACGAGAGGGTCCCAGCGCCTAGGAGAACAGGTATGAAATGAGTTGGTAAAGCCAAAATCCACCCGATCTACCACTCCAAAACAAACATACACCACTGCCTAATATTAATGTGAGCCAAAAACATGGAAGTCCTGAGGGCCCACACTGACCACAGCCAGACACCACTTCTGCAAGAACCAAGCATGCGCCTAGAGATCACCCGTGATTACCCAGGAAAGCAGCTTTGAGCAGAGACAAATGTGAAGGAGAGGCACATGGGCCAGGGTGCTGGGTGTGCCCGTCTTTGTGACCTCACTGAGATTGCTGACCTCTGTCCCTTGGTGTCCGTCCTATGGAGGAACAAATGGAGCCCCCAAATCCCTGCCTCCCTTCAGCACTGACTGAGGTGGCCCTGAAGTCTCCCCAGGGCTGAGTCTGCTTCTAAATCCTGTTAACTGCACACCCATATAAAAAACAAAACACAAAATATCAAGTATGCAGACAGGAAAAGAAAAGTATGTGAATCCCCCCTGATTCAACAGGCATTTAAAAAGTAACAGGAAAATTGTGATAGTCTTTAAACCACCAGCTATCACGTCCTGTTGACATGTTTTAGCTAATCAGAAACATCTTTACCAAGCACCTGTGCGTTCAGGAAATCAGTTGACAGATCCCAAATAACCTCGGAGCCTGCGACCCGACCCCCACTCACGTATATCACCTCTCCAGAGGAACGAGCCCTGGACACCTTTCAAATGGTGAGGAACAGGAACAAGGGTAGCTTTCCCTCACCACCACAAAACAAACTCCACCCCGAGGAGGCCAGAGAACAGCGACGTTTGTTTAGATGCTTTCCCACTGACCTTGTCAGAGGGAACGTTCCCATCCCACACCGCCCAGTGTTTTACTCTCCCTGGGATACCAGCAGCCATCAACCCTCAACAAGCTGGAAACAGAGGCCAAGCTGACAGGAGGCCTCTCTCCATTCCCTACTGAATTCGCTTATGACACGGATGTTCCCAAACACACACGGCCCCGAGTATTCCACACCTGGAGAACATTCAAACAACAGAGGCTGCAAAGACGTTCCCCTACAGAGAAACTCAGTTTCTAACTTCCCTTAGGGAAAAATATGAGACCCAGAACTTTCCAGAAAATCAAGTGTGGGAGGAAGCCACTCACCTCTGGCACTTCCTAAACCTGCCTTCCTGTGCAGGGATGTCCCCGTGACAGCCCCGTCCACCCAGGACGGCAGCAGGCCTCAGGCAGCCAGCACCTGGGCAGCTGGTGAAGCAACCCCAGGGTGAAAACGCCATCCCAGGCTCCACTTCCCAGAGCCCCTCAGCAAGAAAAACAGAGGCGGGGCAGAACTGAGGGCGGACTCGAGGCTGGGGAGCCACAGACCCGCCCAGCTCAATCATCGGACATGTTATTCTGTGGACAGAGCCCAGGGAGAGGCCAGCACAGAGACCCTCGAACCGGCTCCACGGGCCAGCGTCCTCCAGGGCTGCAAGTTTGTGATCACAGCTTCAGAATTTGGTTCCGGAATCTTTGGGAATCAAAGACACACCAAACTGTAAAGCTGCCAGGACAGTAGGGCCCAGGAGCAGGCTCAGGGGAGGACCACGTAGAAACCCCACACACAGCATACACGTGTGCATGCTTACTCCACACACGCCACGCCTTCACCCAATACTATACACACAAACGCATGTATGCACTCCATACACACCCTCAAATACACTCACCAAATATGATGCGTGTACACACTCCACACACACCTTCAAATACATACGACACACATGAACATGCTCACTCCACCCACACCTGCTAAATACACTCACCACACACGCACGTGACACACCTGCACAGTCATTCCAGATATCACACGCCTCACCAAGTACACAGGTGCACACAACCCCAAGTCCAGAACCTGCAGACTCCACAAGCTTTGGTTTCCCCCACTGTTTCTCTCATCGCATGAGATCCACACACAGGTGTCATTTACTGACATCTAACACCCGGGGAAGCCCTTAGAGAGAACTGCAGTCAGAAGTCAGCTTCATTCAGGCATTCATCACCAGCCTCCCTGAAGCCACCTCCTGTCCCCACGGGGAGCGGGGGCCAAGACCAGAGACGTCACTGGGCTTACAGATCCCCAGGCTGGCAACCCAGCGAAATCAGGAGGGCTCAGCCACGGCCCTGGAGGGAGACGGTACTGGCTCAGGTATGCTGAACATGAGTCCTCATTTCCATACAGTGTCACCTACGACAGCGTCAGGTGAAAGCCAGTGGTTTGGCATTCCTGGGATAAGACAGTCCTGGAATTACAAGGGAAGCTTTTTACTCCTCCCCTCTGAACACATGAGGTCCATGGTCCCCTCACATCTAACACTGGGAATCCGAATCGGTGACTTGTTGTCCACCTAAGGACCACCCAAGAGGATCCACACACCTGCTACAACAGCAGCACTGCACCTGGTCTGCAGGGAAGCAAAGCAAATCCCACCTTTATGACTAAAACTATATTACCCCGACACTGGCAGCCTGCAGTGTGTATATCGTCAAGCCCCCACATCTGCGCCACCTGCAAGAGGAACACAAGCCCTTAGTCCCGGGTTCTCAGGATGGCCTGTGAGGTGGATGCTGGCACCCTTCTCATCTCCCAGTGGAGAGGAGAGAAGGCCAGGGTCAGGGCTGGTGTATCAGGAGGGTCGGGATTCAAACCCCATCTGCCTCACAAAGCACCCCTTCCTGTTCAAGTGACTTCTATCTTCAGCCTTAAAATGTACCACAGTTACCAGCAATTCTGAGTGCTGTTCCTTGGGACGTCATAAGCAAGCATTTTGTTAGAAAGATTTTGCCAAATCTGCTTTCAAAATCCTATGTTATGAAATGACT
Source organism: Macaca nemestrina (assembly GCF_043159975.1). NCBI lineage: Eukaryota > Metazoa > Chordata > Mammalia > Primates > Cercopithecidae > Macaca > Macaca nemestrina. Next base: position 247,938 of record NW_027257861.1, read on the forward strand.
AATGAAAATTGGAGCTATGAAATAAAGCATAGTTAAATGAATCCCAAAATGACTATCACGAAGGAAGTTTTAACTTGAAGTGAAAAATATCCTCTAACTGACATCAGCCAGAATTATCTTCAATCATTACTGATCCCATATGCTTCAGGAATTATACAGCATCATCTCAGATATGAACTTAAAACCATTAGCTGAATGCACATTTCAGCGAAACCAAAGTTCTGCTATAATAAGCAGCACAGGCGTCTCTGGAGAGGATTTTAATTGGGACTACAAACAATGTGCATGATCCTGGTAAGAGGTTTCATGCTGGCTGTTCTCCAAGGTGCGATACAGAGAAACACCACTAACCTCAAAGAAACCTGCTGCTCTGTAATGAGATGAGAGATGAGAGATGACATGGATGGACTACTGTAAATATTTGAAAAAGAAAAACAATTGTATCACTTTCCTTTTACATTCTTAGAAAAAACCGATTTTTCTTTTGGGATGGTTTAAAAAGAAAATGACATTTCTGGATTTTTTTTTTTAACTTTTCTTTCTGAGACTGGGTCTTGGCTCTGTCGCCAAGATTCGAGTACAGTGGAGCAATTGCAGCTCACTGTAGCCTTAAGTGATCTTCCCAACCTCAGCCTCCAGAGTAGCAGGGACCACAGGCACGCACCACCACACTCAGCTAATTTTTCTGTTATACAGATGGGGTGTTGCTATGTTGTCCAGGCTGGTCTTCAACCCCTTGGCCTCAGGTGATCCTCCTGCCTTGACCTCCCAAAGATTTAGCCTAAGCGACCATGTCTTATCGGAAAATAGACATTAGAACAAATGCATTTCTGTAAGATTTTTTTCCTCTTTTCACTGGGGGAAAAAGGTAACTTGCCTCCAAGGGTCGGAGACAAAGCCGTTACTGCAGACAAGAGTACTGTGCATCCCGGGAAGCACTACACCACGAGGCATGGCCGTGCACCCTGGATGCAGGAGTAACACAGGAGGCTAGCACAGGCCGATGCTGGCCCTCTCCAGAAGTAGGCCTATCCTTCCCTCCTCTCCTCAGCGCCCTCTCCCTTCAGGCCTCAGTGGCTGCTGACAGGGGAGAGGCCACAACTAGAGGAGGCTCTCAACTCCACCAGGGACAGGAGCCCCGGACGCTGGGGACTCAACTGCTGCCCTCTGTGCACACCTCCTTCTGGTCCAGACTTCTCAGGAGCCAGGCGTGGCCACTTTGACCCTCTTTCCCTTCTGTGGCTCCTACAAAAACCAGTCCAGCGAGCCCAGTCTGCCTCACACTCCAGGGACACCGGGCATAGGCCCCCTCCATGTCCTTATCCAAGCTCCTGGGGCCAGAAGGGTCTTGCAATATTTCAATTTCCAGTTGAGCATCCCCCGCTTCAAATCCAAAGTGCTCCGAAAAGCATTTCCTTCAAGTGTCATGGGGAACCTCGGAATGTTTCAGGTTTCAGAGCATTTTGGAGTAGGGACTCTCAGCCTTAATTTGAAGTTCTTCAAGGAAGCCACACACTGAAGCCCCCGATGTCCACCCTACACAATCCCAGCACACCCTCTGAAGTCCTCAGTAACAGATTTTCTTTCTTCAAAAATAACCACAAGTCACAAACTCACATGCAATCACAGAAGGGGGTTGTGGACACCCGCAGAGACGATGACATTTGACTGTCACATTTTTACCTGGGTAATTTAAAGTCATTCCTCAAAACACACCTGTTTTACTGAGTTGCATTTTAAGGTGAACACACACAAATCATTTCAGGGAAAAAAACGTCTCTTTGGGCTGCGTGTGGTTTCTTGACTCCCGTGAATAACTCAGCGTTCACCCTCACTTCTGGATAAGGGAGACGATGCAAAGAAATCTGTTAAAACAAAGACATGAAAACAAGTTTAAGAAGGGTTTGAAAGCTTCCTCCCGTCCCCTTGGAGGGGAGATGAGGACTCCTGGAAAGCTCACGGGGGACAGGAGCACAGCCTCCTCGGTGTGCCATGGACGCCGCCTCGCCAAAGGGAGAGTATGATGTCTGGAAGACTCACAGGGGTGGGAGCACAGCCTCCTCAGTGCTTTCTACACTCAGCAGCTTCAGAACTTCCCGTAGAAGCAGAACACATGAGAACTGAGACTGGAACACCCCAAAGAAAGGGGACAAGGTGTCAAAAAAAGCATTCAATCATTACCAAGGAGCGCAGGCATGAAGCCGCTTCAAAGACCGGATGAGAAGTCCCTCATAGGCGTTTCAGAAAATAAGGGTAGCGCGAGATTGCTCGATCAGCTCAAATAGGCTGCCGTCCCTCAGGCCATGAAGTCCCTGAGATGAGCCTCTCAGTGAGAAGTCACTCGCATCTCTGCCAGAGAAAGGACTACAAGCCGACACATAACCTCATGAAACCTGGGCTTCAGCCCATCGACAAGAGTGAGTCTAACATGGTACATCCCTGCAGATGGTTAAAGACCCCAGGGGTTCATCAGACAACCTCGAAGGGCTGTGTCTGTCCAGCCCCTTTTCCAAGTTCTGGATTTTTCCTAATGTACTATAAGCAGCATGTTCTAGTAGAGACGTCATTAACTGACTCTGGGTACTCTTAACTTTGAAATTAGAAACACACTTGGCCAGGCACGGTGGCTCATGCCTGTGATCTCAGTACATTGGGAGGCTGAGGCAGCTGGACCGCATAAGGCCAGGAGTTCGAATCCAGGCTTGGCAACATTGCAAAACTCCATCTCTACAAAAAATACAAAAATAAGTCAGGCATTGGGACACGTGGAACATGTGCCTGTGGGTCCTGGCTACTCAGGAGACTGAGGCAGGAGGGATTGCTTGAGCCTGGGAGGTTGAGGCTGTAGTAAGCCGTGCTCACACCACTGCCTGGGCAACAAAAAGGTTTTTTTTTTTTATTATTTTTGCCTGTCTCAAAAAAACCAAAGAGAAAAAGAATTATATACCTGACTAACCCAAAATAAAAGAGGCCTTATTGGATGACCTGAAACACACCTGCAAATTCTGGCAGGGCCTCCCCTGGCTTGATTTGTGGTGAGTGTAGGACCACTCCGAAGGATAGGACCCCAGGCATCTTCCGAGACTAGACCTTACAGTACAACTTCCCTTCGCTGGACGGAACACTGGCCTTGGAGCCTGGGACACCTTGGGGCAGTGCCACCATCCCGAGGCCGCCATGGCACAAGGAGGCCCTACCATCATGAAGCCTGGGATGTCCGTCAGAGCAGTGCCACCCACCTGAGGCCGCTATGCCAGGGGAGCCTGGACATCATGAAGCCTGGGACATCCTGGGGCAGTGCCAGCAACCCAAGGCCGCTGTGACACAAGGGGGCCCTGGTGCCACTGAGAGGCTACACAGCAGGTCCAAGCCCAGGCCAGGAGTAAAGAGGCTCCACGTCCTTTCTATCCCTCCAGCTGAGTCCACACACGTCTTGGAGCAGAAATGCATCACCCTCAATATCCACGGGTAAGTTTTGGCCACAGAATCTGGAAGCATAAAAGATGGTTCTGGGCTGGTTGGTTGCCGGCTCGGACCTGTCCTCTTTCCACACAAAACCTGGCTCACACCAAGCAGCGTCTAAGTCCTGAAGACCTGCTAAACACAAGTGCAGTTACAAAGCAGAGAAACTGGAGGAGACCGGGCTGTGTTCCAGTGGCACCAGCATTTCTCAGGAAGACCCCGGGCATTACAGGGTCCAGGACAAGGACTTCCTGGCATCCAGGACATGGAACAAGAACCCATTTCCCGGTCCTGTTCAATATGAATCGGCTAAGGGCCAATTCCCTCCCTCGGAGGACTGAGCACCGCCCCACAACACCTTGGTATGGGTATGTTATTACATACGTTGGTATGGGTATGTTACTACATACGTTGGTATGGGTATGTGATTACATACGTTGGTATGGGTATGTTATTACCCATATCAAGGTAATAACAAGCCCGTTACCAGCAGGAGGCTGGTGATGAAGACATGACGACCAGATGAGCACGAGGGATCCTGACAGATCATCCCTGGCACCGAGCAAGGGGGGGACAGTACCCCCTATTCTTGACGCATCAGCCGTGGCACTGAGCGAGGAGAGGCAACACGGCCTGTGCCCCTGCAGATGCAGAGGGATGTGAGGGGGGCGCAGGCTGGGCTTGGAGGCTAACTCAGCTACCTGCGCTTGTACTTCCGCTCCTCATGGCAGGGAGGCGAGGCACAGGCAGCATTAGGGCTCACCTTGCCCCCGGGCTGCACTTTTTTCTGCTTATGAGTCATGCTCGCTTTACATGGACAGGCATAGCTATAATAACGATTCCCTGATTATTTCACTGCCTACATAAAGGGCTTTCAGAATTCACTTCCATCCTTAGGAAACAGGGCCAACACCAGGCTGTCTCCCTTAAGATGCCATGTCTCATATGGGGGAAAAAAATCAAGAGAAATCAAATAAAGGCCATAAAATACATCAGTTTCAACACTAAAATTTAATAGTATGCTTTAAATTGAAGATGAGTTCAGTCACATTTCCAAACCTCTGAAAGCACGGTTACTGGGAGGGAGTGGTTTGCAACACACAAAGGCAGCTCTGTAGAAGGGCCCAGGCTGGATGAAGGCTCAAACGTCAGTGCGAGGAGAAACTCTGAACAAACTCTCTCCTGCCCTGCTGCTGTCCTCTCCCAAAACACACTGGTTATCTGTCAGTTTAGAACAAGGCCTAGGGAGGTGGGAGGCAGGCCTGGGAGGGTCACCTAGCAACCAAGCTCCTCACCCACACAACCGCACCAGGCTGAGCTGAGCAGCACACACAAACACGACTGATTCTCCCCAAAAAGAAGACAGAAGAAAGCATACTGCCATACCAGGCGCCCAGCAGGTGAGAAGATTGAGGGGAGCCAGAGGTACCTTTAATCTTGCTTGCATGGTGGAGGGAGAGGAATAATGCCACTCACTTGAGTGTTACACAATTCTTTCTAGCACTGAGTGGCACAAAACAAAAATTATAGATGCTTCCTCAGATAAATGTTTCTGAAGAACTGAACCTAAGTTATGTTCAAGAAATAGCATTACGAATGCCTCAAGTGCTTCTGTTTTCAATCATCTCAGAGTAATTCTATAAACCCGGGAATGTCTCACCCAACTCCAGGATCACAGCCCAGGTGATGTGGGCACACACATCCTGAAGCTCCAATGCTCAACTAAAGTGGGGCGACTGAAAATTATCCTGGATATAATTTACACGGACACAGGAAGGTGGCTGAGCCCCTAAACCAGGAAGACCAGCGACCTTCAGGGGCCTCACCTCTGTCCTTTCCCAGCCTCTGGGAACCACCACTCTGCTCTCTACTGACACAAATGCCCCTCCAAGGTACAACCAGGAAGATCATCATTCAAAACTGAGGAACGTGGCAGAACAAAGCTGTCAGGAGATTTTAATCACCAACACCACTTGTTACACGACCCAAAGATGATTAAAATCCCAGGCCCTTCAAGACTGAATGTTATCTATACTTAAATGCATTCCATCACCATATTGGGGGGTTATTCCTTTGTTTTGCTTCAAATATATCCAACTGCTGTAAAAGGAAAAGGCAACTTGTTAATGAAACTTCTTGGAGTGTCTCATCAGGCCTCGAGGTAGGATAAAAGGCAGGACCTCCTGGCAGAAACGCTCAGCTCTGAGGTCAGGTGCAGTTCTTGAGCACCAACAAAAGCAAAATAAGGTCAAAGACCACACCACACTTTCCTCAATCACATCTTCATTCCATGTTTCCTTCTATTTCTCGCGACTTCACTGGGAGAGAGAAATTGTGCTGAAAGACAATAGAAACACACACATACAAAGGAGACCCTACAGATGCTGAGAATGGGTGCAGCCGTCACAGTCCGAATGTCCTTTCAGGGCCATCTGACCTGGCTGGGATCCAAGAATCCAAGTACAGGATTGTATGTCAGACCCGTGAAGCCAGGATTACAGCCACTGAACGGCAGTCTTCCATCCCACGGAAACCGGCCTTGCTAGGGGCTTCCTCGCGGACCACCGACTTCACGCCACCACCCCTCAACTACTTCAACTAACCTACATCTGGCAGAGGCCTCTCCAGGCAGACCAGCCCTGCCCGAGTCCTGCTTCACGGCAAAACCTCCAGGCAAACATCCTTGGCCTCCTCAGGGAGGCTGTGCTCGGAAGGTGCCCTCATTTACTTCTGTGGCTCTGTGACATTTAACTAGAGCCCAACACACTTCTTCCTGTTCACAAAGTATTGAGTTAACAGATTTTTATGAGCAAATTTTCACTGGGAAAAACACCATTTCAGGAGCCCCAATGACCACAGTGAAAACGTTTTTACCTCCCCTTACGTGACATCGGCAACGCCAGGTCCAGGAAACGTTCTGGATCTCAGATAATGGCATATCCACTCATAGTAAGTCTTGGTCTTGTTTCACAAGCTATCAAATGCTGCCCAGAGACAGGAAAAACCCCATAACGTGGCAGGGAGGGGCAACCAGCATGAGTTCTAAGGCCAGACCACCCGGGTCTGCTGACAGCGTGGCGAGGGGCAAACAGTGCAGGGTCTAAGGCCAGACTGCCCGGGTCCCACTGACAGTGTGGCTTCAGGAGTTTCCTAAACCCTCTGCTCTCCACGTTTCATGTCAGAAAAATGCAGTGTAACCGTGTCCACCTCGTTTAAATATATATATATATATACACACACACACATATATATACACACATATACACACACACACACACATATATATATATACACACACACACACACACCCCAAACCTACAGCCCTTTAAAGGTCATTAATCCCAGTTATCCTCAAGGCATTGAGCGATCAATAATGAGCCATCCCCCTGCTGCTGACCTACCTTACCCCACCCTCCGGAAAACCCACATCCACACCAGCCACACAGGATGACGCCAGGGAAGGAGCAGGACTGTGTCTTGGGAACTTCAACTCTGGAAGCCGAGTTAAATCAGTGCCACTCAAATCTTGTCGCCAACTATCTTGTAAAATTGGGAGATTCCGTCTCTGGGGATCTTGAAGGAACCTGAGGCTCTACATTGAGTGAGGTGAGCACTCGTGCTGGAATGAGACGGCAGGGAAAGCAACCAAATCTGGGGTCGCAGCTGCCTGAGGCTTGGGTCCCATTGGGAAAGTGGCACCAGGGCCCTCAGGACAGTGGCGGAGGTCCCAGGAGGCAAGTCCTGGCGCAGAGACTCATGGACCCAAAGCTTGCTCCAGGGCCAGGAGGAGCTGCTGCGCTGACAGCCACGAGGCAGGCAGCCTTCAAGCTCCTCCAGCTGCCATCCTGCAGGCAGGGAGGACAGTGCCCAGACCACCCCAGGGTTCCCCCAGCCTGCCAGGCTGGTACTCTTACTCCAGCCACTGACAAGAGTCCCCATGTTCCAAGCTAGGTGGAAACAGTGCCTCAGGCCTCGGGGCACATGCACCCCCCTGCAGGGCCACTCCTACCCAACACCTGGGGATGGCTATTCCCACACATCCCCAACTCACAGCAAAACTCAAAAATGAAAGTCGGAAGATACAGCCAGGAAACCAATGCTCAAGAAGCAACTCCAGGGTGACTCTTCCTAGAGCTATCGCTACTGAACATCTTTAAAAACATTTCCAGGGTGACTTCCTAGAGCTATTGCTGTTGAAATCTTTCAAATTCTTCATTTCAAAATTAGCTTTTATTACACTGTCTTCCCTATTCTACCAAGACTCTAGGAAACAAAACCGTTACAACTTCCAATTCTATCTTATAGCAAGTTAGAAACACACGTTTCCTCAAAGGATTCTATGTGTTTCCTTGCCAATATCCTTTCCATGCCCCATGCTACTGTCCGAAACAGGGAAGGCTTTTCCAACCCAACCCAACCCAACCCAACCCAACCCAACCCAACCCATCCCATCCCAACCCAACCCAACCCAACCCAACCCAACCCAACCCAAGGTCCCTGAGACAGGGCTCTAACGAATCGTCTACCAACTCTTGAGACAGGCTTGCTCTAATGAATCGGCAAACTCCATCTTCAATTAAAAACAGTCCTGAAAATGAACATATTGCCACGTTTTAAAAATTACTGTAAAGTGGACAGTGTTCAGTTCTGTGAATTTCGGCACACATATTCCCACAATCATCATCACACAAGCAGAACAGTCCAACAGCCCCAAACCCACTCACGGGGCCTCATAAGCATACCCTCCCATTCCCAGCAACCACCCTCTCTGTGTTCTCCCATCCCCCGGGTCTGTCTTTTGCGAGTGTTGTGGCAAAACACTCACAAAATCATGATTTCCTGGGCATCGTGCTTGGAGGTGCACCCAGGGTGTTCTGTGATCAACAGCCAGGCCTCGGGGCTGCTGGGTGTTTATTATTACACGTATGGCTGTGGCACATTGTAACCTGTTTTGGGCAACTATAGACAGCGCTATTAACATCTGGGCACAGTTTTTCTTAAACATCAGCTTCTGTTTCTCTAGGGTAAATACACAGGATTGGGGTCACCTGGCCCCACGTTTGTGTGAGTTCAGTTTTATAAGAAACCGCCAAGCTGTCTGCACCATGCTGAACCCCAGCATCGCACAGGAGTCCCTACTGCCTGTCCTCACCAGCACCTGGGGCTATCGGAAGACCTTAGTCAGGTGCTCCAGCAGGGGTGTGAACAAATTCACTGCGGCTTCGGTGCACATCTCGGTGCAACCAGTCACGCTGAAGGTCGTTTCAGATGCTTTCGGGCCATCCTCCCGTCCTTCTCAGTGAAGCATCTGTTCAGGTCTCTTCCGCTTTAAAGTCAGGTAGTTTGTTCTCTGTCATGAGCCGTGGGAGTCCTGTGCATTCTGGATACGAGAGTCCTTTGCCGGCTGCATGGTTCATAGACATCATCTCCCCATCTATCGAAAATGTGTCTCTTCAATTCCCTAGGGGTGTCTTTTATATTAGAAGTTTAATTTTGATGAGTCTTACCTACTTGTTTTCTTCCTTGATTATGCATCATGGTATGGCTAAGAGCTCTCACCCTAGGTCTCGACAATTTCCGTTTCTTCTACAGGTTGTGCAGTTTGGTATTTTACATTCAGGGCTATGGTCCACCTTAATTTTCATACAGAAATTTCTCCCTGTTTTCACTCTTTTGCATACGGCTGTCCCATAATTCCAGCACCATTTGTTGAAAAGACTCAAATTCCACTGAACTGCTTTTGCCTCTTTGGATCTGGTCTGGACTTCATTCTGTCAGCTGACCCGTGTGTCCGTCCTGAGCATAATTTATGACGTTAGTGGCTGTCTCTATGAAAAAAGTAATTCCTTCTGGAAGCAAAAACCACATTAGAAATGCTCTAAAAAAGATTATTTCTCTTGTCAGGAGAGCAAAGCCACTGCCCTAAGCAGAGGTGAGGCCTCAACAGCTCCCAGGCACAACCTTAACACACAATGGGGAAGGCAATTCATTTCAAGGGCCACAACCTGAGACCAGCATAGCTGTGAAAACTGCAATAATTTCACAACAGAATGAAATTCATAAAGAACTGCTGAGAAGGATGTGGTAAGTTACTTAAATTACTGTTTCTTAAATTCTGACTGTTGGCTAGGACAGAAATAGCTTCACGGTACAGTTCAAACGGGAGAAAGGTAGGTAGGGGTGGTTTCCACACCACACAGGGCCTGCAGGAAAGGGACACTCTTCCTGTAAACGGGAGATCCTGGGAGTGATGTGATAAACCATGGTGAGAGGCACGGAACTGTGCAAGCCGGAGTCGCGGCCTTGGCCCCACCACGGAGCCTGTGTCCATGAGCGACGAGGCTCAAATGTCAGGCCGGGGCAACCGAGGCAGTTATCAGGGGACAAGAAAACGAGCGCACGGTGGAGGCAAAGGTCTGAAACTGCGCGGCAACTTCGAGTCAAGTGGGACAAACTGACTCTAAATACAGGTTCCGAAAACCATCACAGAGAGCTGTTCCTCGGCTCTGGAAAGGCTAAGTGACTAATGCCCACACTGAACATCTGCTCCCAGAGACGACTCCGGTGACCTAAGGCCCAGCTCCTCCGAACCCGCGCCGAACCTCAGTGAGGAACTTTGTTGGTATCTTACGGCACATTGAAATATTCCCTTAAAATCTGGTATTTCATCAACAATGCAGGCACCAGCTTTGACTCATACACATTTCGATTAAACAAGATAATTTACAACCTGACCATTCCAGGTAAGAGGTTTACTACAATGTTTAAAAACAGAGCCAGAGGCTACAGTGTACTCCTACACAACACCATGTCTCTACAAGTTCGATGAGTTTTTACTTTCCATGTCTTCACTTGCCTAGTGCTAGAAAGATTAAAAACAGAAGGAACCCAGAGACACTATTGAATGAGACTCAAATATCTTGCAGTCATCATCCTGATGAGATGTATATTAAACAGAAATGTTCTCCCCTGTAGAAAGCAGCACACATCAACACACACCGATAACTGTCGCCAACATTCCAGATCATCTTCCCTTCCATGGCCACAGTGCAGGGCAATGGACCACGCACACCTGCAGACCCAAGGAAAGCGGGGTGACACGGCCGATTCTTGGAGCGAGCAGGCCAGGGTGCACTCAAAGTGCATCTCTTTCCAGAGGGCCTCCATGGAAAGTTACACATTTATTCCACGAGTTAAACATTTCTGTAAGATTCTCTAAGCAAGCTTTTCCTTCTGCCTAAAATGTCCTGACACAAACTGAAAAAGTTGTTGGAGCTGCCAAAGACTTCAGTATCCCCTTAACTATTGTCATGCACGCCCGTGTGAAGAGACCACCAAACAGGCTTTGTGAGTGCAACATGGCTGTTTATTTCACCTGGGTGCAGAAGGGCTGAGTCTGAAAAGAGTCAGCAAAGGGAGGCAAGTGTGGGGCCGTTTTATAGGATTTGGATAGGTAAAGGAAAATTACAGTCAAAGGGGGCTTGTCCTCTGGCGGGCAGGAGTGGGGGTCACAAGGTGCTCAGTGGGGTAGCTTTTTGAGCCAAGATGACCCAGGAAAAGGAATTTCACACACACACACACACACAAATCATCGCTTAAGGCAAGGAGCGGCCATTTTCACTTATTTCTGGTAGAATGTTATCAGTTAAGTCCAGGCAGGGCATTTGCACTTTTGTGATTCTTCAGTTACTTCAGGCCATCTGGCCGTATATACCTGCAAGTCACAGGGGATGCGATGGCTTGGCTTGGGCTCAGACGCCTGACAACTATAGTCTTTACTTTTAAGGTGTGGGGTCAGATCATATAATCCCCAACTAAGCTCCTGATGCTGTGTGTGGCATCCAGCAACAGCACGTTCCATTCCTGGATTACATTTGACTCAACAGTCCACAGTGAGAACGATTTCTGGTGAATGAAACACCAGGCAGGAGAGTGATTCCGCTGGACAGCTCTTCACACACGACCCAGGAGCTGAGGGGAGAGGAAGAGGCCCACGCACGTCCACCGTGCTCACGCCCCCTTCGAATGTGCCCCACTCCTAGAGACCCGGACCCAAGGGAAATCTGACCTGAAAATGGGCAAACCCTCACTTTGGCAGAGGGACAGGGACTCGGGGCCACAGCTTGACCTCACAGCAACACAAGTGCAGACACAGCACCCCAGGACACCCTCCTCACCCAAATTCAAGGAGGAAAACCAACGCCCCGCCCCCTTGCGGAAACCCCGGGCTGCTGCAGTAGACACCTGCCGGCGTGTGCAGCCTCTCCCGTCCCACGTTCCCGGCTCAGCACCTGTGCCTCAGCCCTGGCACTGCTCGCCACACCCACAGGTGTGCCAGGAGGGGCAGGTCCTAAGGTCTCCACAGCACCAAAGCCTGCAAGGCAAAGGGGCCGCTCCCTCCAGCAGGAGTCCAGAAGCACACACTGCACCAGCATCAAGGCGTGAGAATTCTCCCCTCGGTCTCCGAGTCTTCAGTCTGTTGCCCGCCAGGGTCTTCTGCCAACGGCGAGGCCCAAGCTGGGAGGCACATTTGGTTCTCACCATTTCCCTTGTCAAGATCAATACTGCAAACATATCCAATTCATCCTGTCACTAAAAATGAAATAATCTGCCATCTCCATCACAGATGACGCAATCAGGTTTCCATTACCGGGGTATTTTTTTCCTTCCTATTTTGAGATGGAGTTTCTGCTCTGTCGCCCAGGGTGGAGTGCAGTGGCGTGATCTCGGCTCACTGCAACCTCTGCCTCCCGGGTACAAGTGATTCTCCTGCCTCAGCCTCCCAAGTAGCTGGGATTACAGGTACCTGTCACCATGCCTGGCTAATTTTCATATTTTCAGTACAGACGGGGTTTCACCATGTTGACCAGGCTGGTCTCAAGCTCCTAACGTCAGGGGATCCACCTGCCTCCTCCTCTCAAAGTGCGGGAATTACAGGCGTAAGCCACCAGGCCCAACCATTACTGGTGTAATTTCTAAGCCACTCTCTCACACCCACTCCCTTTTTTTTTTTTTTTTTTTCAAAGAACCAGTTTTATGGCTACATTTTTTCCAAGAGAATCAGTTACCCATTTGAAGTACAAATAAGACACCATGTTTAAAAACCAAAAATGCCCATTTGCACAGAAGTCTCCAAATACCCAGTCGATTTGAGCCTTGAGAATAACATCAAGCTGTTGGCTGAATACAACTTCCCTTTCCATCCCTCTGCCTGTGAGTTAGACACAAGGACAAAGCCACGAGCTAGGGACATAAAGGCAGGAACCATCAAGGCAGCCGAGACTCCAAATAAAAGCTGGAAGGACCAACACAAATGCACCACACCCTGCACACCCTCCTCTCCTTCCTTTTCAGAATTTCCAGAGGATGAAACAGGGACCTCCTCAGACGTCCCATGATGCAGGTGGCCAGAGGGGAAGGTGGCGGCAGCCTGAATGAGGTGACCGGGAAATCACATTCCACAAACAGAAATTCTCCATGTGCTTTACATCCTCTGTCTCCAAAGAACTATGCCAGTCTAACAGTTGCTAGAAAACCGCCTTCAAGTGTCATTTCCCATTTCAAGCAAAGAAAACAGTGGTGGGCCATGAGGGAAAAACATAGCCATGTGTTCTGGAATATTAAATAAGTTTTTTTCTGTCATAAACGTATAATTTTATATTCTCAGATTTCTGTATAATTGATATGCTTCCTAATCAGCAGACATAGTAATAAAAAGTGAATTCCAAGTGTAAGATCGGAGGACCCGTTCACATGGCTTCAGGTTCTGCTACTGGGTTTCAACTTAAGAAAATGGTTCTGTGCGTTGGTAACAAGGCCTGAGAGTCTGTGCATGAGTCTGTGTGGCTGTCATCAGGGTTCGTGTTGGCTCCGTAGCAGAGGATGTTACACTGTTACATTATCTTCTACAAAAAATCCTGAAAAAACGAAGGCTGAATAGACATACACACCCTCCCAAAATAATCCAAATGTCCACCGATATGAAAAACAGGTGAATTAGGGTTTCCATCATGGAATATTCCTCAGCAGTGAAAACAAACTATAGCCACAGGTGCCAACTAGGATAAAGAAAACCTTTTAAAGTGAACTGACTAGGTGGAATTCCTCGATTACAGGCATCTGCTCCAAAATGGTACTGTTCTGAATCCTGTGATGTAGAATGATAGTTAGCAACCCTGTTTCAGGGCATATCTAGAAAAAAGCAAAATAATGACTACACAATTTTAAATTCTTTGTAAATTATAACTATTACTATGAAAATTCTAAAAATGTGAAAATCTTCCCAACTGTTATTGGACAAGCTTCAAAACAAATACCCTGGCCTTGCTTGCCACACCCACAGATGTGCCAAAATGAATGAAAATATAGCCCAAGTTAGTAGAATCAAAACCTGAAGATGTACGAGCCGTCCCTGCCTCACTATCCATACATAGTGTAGAAATTTAAGAGCAGGTAGTGACACTGCAATGCAAGGCTCAAAACAACTGGGTATTTCGAAACTTCTATGCAAATTGGCATTTTCGGTTTTTAAACACAGTGTTATTTGTACTTCAAACAGGTAACTGTTTGGTTCCCTTGGAAAAAATATAGCCATAAACCTAGTCTAAAAAAAAAAAAAATACGGGAGTGGGTATGAGAGAGAGTAGCTTAGAAATTTTAAAAGTATCGGCAGGGAGCGGTGCCTCATGCCTGTAATCCCTGTACTTTGAGAGGCAGGCCCCATGGGGCCTTTGAGGACACTGGTATCCTCTGCTGCCTTCCTGCTGGACTGACCCAACAACATTCACTGGGTTTCCACCCCTGTCTCATTCAACATCCCAAGGGTGGTCTTCATCCTCATCTGGGGCTCAGCTCTGCCCCAATTTCCTAAATCTCTGCCTTCAGAGCCTGAAAATACCTATGCCCAGGGTCACCCTAAGTCCACGTTTACCCCAGAGAGTCCCGATTTTATGTTTTGCCAGCATCGCCTTAGTGATCATTTATCCTGTAAATTCCAACTGCCTTCACACCTCACCCCTGCTGTCTCCCAGCAGACCCCACTCAGATGCACATGCCCCAGACCCCACACCCAGGTCTGTGCATGCTGCCCTGCTCTGCCCATGTGGGGACCACCTCTCTTTCTTGAGGAATCAGCTGGCGATCATCTCCTTGTGGAGGGCTACCCTCACTTCCAACTCTCTCCAGCCAAGTCAGAAGCCGTCCTCGGTACTTCCCAAAACTCAGGCCAAGTATGAAGATGGCGCAGATGCTAGCTGTGCCTGGGATGCCATGGGCAGTGTCCCCAGATGCTCTGCACATGGCCCAGGGCACCGCCTGAACACAGCAAGTGCTGAAGAAATCAAACTGACGTGCGCTGACCTCTGATAGGGCCCCCTTCACCATCCACATCTGTCTCCCCTCTGGACAGGAAAATCCACAAGACAGGGAGGGCTTGTCTCACTCATCTTCAAACTCCCAGGGTCACCCTGGCAGGTAAAGGGGACTCAAATGTCTTCTGAAGGAAGCGGCTGGTTAGCTGCCGAGTTAAAGGGCCTCTGAAATTCAGAGCTCTGCATAGGAGTCCAGCACATTTTATTATGAATGACTCCAACCACGGCAGAAGTGGCCGTGGAACCAGTGCTAACCAATTCAGGGTTTGTTCACTGTTTCTCAGTTCATAATCACAACTCTCTCACAGAGCATCCGCGCACAGTTCCTCAGACGTCTACACAGAGTGGGACGATGGCACCGAGGCACATGAACGTCCTGTTGCAGACTGGGAGACACCGGTCAGACACGGACCCAGGCAGAGCACAGATCTCGCGTTAAATTGGCTCCGTGTAAACAGCACTCCCTGTCAGGTCCTTTCCTATGCGCACAGCTTCTACAAATTCAACTCTCACACCTGACACCTGAGAATACTGCACACCCCCATGTGAATCCCCCATTTACCTCCCAAAATAACCCAGCATGGCTGAGTACAAAAAATTTCAACATAAGGGAACTGGAGGGCATGTGGGGATTTCTCGAGTCCCTGCTACCTCCTGATGGTAAGGCCCAATGCTTCACACCCTGAGTGAAGGGTGGGTCTCTTCGGCCCCCCGGCTTTGACCTGGAGCTAATCAGCATTAACTAATTTCACTTTCCAGGACCAACTTCAAAGGCCTGCAAAGCCAGAGAAGGGAGAGGAGATGGAACACGACCTCACCTCAGACCTGCTGCAAGCACGTACTTCTCAGATGCGTCCCAAGATGCACAGCGTGTCCGTTGCCTGTTTCACATCCACTGACCTGCAGGTCTTCTATGTGGCATCAGCCTCCTGGGCACTGGAAACAAGAGGTATAATGGCAAGTCCCCTCTGCAGCAAAGGTGAGGAAAAGGGACCCAACGCAATGGAACTTACCTTTGTCTGACAGTCTCAAAACAGAAGGAAAATACTGTACAGCCAACTTCCCCTCACACAGGTTTATTTACCTGTGACTCAGAGGCCATGACAGACAACTTCAGGTTCTCACCGATTCCTATTTTCCCCATCCAGGGAGCCTTTGTTTTTAATATCGTACGAACTTGCCATTTGGTAGGCCAAAAACAGCAAATATTGGCAGTTTCCTACAGTTCAACCGAATAAAATATGATCATGGCCTTTTGTGAAACCATGAAGAAAAGGTGGATATCTCAATATATGTTTCCAGAATGGCTTTGTTCCTGAAGCACCAACTCTGTTCACTCAGGATTTTAGACACTGAAGAATAAACATCAATATCCCACCAAGAAAACCAAAAGGATGAAATAATTTTGCATCTACCTTGGAGCCTTTTTAGGACAAGGCAGGACACAAACTTTTAAAAAGCTGCAGTTGTCCCTCTGTATACACAGGGACATGGATTCCAGAACACCCTCCAAGTTTACCCAAATCTACGTATCCACAGGACTCCGCGGCCACCCTATGGAACCGCATGTAGGAAACGTCAGCCCTCCACAAAGCCAGGTTTTTTCAGTAAGGGTTGGTTGGAAAATAATTAACATAAGTGATCCTTCGAAGCTCAAAACCCATGTTGTTCAGGGTCAGCTGCATTTACTACTTCTGTCATATCTGAGGCCTGAAAGCCATCATTCTCGATACCTTAACGTGATGGTTAACAAACTAACTGTTCTGATTAGAAAGAGGAAAAAGCTTATTTTTAAGCTGACAATGAGAGTGGATGCGCTACGGTGAACGGAGAACAGACCTAAGCCATCACCAAGGTTGGGGTGACTGCCTGTGCTCAGACCCACGAGGGCCTGTTCCTCCATCTCCCTCTGCTGAAAGGGATAACTGCTTCTCCCCCACGAGTAAAGGGCCTTTTTAAAATATTCACACGAGAAGTGCTATGAAAAGCTGAAAGGTCACAGATAACATTTTTAAAAATAAACATTAACGTAAGCATTTAACAAGCCCATTATGATTTAAAAAAAAAAAATAGTATTAAGTTCTTGGGTGTGGTGGCTCATGGCCGTAATCCCAGAACTTTGGGTAGCCGAGGTGGGTGCATCCCCTGATGTCTAGAGTTTAAGACCAGCCTGTCCAACATGGTGAAACCCCGTCTCTAACGAAAATACGAAAATTAGCCAGGCATGGTGGCAGACGCCTGTAACCCCAGTTACTTGGGAGGCTGAGGGAGGAGAATCACGAAACCGGGAGGGAGAGTTTACAATGAGCCAAGATCGTGCCATTGCACTTCAGCCTGGGCGTTGAGTGTAAAACTCCATCCCAAAAAGAAAAAAAAAAAAAAGTATCAAGTTTTCCTTCCAATGAATCTATCATTCAGCCACCAAGGTATACTATAGCTACTTATTCAGCCATGAGATACACCACAGGAGATATAGGCGAACAGGACACAGTTCTTCCCTGAAAGAAGTCTACACCCTCAACAGAAGGGAGGCGCACACTCCGAATGGAATCGGCATAGGAAACAGATGCTGCTGCAGGTGGAACTGGCTGCACAGAGCACCCGCTCCAGTGTCTGAGAAACAAGGAGCCGTTGGTGCCATCACCTTCCATACCTGAGCTGGGGCAATGGGGAGCCTGTCATCACCACCACCACCACCCGGGACAAAGAGCCCCAGAACCACACAACGAGCTTACAAACTCACCGAGACGATGACCGAGCAATGTGCGTGGAGTGATGCGAACACGCAGACGTCAGGGCCACGCGTGGCGTTGGTTTTGTGCATCAACCTGAGCGTGCCCGGGGTGCCCAGATGGCTGGTTCTGTATTATTTCTGAGTGAGATGCATGTTTGCCTCTGGATTGAGTGGAGACCCATCCTCGCCGGTGTGGGGGACACCACCCTGTCCACCCAGGGCCCGAGTAAAACAGCAAGGTGGGGAAAACTGGGTTCACTCCACCTGTCTGGCTGATAGGCCAGTGACATCTGTCTTCTGCAGCCCGTGCTACTGGGTCTCAGCTCCTCAGACCCGGGTGGGATCTGCACCCTCCGCTTCTCAAGTCTTCAAGCCACACCCTCCCAGGACTCTAGCTTGAAGGCTGTGGGTCCTGGGGCTTCTTGGACTCTGTAGCCCCTGCAGCAAGCCTCCCCCTGGAGACATACGCACACCCGGCTGGCTGTCTCTCTGGAGAGCCCTGACTAAAAGCCGCCCCTAAAAGTGGTCTTCAGAGTTTCTTTCTAGCCCTAAGATCCCAGCGCCCCTCCTACAATTCTAGGCGGAAAGGTGAACGGAGACCAATGGACAGAGGTGTGTGCGAGGACACGCCAGGCAACCGCACTGGGCAGGAGGGCACTAACGCTCACTAAGCAAAGAATCAATGTTGCTTGCCACAAAAATGAGAACCGTAAAGATTTCTTCAAACAGAAATGAGTTTGTTTCATGATTTGCTCTTAATACATAAGAAAGCATAAAAGTAGGCCTATTAACAATTACGGAAGTCTTTAGAGGCCCTTGAACTACTTCTGTCCCTTTGTGTTTTTATAGAAAATAAGCCTGAGGTTAAAGAGAACAATATCACTGGCCACAGCTGGGGCCACGCGAGGACACAGCTTATACCCCTGAGGTCCCTGGGTGCCCCGAGTCCTTCCCTTGCTATTTATGGCAATGTGGGAGAAACCAGGACGTCTGAGCATGGACCTGACCGTGCTCCCAGGGGCCGAGGAAAGCACCTATCTGTCCAGTCTTCTCTCCACCCCGCCGTTCCCTCCTACCCAGACTCTTGGGCTGACGCGGCTCATGCACTCAGCAGCGCCATCATTAAACGTTTAGCTTCGCATCACAAGGGCCTCCTCTGGCCTCCTCTGACCACTCCTGAACCTGCAGCCTAGAAGGTTGGGGTTGCAGTGATCTGTCATTGCACTAGTGCACCCAGCCTGAGAAACAGAGTGAGACTCTCAAAAGCAAACAAACTAAAACAAATTAAAGGAGTTCAAATGAACTCGCCCATACCCTTTAAATTTTCATTTGGGTACATGGGGTGATCTAGTTCCTTTTTCCCTTGCAATACATGAATAATCTAATAATTAAATATAATCTAACAATTAAATGGGAAAATTTAATTATTTTCCCATTTCATTATTCCCTATCTCAGGGAAAAAGTTAAAATTATTCCCTATTTCAGGGAAAAAGGTAAAAATCATTTTAAACCTTCCTTCCACAAAACAGTATACTCAGTCATCTCTATCTGCTGTATCATGTGGAATTCAGCTTCACATGTCTACAATACAGTTTTTGTTAAACAGTGTTTATATAGACAGGCAAGAGAAAGAAACACTTGGTCTATGTAGAAGCAGCAGAAGACACGTTTTAACAGAAAAGGGAGAAGATACCACCGTGTGAATCTGGAAATTCTGTCCTCATCTTGTCCACACACACAGAAAACACCCAAGCACGTGCCTAGTGTCCAACAGGAGCACAGAAAGGACAGGGATCCCTCCAGTTGTTTAATGACCAGCCCCACTTGTCACCACCACATAACAAAATCCGCATGGCAACTTCAGCACGTTTCATTCACGATTCCACGGAAATCAGGCTGAAGAACATACAGATGTTTTGCCCACATTTAAAAATCCAAGTATGGGACTCATAGAAGTAAAACACACTATGGGTTCACTTAACTTTTCCAAATTTTTCCTTGGAGAAACCTATAAAGTTCGTGTCAGTTACATCCTTAAGTTTTTCAATAATTTTTCAATGCAAAGGTCGGGCAAGACTTGTAAATAGGTACACACATACGGCCCGGCGCGGTGGCTCACACCTATAATCCCAGCACTTTGGGAGGCCGAGGTGGGCAGATCACGAGGTCAGGAAACCGAGACCATCCTGGCTAACACGGTGAAACCGCGTCTCTACTAAAAATACAAACAATTAGCCAGGGGTGGTGGCGGGTGCCTGTAGTCCCAGCTACTCGGGAGGCGGAGGTTGGAGAATTGCATGAACCCGGGAGGCGGAGCTTGCAGTGAGATCGCACCACCGCACTCCAGCCTGGGTGACAGAGGGAAACTGTCTCAAAGAAAACAATGGAGGTACACACATACATACCACGTTCTTCTCTCAAAGAGACGGGCCCTTTTTTAAGATTCCAGAAGTAAATGTGGTTGTCACCCTACTTTTGAGAGGATGAGCTGTGTTTTAAGCATGAACACACTTTCCTCCTTGCACCAAGGATGCACCATGGGGGCAGTGCTACCGCCGCCTCCCCAGTCTCTGCTCAGGGTGGGGCAAGGGGAGCTCAGTTGTCTCCCGTATACACCGTCAACAGGCCAGGTGCTCAGAAGAAGGCTTCCAGGACTCGCTGTAGGCATTCGTCAGCAGGGTAGGCAGTGCCTCGTGCTGGTGGGCATCCAGCAGTAAGGGGGTCTTGCACTTCACTCCCTGGGCCCAGCCCCAGACAGAGGGGAAAGAGACACCTGTATCGTAACTCATGTGTATTTATAGACACACAGAGACTCTGCAGTGCAAGGTGCAGAACTAGAAGGAATCATGGAAATAAGAGGGAAGACATTTGGTTACAACTGGCAGAGCCACCTCAAGCCTCAGCATTTCCTGCCAGAGCCCTCACTGACCAGACTCCTCCAGGGTCACTGCCACTGCGTTCCCCAGCTCATGACAGGGCAGACAGTGACAGAGCCTCAGAACAACCTCCCACTCCTTCCTCACCAGCCCAGGGGACGAGCTGTCCCAAAGCCTGAATGCGGGAACACAGAGGTGATTGAGCAGAAAGGGGGACAGGAACAATGGCCGCGGGTGAGCAGATATTGCGGGGCACCCCAGCAGCCCTTTCCACCTTAAAGAGGACGGCCATGGGTGTGCGGATGCTCCCGCGTGACCCAGCCGTCCTTTCCACCTTATAGGGGAATGGCCACAGGTGTGCGGATATTCCCGGGTGCCCCAGAGCCCTTTTCACCTTAAGGAGATTTTCACAGTCTCATATCAGTCTCCAAGCTATTCAGTGAGGTTGGAGGAGTATCACTGTGGACCAACACCGATTGGCACCAAGTAAGGGCAATTTTATAACCATGTCTCAACCATGAAACAATCAGGTCTTTGGCCATCTGATCTAAGCTTTTTCTATAACAAAGTTGGATAATTAAGTGGAACTTTGGTTTTCCAAAGCTTGTTACAGAAACCACATCTTCCTAGGTGTGGCTCTGTGATGTCACGTGCACACATCAGTAGCCAGGCTTGCCAAGACTCACGGCACATTACACGTTCACCTGAGAAGGCTGCTCAATCACTGAGGGCTCTGGCGTGCTCTGAAATGAATTTGCCACTTCGGCCTACACTCTCCTCCCTTGTTTGGTTAAAGAAACCCAAAAAGCAGAATTTGTTTTGGCCAATCGCCTGCTGACCCAACTGCAGAGGTTTTCATTAGAGTACTTTCATTGCATCATAGAAAGCAAAGTCATATAGATCAATTCATGATTACCACTCCAAAGGTTTAGTAAATCTCCACATAATCAGGCAAACATTTTAAGAAGCTACATTAAGGTTTACAATACTCAAAATTTAAAACTACATCCATACTTCAAAAAACCACCATTCCCATTTTAGATGGCCAAATGCATATGAGAAAGAAAGAAATGTGCTGAGCGCATTTTTGGGGTCATCTTATGGAGAAACTGCCACTTTAAAAATGGCTCTAGTTCCTGGCTCCAGATGGGTGTGGCGGGTTGTCTCACTCAATTTCAACTCCACCTGAAGCTGGGACACTAGAAATCCATTCCCAGACTCCAGGGCACAAGAATTCCCACTTCTGGAAACAGCCTGGAATGTAGACGTGTAGCAGAGAATTCTTTCCTGCCCACCCTAACCGTCCTCTGTGGAAGGCAACAGTCAAAGACAAGTCCACCCCCCTAGGCGCAACTGCACCACGAAGAACCATTTCAAGGTGGGAGGTGATTGATCAGTGGGAACAGACAGTTTAGCTAGTCACTTATAAGGCAGAGATGGGGGGTTTGAAGGCCTGTGTCTGGCCTTCTCCTTGGTAAAGGGTCATCCGCCAGTCAGCCTAAGCCACATGGGAAGGGGCTTCTTGCAGTAAAAGTGGGGGCCTAGTTGTGGGGAGGGGGAATGTCTTAACCACCACTGTTTTACAGGATCACAGGGCTCAGGAAATGTTCAGTATTATCACACACCAAGGTTTTTACAGTCTGAAGAAAAGTACAGTCCTAAGGTGTCAGTTCTCAAAGCCTTAAGTTCTTCCTGCTAAGATTCCCAGAGGGTCTCAACTTCTTGCACTGAACCCCAACATGCACAGGCACCTGCGTCTTCCTCCTGCAGCAAATGCACATGAGAAGGCTGTGGCTCTGCTGCAGTAATGATGCCATGCAGCCCTAACACCGTGGCAGAGCAATGGCTTTGGCCTGAATGTCCCCAAAACCTCATGCTGAAACCATCTCCGATGGGATACATTAAGAGATGGGACCTTTGGGAGGTCCTGCTCTCAGGACTGGGGTTGGTGTCCTTGTTGGAAGATGGAGGAGCCCTCCTGCTCCTCCACCATATGAGTCCCGATGAGACGCCTGCTGCCACTCAAGACCCGGTGAGATGCTGCCGTCTGTATGCCACAGGCCCTGGAACACCAGATGTGCAGGTGCCTTGACTTTGGACTGCCTTGACCTTGGACTTTCCAGCCTCCAGAGCTGTGAGCAATAAATGTCTCTTTACAAATCACCCAATCGACAGCAGCCGGACAGAGAGACAGTAATGTTACAACATGAGTCACTTTCTCAGTGGGCCAGAGGCCTCCCCATGAGCCACCACCGTAAAGCAAGAACTCCCTGGAGGATGCAAAGGGGTTCACAAGGAATTCTACCCAGCACCAGGGTGTCTGTCCTTTCTCATAGGAACATAGCTGAGCCATGGCAGGAAACTACGGGGTGGGTGGGGCTGGACAGTAATGTGTCACCTGCTCACCTAAGCCTCAGTCTCCTGCCTCTCATCATGACAGCGGGGGTAACCCCCTCACCTGAGCTGTTGGGGGAGGTAAGAGTGTTGGGTGATTAACAATTGTTAGCTCCACAGAAATTAGGCAAAGAATCCGCCCCTACGTCTTAGAAAACCAAACCAGCCCAGGAATTCCACATCACTACTAATTTGCATGGGAAAATGCTGGATTCTCATAAGTTCTGGCATGTCATTTGTATTGATAAAGTTTGCAGAGTTGTCATATACTAAGTATATAAAACAGAAAAAAAAATCATGCAATTTGGAGGTTGAAGCAGGAGAATCACTTGAGTACAGGCGGCGGAGGTTGCAGTGAGCCGAGGTCGAGCCACTGTACTCCAGTCTGGGTGACAGAACGAGACTCGATCTCAAAAAAAAAAAAAAAAAAAAAAAAAAATTTGCTGCTTCATGCTAGTAAAGTGGGCAGATTCTACATGCCAACTCTTATTCAAAGGTGGCCTAACACTGACTCAGGAACTCTGGCCCTGATGTGCTTGAAGTTTTAATCCTAACAGTGTTAAAGACCACTCCCCCAGGAGCTCTGAACAAGTACTCCAGGTAGACACTGAACAAGACCACACACTCTCTGACCGAAATCTAACTTCACAGACCCAAACTACAGAACCACAGAAGACACTGCTTCTGTCCAACTTTGTGTTCTGCCACCGTTTGTGTCCGTTATTTCCTACAAACCATCTCATTAGAATTTAGGGCACACAAAAGGCCGATACAACAGGGTTACTTTTCAAAGGTTTGGAGGTGAAGAACAGATACACTGCATTAACTTCCTATTGCTGCTGCAACAAATTACCACAAACGCAAACCTCCTCTCAGCCCTGGAAGTCAGGAGTCCCAGGGCTGAAGTCAAGGGGTCAGTAGGTTGTGCTCCTGCCTGGAGTCTCCCAATTCATAGAGGCCACCATGCAGCTTGGTTCACAGCCCCACACCCCTCTGACCACTGCCCCGGCCTCAGCCCTGCACCCCTCCAGCCCCTGCCCCACCCTTGGCCCATGCCCCTCCGGCCCCACTCCACCCCCGCCCTCAGCCCCACAGCCCTCTGGCCTCTATCTCATCCTCAGGTCTCCTCCTCTGAGGCAGACTCTCGTACTCCCTCCCATCAATGCACATATGAGGACGCTAGACCCCACCTGGACAACCCAGGGTCCTCCCCCATCCCACTGTCCGTTACAGTCACATCTGCAAAGCCTCTTTTGCCATGGAAACTTCATTATACTAACAGTCATTTAACAAGTCCATTATAATGATGTAAAAATTGGCATTGTTTGCCTCCTAATGAACAGATCAGTCACCCATGTAACCTATAAATATTTAACTATTAAATATACAATACTGTAGGGGACAAAGATGAGGAAGACGGTTCCTTCCTGAAAGATGACTGGACCCTAGATGGAGGGATGAACATTCTGAACAGAATCAACCTAACTCAACATTTGAGTCCGAGAGGCCAAGCAGTAAGACTTTCAAAAAAGCAACCAGAAAGTCTGTACCGTGCCTGTAGGTCACAGCTGAGCCTGGCGTCATGAGCACGAGCGTGCGGACATGCATACCAGGCCCAAGTTTAAGATCAAATATAAAGAGCTTTCAACTGTAGTATTTAACTAGATCTTATTACACAATAGCTTCTTGATTACAGTTTTTGTCCAAAAAGTTCTCTGTAATTAAAGAAATTAATTTTCCCCTAAAAAACACTTCTCCATCTATCATCCCATAAAAACTAAATGGGTATATTAAAGAAAAAAGACAAATGTTTGACTTCGGGGGTTTGCCTATGACTTGGATAAGCATGATTTTCTTCTGGCCAAGCAGGGAGCAGCTGGACCAGAATGGAGGGAAGGAAAAACAAATTTCCACTCTGACCTCGTTTGGGCACCAGAGTCTTCGCTGTCAGAATGTGGGTGTGGTGCTTCCCACACACCAGCCTCTGACAAAACTCAGCCCAAGGGTGTGGGAAAAGGCCTCCTACTTCTGAAAAATCTATAAAGTACAGACACATCAAGAGCTTCAGAAGACTGTACAGTGCCAAGGAGACCACTGCACCCTTGGAGTTTACAGAAAATGGTCAGCATCACACGTGCCTGAGGTCCAGGTTCAGCTCCCAGCTGCCGCGACACCGTGAGCGCAGTCCTGGCTTCCCCTCTGATGCAGAGAGCTGGAAACTCCGCTGGCAGCACTCAGAGCTCAGAACATTCTAGATGAAAGCAACGTGTTCCTTTTAAAATGGGGAACCGGGGCAGCACAACTGAAGCTCTATGACTGTCTCAACTACTGGGTTTCGGGGTAGCATTAGGAAATCGTGAGAATCTAAATCTCAATTTCATACAGATTCCAAACTCACTGCAGGTTCCAGAATTTCCTGAAGCATTCTTCCACTTTATCACTCAGGATTCCCTTGCCAAACCTAATAAACTCTAAATTCCTTACGGAAAAGCCACCATAAGCACCACCACAAATAAGATCAACTGACGCCCGCCCTTTGCACCAAACCTATAAACTCTTACACACACAAGACTGTGCTGGAGGCAGCTCTCAGCTGAAGCCGAATCCGTGAGACTTCATTATCCCCATTTTGGATCGAGTGCGAAGACTGTCAGCAAACCAGGGCCCCAGTGTGAAGCAGAGAACAGATTCTCTGACACCTGCCTGAACATTTTCTTCCCACCTGTCTTGGATATTGAGCACCCTCAGAGCTACTGAGTCACCCACATTTGCAGGTCATTTATCCAGCCACCAGGATAACATAATTATGCGATAAAAATGCCTTCTCAGGGCTTTGTCATACTCAACAAGGCAGCTCAGAAGGCTTGGTAAGCCCAAGAAAGGGGGAAGCGTCCTCCAAATAGACAAAGACCAAGGAAAACCATGCAGAGACTCTCTCAAGACAGCAGAAACAGAGCCCGCTGTAGCCTTTCAGGCCCTGCTGGCCACCGCCCTGCTTTAGGTGGCACCATTTCCACAGATGCAGCCTGCTGGGCCCATTTGAAAGGTCCTGCTTGCCACACTCACCCCCACTTCCAGTTTCTGCAAGACCCGCTGCAGCCCCACTCCACCCCGGGGGCCAACTGTTCAAGTTTTCCCGGCGAGACCCCTCAGAGCCTGCACAGCGTCTGAGACTGGGAAGCACCAAGGATC
Organism: Macaca nemestrina; assembly: GCF_043159975.1. Classification (NCBI taxonomy): domain Eukaryota; kingdom Metazoa; phylum Chordata; class Mammalia; order Primates; family Cercopithecidae; genus Macaca; species Macaca nemestrina. The sequence goes on from NW_027257861.1 coordinate 273,966, forward strand.
CAGAAACGCACAAACCCGTTCTCCTCATGTTGCTTTCTGGGTTCCAAGTTGTCTTAAGAACGAGTCTTGCATAAACCCCGGACTGGGGAGCCAGTCACAGCCCAGCAGCACCCAGCTCATATGCTCCACCCACCCCACAGAGGACCACGGAGGCCCCAGCACACTCTGTCCGGGGCAAGACACCAGAAACAGCCACAGTTCAGGGTTCTGCCACCCACCCCGCTGCCGTAATTACCTGCTGTGCTCTGAATTCTCATTGGTTGGGTAGGTGATCCCACAGCTCCGCTGCCCTAATTATCTGCTGTGATCTGAAATTGCATTGGTTGGGAAGGGGATCTCACTGCTCAAGCACTCCCTGCTGCCTCCTTGCAAGCAACATAAAAAATCCAAAACCCCTCTTAAAGAACGTTTACTATAACCTCAAAACAAGACACATCACGAGACCAGGGAAGATACATACGCACATCTGACAGCTGGTGGGCGTCAGTGACCGACGCCACGGCTTCCGTGTGGCGTGTGAAGCGGGAGGCCTGTCACGGTGACTCAGGCTGGGGTCTGAATGGGGGTATTCCAAGCAACTAGGCAACCAGGACGCACACCCCAAAACCCAAGTCCCCGCAGTCATGTACCTGGCAGAAATGCTGCGTGGCCATTGACACCAGTTGTGAACCAAGACCGATCTGCGTCCTGTGGCCCTCACAACGTCCGTACACGTCTGGGCCCAGCACAGGCACGCATGGCACCCTGCTCACCTCCAGTGGAGCTCTCTCCTGCCAAGGGGGATGGCCCTGAAGTCCGTTGAGATTTCCAAAGCTCTACAAAGTCGTCCTTCCTCCTGCTTGTTCAGAAGACCTAAAGCCCTGAAGACACCAGTGAGAATTGACCTAGCCTCTTAAGGCAGCTCAAACACCTAAACACAGGAACGCTGGACCTCTCTGCCCTCGGGAGCAGCCAATAACCCACTGGGCTAAGCAGAAGGCACAGATGTCACATCCAGAAGCCAGTGGCGCTCACGTTTGCCTTCCAGGAGCCGCCCATGTGAGTCCCTCCAAGGCTTCCAAGTCCCACTTGATTGTTTTCATCGTATCTCTATAACATCAGAGACATTTTATCTCATGGTATCTATGAGATTCTCTCTACTTTTATGAGCATATATGCTCCCTGACTTACCGTGGGATGAAACCGTTCCAATAAACCCAGCGTAAGCTGAAAATATCCTAAATAGAAAGTGCATTTGACATAATAGTTTCAACTTACAATGGGTTCATCCAGAGGCAGCCCATCTCGGGCCGAACAATGCACTGAGTGTGAATAGTTCACACCATCACAAGGTTGAAAAAAAAATCACAAATGTAACCATTGTGAGCGAGGGACCATCTGTATTGTGGCTCCTGTCTTCAGAGACAACAGAAACCTCTTCTTAGACAAGAATCACAATTTATAATCCTCAAAATGTTAAACTTAGTTTAACAATCTACAGATTCAAACGAAGCCAAAGTAGGCCCACAAGACCGTTTGTGCCATTCGCTAAGACACACAACTCTGTAATAACCCTCATCACAGCCCCTCAGGGTGAGTCCCAGAGGCGGCTGTGGCTTGTAGCTACAGACACTAACAAAACCAAAATCAGAGTACGCAGGTGCAGTCAAGTCATATGACTTCTCCACTAGCATATGCACAAATGTTTATCAGCAAATCTGATCTTTGCTTTACCTCCCTCCCATGACCTAAAAAGGAGTCCACCACACACACACACCACACTTCAAAAACATAATTCGTACTTGCTTTCAATTCTGGGCATTTAGAATAAACCTAATGGGTGATTAAACCTCTCCTCCAACCCATTGCTTAGTCTTCTTAGAGGATGAAGGATTTTGCGTAACACAAGTCAGCATATAAAAGATCTTGTATAGAAACAAACTTTCAAGTTGTCCTCATTATAGTGATTCAACTAATATACAAAGGACCCAACACACAGCACAATGTCTATTAGAAGAATGATTAATTTGTTCCCCTCAAAATCCTAATATCTACACAGAAAAAATACCCGATACACATTTTATCATTCTTTACCAGTATAGTCATACAAAGGAGTATCACAAAAGCAAAAGAACACATTTGGTTTCACTCGCAGTTCTAAATTTAATATAAAATTGCTAAAACCACCAAGACAAACATGACTATGAAATATTTAACGATCTTCACCTAAATTCAAGTCACTATTCAATCACCAATACCTCTGCTCTCCTTACAGGAACTTTCCAAAAGTAAATTCTGGAATTAACAGGACAAATTTTTCTAGTGATAGAAAGTAGGAAGAAATTGGTTGAAGGTGGTTCCTTGGCTGTCAAACTTTTTCTCCATAATAGTTTGTAAAATAAAAGCATCAAACAGATCTTTACATTAACTTACAATCTATCAAGCAATACTGGAGCAAGCTTTAAATATTAGCCACATTCTGTCAGGGCTGACTCACATTAAATCACCATCAGTCTCATGTCTTGCAGCATCCACAGCTCATCTTCTCAAAACCACTTAAGATTTCATAATTAACTCAATTAAACAATCTAAGTCCTCTCCTTGATCATTGACATGAAGGGATAATTTTCCCCCAAAATAGTACCTCTTTCCTTGACATGATTTAATCTGTAGTTAGAGTATTTAACAGGATTTCTTTCCTTCTTAGAAAATAAAATATACACCTTTCCAACAAGAAAAACACTAACTGATAATGCTATAGCTTAACCAGGTCAAAAGGGTTTTTTTTTTTTTTTTTTTTTTTTTTTTTTTTAAGTTAAAAAAAGAACCTAACTGCATTTTTGGACCTTATGCGAGGTAGTGTCCAGGGTCACTGGGACCCCCACTTGGTCAGTGCAGCTGGGTACCAATTAAAGACAGAAACCCAAGGGTTCACTCGAAGCCCCTTCCCAGCTCTTCATCCTAGCGGAAACCATGGGCACAAAGGAAAGCGGCATTCCACGGAGGACTTTGGGGAATGGCTGCTTGAGAACATCAAAGTGCCTCACGTCCCCCGAGTATAAAGCCAGTGACTGCTCTCAGCTTCAATGCAGCACCATCCACAGCAGCCAAGATCTGGAATCACCTGAGTGCCCGTCAACAGGGGATGAAGGGAATGTGGCCCGAACATTCACAGGAGCAATACTCCACCATACAGCTGAGATCCCTGTCATCCGAGACAGGATGGATGGAGCTGGAGGACATTACGTTAAGCAAACGAGCCAAGCAAAGAAACGGAGCATGTTCTCACTCATAAGCAGGAGCTGAGAGCAGATCTCATGGAGGCCAAGAGTAGGTGGTCAACAGGGCCCAGCAGAGTCCACTCATAAGCAGGATAGGCAGAGGCTCATAACGGGCACAAACACACAGCCTAATGGGAGCACAAGACCTACTATTGATAAATCAGCAGGGGGATGGCAGTGGGTCATCTACTGTGTATTTCAAAACAGCTAGGAGAGAATAACTTGACATTATCAGCATAAGGAAAAGAAACTATTTAAAGTGAAAGACATCCCAAGTACACAGATTTCATCAATATAGGGATGAATCAAGATATCACATGCACTCTGAAAATATGTACACATATTATGTATCAACAAAAACAAAAACCAATGACAGAACCATTTGTGAAGCATGTGCAGGAGAAGAATGGGAAGCCTGATATGGTGTGGCTGTGTGTCCCCACACAAATCTCATGCTGAACTCTAACCCTTTGTTGGAAGTGAGCCCTGGTGGAAGGTGACTGACTCATGGGGGTGGTTTCTAATGGTTTAGCACAATCCCCCTAGTGCTGTCCTCATGATAGTGAAAGGACACAAAGATAGATGTGTACCCGCCCCCCACCCGCTACACCCTTGTTCTGCTCTCTAATCTTTGCACGTACCAGAGGTTTTGTAAGTTCTGTAAGTACATGTTTCTCTTTCTGAGGCCAGGTCACAAGGAATGTTTAAGTAAGATAGCCAGGTCACAAGGTGTGTTTAAGCAAGATAGCCATAAACTGGTCGTGCAACCTGATGCAATATAATTAACTGCCTTTGTGTAAAACTGCTCTTCTGCCTCAAGGGTTGTACTGAAATATCAGAAATGGCGGGAACCAATCATAGTTTGCCAAATCGCTTTGTTCAAACTCCAGCCAATCATACCTCTAATTTGTATAATGATTCTATGCCTACTTTCCTTAGACTATATAACATTGTTCGGAGCTCAGTAGGGGAGCTCTCCTGCCCGTCTCGTTTCACGAGCAAGTGAGAGCTCCAGGTTCGAACCTGTAATAAAGATCCTTGCTGCTTAGCTTTGACTCTGGACTCTGGTGGTCTTCTTCGGGGAATAAACGGTCTGGGCATAACAAATGGGGGCTCGTCCGGGATTTCCCCCAAGCCCACCAGACCCCCAAGTCAACGGATCTTAATCTGTAGGTAAGCCGGCTTTGTCACTGTCTCTGTCTTTGTCTCTGTCTGTCTCCCTGAAATTTCGCGAAATCCGTAATCTGTAATCTGTATTGGTCTGTTCTGTAAGTGGCACGGTCTTGGCGGACGCGCTAGAAGACAGCCACTCGGGACTGGTGGGAGACGTTCCCCAGTGCCCATCTGGGGGCCTCCATCCTTGGTTGCCCCGTCTGACTCAGGTCGGAAGTCCGACACGCGCTCGCGAATGCTCATCGGTATTACTGTCTGTCCATTATTGTTAAGTGTTAAGTGTAAGCCCAAAACGAAACATAAAACCTTTTCTTCCCCCTCCAGGACCGGACCTGTCGGATACTCCCCTCTGCTTCACACTCATTTTCGTCCCCCCTTCTCTTTGTAGGAGCAGTCCAAAGATGGGCAACAACCAGAGCACGCCGCTCTCACTCCTTGTTACCAATTTTAAGGATGTGAAGGCTCGGGGGCGTAACTTAAGCGTAGAACTAAAGAAGGGAAAGCTAGTTACTTTCTGCCGTTCGGAGTGGCCCTCTTTCGGCGTAGGGTGGCCCTCTGAAGGAACTTTCTGTCTCTCTATTATTACTAAGGTAAAAACTAAGATTTTCCTGCCAGGGCAGTCAGGACATCCTGATCAAATTCCTTATATTCTAGTGTGGCAGGATCTTGTGGAAAACCCACCACCCTGGATAACTCCATTCATCCTTGAGCCCTGCAAAGTCCTAGTAACGCGACCTACAAGACAAAAGACTCCCTCTGCTCCCTCGGCCCCTGTGCTGCCGGACAGCCAGGACCCCCTAACGTTAGAACCCACATTTCCCCCACCATATCAGCACCTTATCCCGCAGGACCCAGTCCCCCAGGGTGGTGCTTCCGTAGAGGGAAACCGAGAAGCGGAAGCAGCCGAGAGTGAAAGTAACCTGGGGGGGCCGGCCGGCCGAACACGAGGCCGCGTACAGCGGGACCAAGCTTCCCGACTCCCTGACTCCACTGTAGCCCTGCCTCTCAGAGAAATAGGATCGCTCGATGATACCGGGCTCTCCCGTCTCATGTATTGGCCTTTTTCCACCAGTGATTTATACAATTGGAAGTCCCAAAATGCTCGGTTCTCAGATAATCCCAAAGATCTAACCTCGTTGTTAGACAGTGTCATGTTTACTCACCAGCCGACCTGGGATGACTGTCAACAGCTCCTCCGAATCCTGTTCACAACGGAGGAGCGGGAAAGAATCCAAGTTGAGGCCAGAAAACTGGTTCCAGGAGATGACGGCCAGCCAACTGCAAATCCTGACCTCATTAATGCGGCTTTCCCTTTGACCCGGCCCAGATGGGACTACAACACGGCAGAAGGTAGGGGACGACTGCTCATTTATCGCCAGACTCTAATGGCGGGTCTCCGGGCTGCAGCTCGCAAGCCCACCAATTTGGCTAAAGTATATTCTGTGTTACAAGGTAAGACAGAAAGCCCCGCTGTGTATTTAGAGAGATTAATGGAAGCCTTCAGACAGTTTACCCCTATGGACCCGGAAGCACCGGAAAATCAGGCAGCGGTAGTAATGTCCTTTGTAAACCAGGCAACACCAGATATTAAAAGAAAACTCCAGAAATTAGAAGGTTTAGAGGGAAAGCAGATTCAGGACCTCCTTCAGATGGCCCAGCGAGTTTATAATAATAGGGATACTCCAGAAGAAAAACAGTTCAAGGCAACCAAAGAAATGACCAAAGTCTTAGTAGCAGCTTTCCCCCAGGCAGGAAATGGCCAAAACAGAAAGCAGAAAAAGCAAGGCCCTAGGCAAGGATTAGAAAAAGATCAGTGTGCTTATTGCAAGGAACGTGGCCACTGGATTAAAGACTGCCCAAAGAAACGGAGACCAGCTAACCCTACCTCCGTACTCGTTACCCAGGACTCTGACTAGGGAGGACGGGGTTCGGACCCCCTCCCCGAACCCAGGGTAACTTTGCAAGTGGAGGGGTCCCCAGTTCGCTTCTTGGTCGATACTGGGGCGGAACGCTCAGTCCTAACCAAACCAATTGGAAAAATGTCTAAGAAAACATCCTGGGTGCACGGGGCCACAGGCATCAAAAAATACCCCTGGACAACCCAGAGGACTGTAGACTTAGGAACGGGAAAAGTCTCCCATTCCTTCCTAGTCATCCCAGAGAGCCCCTGCCCTCTACTAGGGAGGGACTTGCTGACAAAGATGGGGGCCCAAATCCACTTTGAGCCAGAAGGGCCCAAGATAACTGATTCCCAAAACAGGCCAATATCTATCCTGACTGTCACCTTAGAAGATGAGTACCGACTCCATCAAGAGCAAAAGCCCCCCGATCAGGGAATTGACTCTTGGCTCCAGCGTTTCCCTGAAGCGTGGGCAGAAACTGGGGGCTTGGGGCTAGCTAAACATCGACCTGCCATATTTGTGGAAGTTAAGCCAGGGACGGACCCCGTTCGGGTTCGGCAATATCCTATGCCCCTGGAGGCAAGAGAAGGAATTACGCCCCATATCCGCCGACTCCTAGACCAGGGAGTCCTACGGGCTTGCCACTCATCCTGGAATACTCCACTGTTACCTGTTCGTAAACCCAACAGTACGGACTACAGGCCAGTACAGGATTTAAGAGAAGTTAATAAAAGGGTCATGGACATACATCCCACTGTGCCCAATCCATACACCCTTCTGAGTGCCTTACATCCCAAAAAACAGTGGTATACCGTTCTTGATCTAAAAGACGCTTTCTTCAGCCTTCCTCTGGCTCCCAAAAGTCAAGAACTCTTTGCATTTCAATGGACGGATCCTGAGAGGGGCATCAACGGTCAGCTAACATGGACCAGACTGCCACAAGGGTTCAAGAACTCGCCAACTCTGTTCGATGAAGCCCTTCATGAAGATCTGGGTGAGTACCGGCGGCAACACCCTGAAATAACTCTTTTGCAATATGTTGATGATCTCTTAATAGCGGCCAGGTCCCCGGAAACTTGTGTTCGAGGGACTGAGGACCTCCTGAAGACTCTGGGGGAGCTAGGCTACCGAGCCTCAGCAACAAAGGCTCAGATCTGCAAGTCGGAGGTAACTTATCTGGGGTACCTATTAAAAGGGGGGCAACGCTGGCTAACCAAAGCCCGAAAGGAAACAGTCCTACGCATCCCTAGACCCCAGTCAACACGGCAAGTGAGAGAATTCCTGGGGTCGGCAGGGTTCTGTAGGTTATGGATACCCGGATTTGCTGAGTTAGCCAAGCCCCTATACCAGGCAACAAAGGAACGGCAGCCCTTCAATTGGACGGAAGAGGCTGAGCTGGCCTTTCAGCAAATCAAAACTGCCTTGTTATCAGCCCCCGCGCTGGGGCTCCCTGATGTCTCCAAACCCTTCCACTTATACGTGGATGAAAGTAAGGGTGTTGCAAAAGCTGTGTTAACACAGTACCTAGGCCCCTGGCAGAGGCCAGTTGCCTATTTGTCAAAAAAATTAGATTCAGTGGCTGCTGGCTGGCCACCCTGCCTCCGGATAATCGCGGCGACCGCCCTAATGGTCCGAGACGCTGATAAACTTATCATGGGGCAAGAGTTGCGCGTTATAACCCCGCATGCCATTGAAGGCGTCCTCCGGCAGCCGCCGGACCGATGGATGAGTAACGCCCGGCTCACCCACTATCAAGGACTGCTGTTAAACCCCCTCAGAATAACTTTTCTGCCCCCAACCTCTTTAAACCCTGCTTCACTGCTGCCAAATCCAGACTTGGACGCCCCGTCCCATGAGTGCACTGAGATACTGGCTCAGGTGCATGGGGTGCGGGAGGACCTGCAAGATCGTCCGCTCCCCGACACAGAACTCACCTGGTTCACTGATGGCAGCAGCTATGTCCACCAAGGCCAGCGGTATGCAGGAGCGGCTGTAACGTCAGAGACTGAGGTAATCTGGGCGGAACCCTTGCCTCCAGGGACATCGGCCCAAAGAGCCGAACTGATAGCCCTTACACAGGCCCTCACCCTAGGGGCAGAGAAAAAACTAACAGTATACACGGATAGCCGCTATGCTTTCGCTACTGCGCACATACATGGGGCCATCTACAGAGAAAGGGGACTATTAACAGCCGAAGGCAAAGAAATAAAAAACAAGCAAGAGATCCTAGCTCTATTAACTGCTTTGTGGAAACCAAAGAAATTGGCTATTGTACATTGCCCTGGGCATCAGAAACCAACTACGCCAATTGCTCGAGGCAACTTCTTAGCCGACCAAACCGCAAGGAGCATAGCAAAAGCTCCCAGTCAGCTCCTCGCGCTCCAGCTCCCCGATCCTGGCCCGCGAAATTTGCCATGTTTTCCCGACTATACCGAACAGGATCGCGAATGGATGAACACGCTTCCCCTAAAACAGGTTAAAAATGGGTGGTGGACTGATATAAATGACCAAACCATCCTACCAGAAAAATTAGGACGGCAGGTGTTGGAACACATCCACCGGACAACCCACCTGGGTGCCCGGCGAATGATGGACTTAATCAGGCACGCCAAGTTTAGAATCAGGCGCATAGCTGAACTGGCCAGCGATGTCACAACAAATTGCAAAGCCTGCCAACTAAACAACGCTTGCCCCCAAACCCAGACCGCCACAGGAATTAGGTGTAGAGGAACTAGGCCTGGTATCTATTGGGAAATAGACTTTACTGAGATAAAGCCTGGAAAATATGGGTATCAGTACTTACTTGTCTTTGTAGATACTTTTTCAGGATGGACAGAAGCGTTCCCAACTAAGAGAGAAACTGCTCAGGTTGTAGCAAAGAAAATTTTGGAAGAAATCCTCCCCAGGTATGGCTTTCCCGTCCAAATAGGGTCAGACAATGGACCAGCCTTCGTTGCTAAGGTAAGTCAGGATTTGGCTTCCATTCTGGGGGCAAATTGGAAATTACATTGTGCTTATAGGCCCCAAAGCTCAGGACAGGTAGAAAGGATGAATCGGACTCTGAAGGAGACCTTAACTAAATTGACCATGGAGACTGGCGCTAATTGGGTAGTACTTCTCCCCTACGCTCTGTTCCGGGCCCGAAATACCCCTTACAGACTAGGCCTCACACCATATGAAATCATGTATGGCAGACCCCCACCCCTGGTCCCCAGTCTAAAAGATGACTTACTCAAACCTGAAACTGAAAATGTCTCTGAGCTCCTGTTCTCCTTACAAGCCTTACAGAAAATTCACCAGGAAATTTGGCCCAGACTACGAGAACTGTACGAGGCAGGACCTCCGCCGACGCCTCATCCGTTCCAGCCGGGAGACTGGGTCCTAGTCAAGCGCCACCGGCAAGAAACTCTTCAACCCAGGTGGAAAGGACCACTGCAAGTACTCCTGACTACTCCCACCGCTCTCAAAGTAGAAGGCATCGCTTCGTGGATCCACTACACACACGTCAAACCAGTGGACCCAACATCCGACCTTCTCAAGCCGTCTGGAGCACCGGTTACATGGACTGTAGACAAAGCTAAGAACAATCCCTTAAAGCTAACCCTGCGCCGTCATCCCCATAGCCGTAACCATGTCTAGCTTACCTATGCTTTTATGCCTTATGCATCTGACTCTCCTCACTGCTGCGCCGTCTAATCCCTATGTCTGGAGGTTCTGGCTCTATGAAAACAAAACTCACCCCGGGGAAACCCCCCAAGCGGGTAAACTGCTAGCTAGCACAGACTGCCCCCCCTCAGGGTGTAATACTATAGTTTACCTCAATTTCACTAGGTTCCAGATTGCCCAACCAGCAACACCCATGATCTGTTTTGAATACGATCAAACTGAATATAATTGTAAAAATTATTGGTGGCACCAGAGTGCAGGTTGCCCATATAGCTACTGTAAGACGCACTCTGTCCGATACTGGAGAGAACGACAAGGGTGGTATTTTTACAAAACTGAGTCTCCCGTCACTTACACTTGGATAATTAGAGACCCATGGGACTCTCGGTGGACAACCCCACAACATGGGGGAGTATATTACTCATCAACTAGTACCTGGCCCAGTAGCCATTTATATCTGTGGAGAAGTCTAGTCCAGATTCAACCCTTAATCCACACACAAATCCACAGGCAAGAAACCAAGTTATCACAAGACTTGCAGCCCTTCTCCTGGCTAACTCTATTACGGGAAGGGCTAGCATTCGCCAACCTCACTGGTTTAGGCGACCTGTCCTCTTGCTTTATGTGTGCAACCCTAGGAAGACCACCATTAACGGCTGTTCCTCTATCCTCCCCTCCCACAAACTATACAGGTTTTAACTCATCGATAGTCACGATACCCGATGTAGCCCTGTACCGTGACCCATACCAAGAGAAATACCCCTATTGTTATTCGGCATTTAGCAACAGCCTCTGCAACCAATCGGCTACATACCCTAATAGTCCCATATATGCTCCCCCTGGTGTGTTCTTCTGGTGTAATATGACTCTGTTAAAAACTCTGTCCAAAAGCATCTCTGACGGACAGTTGTGTATCCCTGTTACCCTAGTTCCCCGACTGACACTGCTAACCCCGGCAGAGTTCATAGGCTGGGCAGGGACCGCCCCAACTAAAACTGCGCGACATAGACGAGCAGTTTTTCTACCACTAATTGCCGGAATATCCTTAACCACCTCTGTCGTCGCAGCGGGGTTAGCAGGAGGGGCCCTACAACACTCCATGATAGAAAACGACAAGCTGTTACAACAATTCTCTGTTGCTATGGAAGACTCCGCCTATTCCCTAGCCTCCCTTCAGCGGCAGCTCACCTCCCTAGCACAGGTCACCCTTCAAAACCGCAGAGCCTTAGACTTACTCACGGCTGAGAAAGGAGGTACCTGTATGTTCCTCAAAGAAGAATGCTGTTTCTATATAAATGAGTCAGGGTTAGTTGAGGAAAGAGTCCAACGCCTACACGAACTAAGCTTAGAAATGAAAAAGCAACAATTCACTACAGCCGCTAACAATTGGTGGAGCTCTTCAATGTTTTCCCTTCTGGCACCCCTTTTAGGCCCCCTAATGTCTTTACTACTTCTATTCACTATAGGCCCCTGTGTGGTAAATAAAATTTTACAATTTGTCAGACAAAGGTTTGATACCATCCAACTAATGGTCCTCCGTAGCCATCACCAGCCTCTCCTGCACCCAGAAAGTGAGGCTATATTATAAGACTCTGGAAATCCAAGATTGGACATCCAGTTACTTATGAGAAGGGAGAAATGAAAGGACACAAAGATAGATGTGTACCCGCCCCCCACCCGCTACACCCTTGTTCTGCTCTCTAATCTTTGCACGTACCAGAGGTTTTGTAAGTTCTGTAAGTACATGTTTCTCTTTCTGAGGCCAGGTCACAAGGAATGTTTAAGTAAGATAGCCAGGTCACAAGGTGTGTTTAAGCAAGATAGCCATAAACTGGTCGTGCAACCTGATGCAATATAATTAACTGCCTTTGTGTAAAACTGCTCTTCTGCCTCAAGGGTTGTACTGAAATATCAGAAATGGCGGGAACCAATCATAGTTTGCCAAATCGCTTTGTTCAAACTCCAGCCAATCATACCTCTAATTTGTATAATGATTCTATGCCTACTTTCCTTAGACTATATAACATTGTTCGGAGCTCAGTAGGGGAGCTCTCCTGCCCGTCTCGTTTCACGAGCAAGTGAGAGCTCCAGGTTCGAACCTGTAATAAAGATCCTTGCTGCTTAGCTTTGACTCTGGACTCTGGTGGTCTTCTTCGGGGAATAAACGGTCTGGGCATAACAATAGTTCTGAGATCTGGTTGTTTGGAGGTGCATGGCACCTTCCCCTTCACTCTCTCTCCCCTTCCAGTCATGTGAAGACATGCCTGTCTCCCCTTCACCTTCCACTCTGTTTCCCCAGAAGTAGAAACCTGTATAGCCCACAGAACTGTATGCCGATTAAACCTTTTTTTTCCTTATTACCCAGCCTCAAGTAGTTCTTTATAGCAGTGGAAGAACAGTACAGTCCTCAGGACCAGCAATGTTTTCCTTCTACCCAGCAGCCAACAACGTCCCACACCCTAGCTGGTTTTCCAAAGCCTTTGCCAGAATGCTGAGGCTGTTTTGGGGATACGGACTTTCCCCATCTCTGGCAAACCAGATGGGGCATCCTATTTGCCTCTTACCACCTTTCTCAGACAAACCCCACCTCTGAAACATCCTCCGCCAGGGGCCTCCTTCAGCAGCAACAAAGCTGAGTATTCCTTGCACTTCCCTTCTGAACAAGTAAACATCTTAAGCTTATTTTTCCATCTTCCCAGCTCATTGAAAAAAATATCTTATGCTTTCTATTTTCCTAACACACACACACGGAAGAGAAGTGCCGTGAGGGCAGGGGCTCTTGCTTTCCTGGATCTGAGCCTGGCCCTCAAACACTAGCCGAATTCATACTGACACGATATCCAGAAGCAGAAATGCAAATATCCCCACGACTTCAAATACCCTAAGGATCTAACAGGCCGAGTGGCCCATGTAACTATGGTTTGTGCTGGGCCATTCAACTGGTGTCCAAATCCCTGTCCAAGTGAGCTCTTTAATTTTGGGACTTTTCAGACAGCTCTTTGTTGTTGTTGTTGTTCTGTTTTGTTTTTATTAAAGGGATCTATTACAGTTACAATCAAGAATATCCCAGGCCAAGTGTGGTGGCTCATGCCTGTAATCCCAGCACTTTGGGAGGCCAAGGTGAGCGAATCAAATGAGGTCAGGAGTTCAAGGCCAGCCTGGCAAACATGTTGAAACCCCATCTCTACTAATACAAAAATGAACCAGCCATGGTGGCAGGCACTTATAATCCCAGCTACTCAGGAGGCTGAGGCAGGAGAATGGCGTGAACCAGGAGGTGAGGCTGCAGTGAGCCAAGATCGCGCCACTGCATTCCAGCCTGGGCAACACAGCAAGACTATCTCAAAAAAATAAAAATACACCAATACGCCCAGTTAGTTCTTCGCCAATGTCAGATACATCAGTTTAAAGAAAAATAATATGAATGCATGTTTTTAAATTTCAGTGTTGAATTTAACCATATCTTTTAAGAAGATATGAAGATAGAAGTTCCCCAAGGATCGGGGGAGAAAAAAGCAGTTAAGAAAATGTTAAAACCTTAGGAGAAAAACAAGACCTCAAGGCAAAACTTTTTCTTTGCACTTTGATTTCAAAAGAACAGAGACGCCCAAAATATGAACTCTCCCATCTGCATTTTATATTCCTCTATGTCCTTTGAAAGACTGGAGATGGGATCCCAGGTTCCAAAGTGCCCGGCCAGGGCTCACATCAGGCCGATTCCTCTACGTCCTTTGAAAGGCTGGAGATGGGATCCCAGGTTCCAAAGTGCCTGGTCACGGCTCACATCAGGCGACATCTTTCACAGCCGTTTACTCCCCTGACTGTGCCTAGAGAGCTCTGTGGCCCAATTTACACAAAAGGGTCCTAATTTACACACGTTCATCACTTTGAGCAGAGTCTCAACAAATGATACAAATATTGACACTCCACAGAAGCAAGTATTCTTTTCCGAAAAATTAAGTGTCAGGTTCCCATCAGCCGGGCAGCTTGGTTACAGAAAGCACTGGCTGACTTGCTGGTTTAATGTTAAATGCATTTAAAATGTTAAGTGATCTGGCCCCCCTCCCAGTGGGTGTGTACGTTGAGCTGGTTGCAGTAGTGATGAACAGACCACGTGGATTTGCTTCAAGCAGAGCACCCCACACCCAGGAAGAGGCCAAAGGACGGCATCGAGGTCTAGGACAGTTCTAAGGAGAGCTGCAGTCTGAATGCCTCGTCTGCAAATAGTCTCTCATTTCAGAGGAAGTCACTGAACAGAGTTCGTAACACATGAATTTTAAAAATTCCTATTTCTAATTTCATCCCATTAGAACTTTTGAAGAACAGATGTGCATCTGCTCCAAGTCAATGAGAGGACACTCAAGACAGTCCCTCACAGGTCCTCGGCCTCCGCCTCTCACCTAGAGAACGTCAGCTCAAGCCAATCACAGCACAGTGCGATTTTCTATAATATGCACGCCTGCATCTGACCTGAGATGTCAATGTCTGGAATGTGCCTGCCAGGCCCAGGAAGAACTGCAGCAGCTGTGGGGACATAAGCCGCTAAGGAATCCGATTTGGAGGGAACTCGAGGCAACTAAAACTAGTTCCACTGGTTTTTCTTAGCAAGGTTTGACCTGGCAAACTGTTATCACTGTTGCTAATTCATGGTAATTGGGATGGGGACTTAACAGTAAGTAATTAGAGCAATTCTAGAATTTGCTACTCAGTTACAAATGGCACAGATTCCTGAGAATGGAAGAACTGTTGCCCAGGAATAGAGCTCAACAGGTCCTCCCCATGCCCCAGGAAACATGACATTTCCATGCACCCCTGCTTTGTTCCCCCGCCACCTGATCTCAGCCGTCTGATGGCATCACTCCCCAGAGCTGGAAACACCTTACCTCTTGTCACCCTCCCATCTGCCCTGCTTTCCTCCAGCCCGGGATATTCAGGGATGCCCACATACAGGACCAGGAAACCAGGGTTATCCTAAACCAGTGCCTGCATTCAAAGTCCTCCATGGCAGGACAATCACCAATGGCCAATACTCCCAGAACCTTCCACCTCAAAACGGGAGCACATCTGGATTCAAGCTGACAACAGTGCATTCTCTTTGCCATGTACACATGGAGGCATGTCAGGTTCCACCTAAAGGTATCAGGTTTCACTCTGGTCAGGAGCCCAAGCCTAGTCACTCTGCATGATCTCAATTCACCATCCACAGAGAAGCCTACAGTTTTCCTCTGGTGCACGGTGTGGATGGTGGATGCATTTCCCCTGAAGACTCGGAGACGGGCTCCTGGCCAAGGAGGCCAGTCACCCCAGCCCCTGCAAGACCCAGATATGCCCCTCTGCTGTCTGCACACAGTACCCAAGTCTAGCAGTGCTGACTCTGTGGTGGGATAGCTCTGGGCCTGCAGAGGACACAGGGCACAGGAACCGTGCAGCCTGGCTGGAGCCAGAGGCCTAAGGGATCCCCACGAGGCTCTCCAGCCAAGGTGCCTTCACCACAGGCAGAGCCATTCAAGAGAACTGCCTGCTGAACCAGAAACGTCCCAATCTGCTGAGCCAACACAGAAAGACAACAGCCACCTAACAGCTGCTGAGCCCCAAAACGTGGCCACTGGGCCTGAAGGGCTGAATCCGGAATTTAATCTGTGAAGCTCTTTTCAAATGTGTTTGGCTATGTTATCAAATCTTTATTCTAATTAAATTTAAAGGAGCCTCTGGCTATGGGCTCCCTTGTCGGGCATCACAGCTCCAGGGAGTAAGAATGGAAAGGAGAGGCCCAGAGCCTCTCTGCATTCTCCACCCTAATTCAACACGTCATCATAAGGAAAGGCACTCCAGCAGCAGAAGTGTGCACGGGAAGAACTGGGTTGGCCCTGATACAAGCATGACCCCCATGGCATCACAGCTGCCTCAGCCAACAGGCAAGACAATATGCCCACCTGGACAGGTCACCAGATGTGATGATGCACCCCAAGCCCTAGTCCCACAGCAGCCAGAGACCACCCGCTGCTCGTCCCGGGTGAAACAGGCAGAGCTGTCCGAGCCCTCAAAAGCAGAAAGAATTAAGGAGGCAATTCCCACGATTCCCACGACACACACGACACTCCTCGCAGACAGACACAGGCTTCGCTGTGAAAGTGCAGAGGACGGTGCAGTCCCTAGGCGGGCTGCTTCTTCCAACGATCAAAGAAGAAACTAGATCCGTTTCCTTGTAGGAGAATCATCTGTACCGCGATTAGACAGAAGGTGGCTGATGTTATCAAATCATCAAGCACCGCACGGCTCTGTCTCCAAGGAGGACCTGGAAACTTGCAGCCACCCGAGTAGGGACCGCAGTGTTAATGGAGACACGGGTGACTGAGGTCTGGCTTCCTCAGGGAAGCTAAATTTGAACTTTCATCACTGAGGAATCGGTCATTTACAGTCACTCACCCTCAAGGCAGAAGAGGGCTCAAGACACTGCACCAGACTTCAACACTCAGGGTTAGGGTCAAATTCACAGGTTTTACAAAACGTATTTACTAGGGATGCCAGAAGAGATGTAGTTTCACCCCCCTCCCCCCAGGGTTTGCTTAGCCCCTTCACCAGTGGATCTCACCAACGGATGACACATCCACGCCTCGTCCATGGCAGCACAGAAAACCACTCGGAAGACAGCCACTCCCACCAAGCTTCCTGGCTTTAGTGTTTAAAATCTCCATCGTTTAAAATCTGTATCTCATACGTGAGATTACACTCCTCTGAACAACAGACATTGCGACTGTCATTTCGCCCAAAAGGGCTTCAGGAAATGACACGTGGCACAGACGCCAGAGGTCGCCGGCCGCCTTACTCTAGCCTAATTCCTTTGTGCCTCTATACGGCTTCACAGATACAGCCCAGTCACATTAATGACCATATGAGAAGCTCAGGGAATAGATGAACTCAGTGCTGAATTTTTCTGTTTAAGCACTAAATTCCTCTGTTTTATCAATTAGATTATCAAGCAGCCGTTTGTAATCTGGACTGCAATCTGATACAAAATTTAAAGCTAATTTAGGTTGCGGTAATGCTCCTATTTACGTTATAGACAAGGCATGAATGAAAACTTTATTCTGTTCATAGGACCAATTTGGTAAACAAATCAATTATTCAAGCAATGATTGTCTACAGTTAGATGCAAATTACTTTGCTCATAAAAGATATTCCAGTAGGAAGTTTTAAATCCATGGTCTGTATTTCCCGAGCGTGTGTCTGCACCTTCCCCGAGTGCACAGCAGGACTTCCCAGGGCATCCCATCAGCAGACCCACTGAAGAGAATAAGCCCACAGCCCCCAGCCCAGGAATCAAGTCCGAGCCCCAGCAGCCCCTCGTCCAGCCGGGGCTTCCTCACCAGCACAGCACCCAGAGGTCTTCCAGGTTTAATGCCATGTGTGCGTGGAAAGTAGAGTGCTGGAAAGACCACAGCTGACATTCTACAAATGCAAATTCCCTCTTGGAACAGCCCAACAACCCTCTGTACCTTCCCCAAAGTACCCATGCCAGGCAGGCGTAGACAGTCTAATGGGGTACCTAGGAATCAGCATTTAACACGATTCTGATGAATAAAAAAGTTGAGAGGCCAATCAGCGAGAGGCTGCCGTGGCCTCCACTCATTTGCAGGCTCTGAAGGGACACAGACACAGGTAACAGGCCAGACAGGACAGGACAGGGATGGGGAAGTGGAGGGCCAATTCCATGGACCACCAACCACCCCGCCATCCCCACTGAGACTCCATGATTTAAGGAGAGGCAAAGCCAGGGAGAAAAGATGCCCGCATCACTCGAGGGACTGAGATTTCACCTAAAGTGCACAGCATATGGCTGAGGGCCAAGGTTGGGCAAGCCGAGAGCACAGAACGGGGTTCACAGGCCCAGAGGTGCCACCCACACCCCGTGCAGACCTCCCAAGCACAGCCTGTGTCTCCTGCCTGGTTTATTTCCTTCCCCCATTCTACTGTGTTGGTTTCTCAACCACCCCCCACCACCACACACCCCTCTCTACAAGCTTGGTGAACTGAAAAGAGCAGGGGGGGTTAAGATCTGGGCTCTCGGGCCAACGTCCTGCCTGAGACATTAGTTCCAACCCACCCAGCTGTGATGTAAGCCCGAGATTTCTCAAATGGGAGAAAGGAAGGTGACTGAACCCACTTCCCAGGACGGCTGTGGAGACTGAGATCACATATAGCCACACCTCAGCGTCCAGCACACGTGGGACCCCGGCCGTGTTGCCCCTCATGGGAATCCCTCTATGCCCCCTCTGCTACCAGAGCCAACTCCCAGCAGTAGCTGTGGAGGGTGCATCCTCTATTCCCACTCCACTCACCTCCCATCGCTCCCCGCAGTGACCTGCCACACAGCGGCCAACAGCAAATCCGGCCCCATTGGATAACCAACCACACCCCCCACCCCCACTTTGGGGCGTCTTCCACTTGCAGTTCCGAAGCAGAGCGAGAAACCGCCCTCAAGGGCGCACACCTGTTCCTTATTGCACGTAATTACCTGCCACGCAGGGCCACCAGCAAACCCAGCTCCACCATCCAGGTTCTGGTGGGTAACTGCCTCCCTCTCCCGCTTCCTCCTGGGGAGTCTGGGAGGCTCAGAAACTGCCCTCCAAGGGCACTCATCTGTTCCTTATTGCACTAATACCTCCTTTACAGAAATCCACTTTGACTTCCAGCACTGCAGGTGTGACAATTTAGGAATCTTATTTGTAAGCTCCAAGAGCTTGAGGTCACGTACACCTCACCAGCATCGCAGAGACCCAGCAGTGTCCCACTGTATTTACGATTCCAAAATACTCCTTCAAAATGCTACTGGCATTCGATTTGCCCATAAAATGCTAAAAATCTTCAAGTGAAACCAGTATCTTCAACAGTTTGATTCAATCATAACATGCGAGTTATACATCTGCCAAGTTATAAAGCCTCATGCATTTATAACATCTTATGTATGGTCAAATGGTTCACTAACATAAATTACGAGAATCTCTAAGAAATGGGTTTTTTTCTGGCATTAGATGACCAAAGAAAACTGGGTTCTGGCGGGCTTGCGGGCCTGTAAAGACAGACATATCTGCTGACACAACCAAGCTCCTTCCCACTGACGTGGCCTCATCCCAGGCCCCTCGCCCGGACGCCTGCAGGCCCCTGGAGGAGCAAGCTGACCTGCCCACATTTCTTAAATGCACAGCTTTTGTTCACACTGCAGATGGAGCTCAACGCACGAGCAGGCCACCACACAGAATACCACACAGCGTCCACGCCAGGTGACGGTGGTTTTCACTCCATCCCAATGCCCCATGTATGAGTTTACAGCCATGCTACTAAACGGATTTTTAGACTCTCAAGACATACTTTGTTTGCTTTTATGCACCAAAGTTAAAAGACTATCACTCAGATATAGGCTCTGAAACTGTGGCATAATCATTTGGGAACAGAGCCTCTGCCAGATCAGGATAAGCACTTGGGACAACACCCCGTGACCTCGGTCCACACAAAGCCATCCAGACCAGAGGCCTCCCGCACAGCTCTGTAATTTCTGTGGATTTCTGTAAATGAGGTATTAGTGCAATAAGGAACAGATGAGTGCTCTTGGAGGGCAGTTTCTGAGCCTCCCAGCCACAAGGCCACATTCAGGCTGAAGCCACACCACCTCCAGAAACACTGTCCGTCGCCGAGGTGTGCCTGGCTTCTCCCTTTTTCCAGAACTTAACAAAACCTGAAAGGACAGGTCTGTGTAGAAAAACACAAACTACTTGCGATTCCTCTGCCCAGTTCAGGCTGTAGGAAGCTCGTTTCAGCCCTCACCATGTTCTGACCTTGGTTCCCATAAGAAATAGTCAGAATTCTAGTCCCTGTCTCCTGGGCCGTGTGGCAGGCATACATACCTTCAGTTACATGAGGAAAGGCGTGGCGAGCCCCCTTCCTTCAGTAAAACTGCACAGTTCCCAGAACCCTGACGCCATCCCCCTCACGCCACTGTGAACACCTGGACACAGCACATTTCAATGCGTGCACCTTCGTGGGCTGGTTTTCTATTTCTCCACTAAATCACCCCAAATTTAGCATCCTAAACACTGACTTATTTTCTCCCATTTCTGAAAGCTGGAGTCCAAAACAGGTCCCACCAGCTAACGTCGAGGTGTCGGCAGGGCTGGCTCTGGGGAAGCGACTGTCTCCTTGCCTCCCACAGCCTCTAGAGGCTTCCGCATCCCCTGGTCCATATGGCACCTACTGTCTTCAGGACCCACAGAGGCCCTGATGGCCCCTCATCAGGAAGACGCAGAACGTCAGGAGCCCGGGCTCCAGTGCTAGGGCCAAGCCTCACCACCCTCCCAGCTCCTCACACGCTCCCGTGCGAGCTAATATAGATTCCACTTTAACTAGTATCACCTGTGTAAGGGGTACGTGCCCAGCTGTGAACTCGTTAACCTCGCTCACACAGACCCCGGGAATAAACTCACAGGCCATGGACCACTCCACAAGCAATGAGTGACCACCTGCTCGGGGACCTCCATGGCCCAGCAGAGCCCTCCTTTGCCTCCCCGTGCACTCAGGGTCTGCAGCGCCAGAGGGCCCTGGATAAAAACGACAGCTCCCATGTCGGGAGGCACCCACCAGAGGTTGGGTTCCCGGTACTATAAGTAGCCCAGGTGGACAGGCCACACCCTGTGCAACTCCATCACAAGAATAACAGCTGCACGTGGCTAGTGCACAGGTGGCCACCCCTCGGCCCAGCTGGCCACGCCTACCACATCACCGCCGTGACGTCCAATCAGACTCAGCTGCTGGCACAGTCCAGGTATCGGCCCCCAAGAACATTGTGGATCACAATTCACAGTACTGATTGCGATCAGGGCCACACGTGGCTGAATGTATTTACAGGAGGACGCCACAGCCGATCTGGCTGGACTGAGAACATTTCCCACTGTACATTCTTACAACACCATTTTATTTGCACTTTATGGCTTTTTTCTGCCTATCTACTTTATGGGAGTGTTTCTTGTTCTTATGACTTCAGTGATACTTTCAGCTACAACTATTAATGTGTAAAATTAGTTTGGAAGTCGCCTTATCATTAAACATTTCACAAGCAAGCAGTCAGAGGCACCTAACCCAGAGGGCTCTTTTCTTCTCTGAGCCAAAGCTACATTAGACTCAAAGAAAATGGCACACGGAGAGGGGCTGGATCTCTAGCGCCCATTCCTAGGGGGCCTCCTGGGGAGCAGATATGGAGGGAGAAGCCCTGGGCTATGGCACCGTCTTACTAAAGAAAAGTCCATTTGGGTAAATGTAAGTGCCAGACTGAAGAGATTAAGCAAACCATGAAAAGAAACCACTAACCACAGCTTCTCCAAAACAGAACTAAACTCCCTTTAGTTTGAATTGGAAAAGCAGAAGTGATGATCAGGATACAAAAAAAATGACAAAGTATCTGAAACAGGAGAATAATCAAGGGTCTCTGTCTCTTCCTGTGTGAGTGGGAGCCTCGCATCTAAGCTGGATTTAGAAGGTTACTACTTTGGACTGAAAGTTATCCCCAACCCCAGTTTGTAAGCAAGTGGAGCAGAACTCTTCAATTATTTCAAGGTTTAGCGGTAAAGCTCTGCAACTCTCACAACCATTTTAATTGGTGTGAATTTTAAAGTGACTCAATCTGTTAGCTGGAGTGTCTAACGGCTTAACCACGGGGTCATGTTGGAAAATTATTCCAATTGCTTTTGTTTTCTCTACTGAAGATGCATTTGAATGTTCTTGTAGTTTGCAGTTGGCTGGTTCTGATGTTCGGTCTGAGGAGGCCCAAGTAACCGGAGAGGAAGAATCTGAAACCTCAAGACACTCTAGTGCTGTCTGGGGAGATGGAGACCCCAACCCGAGAGCCACTGACGGACTCAGCACGGGCGCAGGGCCGCCAGAAGCATCGGGCCACGTATTTGCCGCTTACAAAACAACATAAGCACACACCCCCAGGTGTGTACACATGCCCTGTACATGCTAATGTCTGTCTATGCTAAGACCAGCACACACCCCCAGGTGTGTACACTTCCTCTGTACACGCTCACATCTGTCCATGCCAACAGCACACACCCCCGAGGTGTGCACACACGCTCTGTACACACTCACATCCCTCCCTGCCAATATGAGCACACACCCCCAGGGGTGCACACACACACTCTGCACATACTCACATCTATCCCTGCAGCCTGAGTCAGTCACAGAGAGGCAGAGGAGGAGTAGGAAGGACGTAATGGGCACTGAGATTCTGGGCCGGTTCCCCTCTCTACCTCGGGAGAGACCCCTCATGTGATCCTGCTGTCACTCACCGTTCCGCCTCCATCCTCCATCCTCCCACCGGGATCAGGAGGACGCCCACTGCACAGAGCTGTGATGAGGATGAACAGAAGATTGCAAGAGCTCACGCCAAGGTGCTGAGCACAGGACCTATGGAGTGCTTCTTTCTGCTGTGGCTGACATCATCAAACAAGAGGCTGACACGGCTTCCGCAGAGAATGTCACTCGCTGAGAAACTGAAACGTGTGACCTAGGAGCCTGTGAAGGTCTAAGAACAAACCAACAAACCAAACGGTTTTGTTTGGTTTTCAAACACCATAGCCTGTTTTTTCGTTTTTCTCATGCTGTACTTTGAGTATCATTTAGTTTAATTTCAAAGTAAGTCCAATAAATACACAAAATCACAGGACTGAGCATGGAGCATTGTTTCACTTCATGTCCTCCAGCCTTTAGGGCACATTAAGGAAAGACATGATTCCAGGACTCCCATTAGAAAGGCTGCCCTGAGGCACCTGCTGGGGCAGCCAAATTGCAGCTGTTGATGCTGCCCCCAAGCTGCTTGGATGAAGCACAAGATTCCAGAGGTCTCTTCTCTTCTGCCCTTCACCCAGGAGAGAAGGTGGAGGGAGAATGGTGAGAGAAAACAGGAAGAAGGAGGGGGGAAGGAGGGAGAGAGGAGGGGGGAGAGAGGGAGAGAGGAGGACGAGGGAGGGAGAGAGGAGGCAGGAGGGAGGGAGAGGAGAGGAGAGAGGGAGAGGAGAGGGGGGAGGGAGGGAGAGGAGAGGGGGGAGGGAGGGAGAGAGGAGGAGGGAGAGAAGGAGAGAGGAGGGTGGAGGGAGGGAGGAGGGGCATGTTCCATCCACCAAGGCAGCTGCACTGCAGAGAGAATGAAGGGTGTGTTGCCTCTCAGGACAGCAAGTTCACGCTGTTTATAATTGTTAGCATAAACAATGACCCGCTGAGGACAGGGCTGCAATTGGAGTTGACAACGTTTTATTTTCATAGTTGATATAGGGGACCTGGACCTAAAGCACCGTGCCTTGCCCTTTCTCCAGAGGGGCCAATGCCTCTCTATACTTGACTCTATTTTAACTAAATACCCGATATTGACTAGGAATTATGACGTGTAGGATACCCCTTACCACAGTAACGTCAAACTCACGTTCTAAACGCAGGCACCAGTGTGAACTCAGACTCCACGGCCAGCATCGTAACTGGAGACCACATGGGCAATGCTGTGAACTCAGACCCCACAGCCCACACCATAACTGGAGACCACACGGGCACCAGTGTGAACTCAGACCCAACAGCACCTGCCTGGGCTGCTCCAGCCACCAGCAGAACCTGTTGTGCAGCTGAACTGGAAGCTGATTCTGGAAAGAACTGAGAAGCATGAGGACGAGATCCTTCTACCTCAACAGGGATCAATTTTTTAACGATTTCTTTCTTTTAGAAAACTGTTAATAAAATACTTTGTTCTAAAATGACCAGGATTTCAGCAGCCTCTACGTTCCTTCATGTCAATCAAAGCTTAGGCACGTGGGTTACTTCACTGTTCATGACACCTTTTTCAAATAAACCCCGGGGCCGCCTGTGTACCCAAGAGCCTGGGAACTGAGCATTCAGAGAAAACGTCCAGGGCGAGAGTGTTCACGTCCCAGCGGTGCAGTAGAGCGCATGGGGGGAGTTTAAGCCACAAGTGGCCACACGTCCCCTGCCTCTGGCCATTGCCCACTGCTCACACACACACTCCTTCCTCGACCCATCCTGAGCCACGGGGCCCACGCGTAACCAAGGTCACTGCAGCACCTCCAGGAACAAACTGGTTACAGGTGGACTGCTCTCTACGCAAGGTACGCTAGATTAAGAAAACTGACTAAAAAAAGTAGGAAGAAAAACTCACTCCACCCATTGAGGCAAGAGAAATGCACACAGCCTCTGAAATCACTTCAGAGGAGTTTTCCTGGGTTAGGTACGCGGTGGGGTGACCCTACCCCATAGCGGGGCAATAGCACATGGTGGGAACCAAGGAACATCTCCGAATAAATGTAGGAAAATGCACTCAACTCCCAAACAGAGAGAGAAACTGCTTTTTTCCTTAAAAGCTTCTTTCTTTTATTCTCAGAAAGACTCTCTTTGGTGTCTTGACTGCTGACGAGACAAGCCTGTCATCCCCAGAAAGCCGCCCTGGACAGTCTCCAGATCCTACAGCCCTCAGATCCACCTTGCCTACTGATGATCCCACATTACAAAACCTAATCATCAGAAAAAGCTTCCCAGTCCGCAGCTCACAAGTGACATTTTATTCAGGGAAATGCTAATAAAAACCTGGGCCTCTGCGTAAACGCTGTGTCCTAGGTACTGAGGCTCCACACAGATGGTACACAGGGAGACAGGCCTCACCCCTTCCTGGCGCCCCATGTCTCTCTTCACATTTTATTAGCTGAGTTTTGTGGCAGTTTGTTACTTTTAACCTGCCTGTCCAAGGCAGCTGCACTAAACTACTTGTTCAGGGCAGATCCACTCATAATGACCATCAGCTCAGAGTTGGAAGTAGCACTGGAGAATGAGGTGGTTTCAGGGCACTATGCTTCCCTGCCCTCTTTTCCAGGGATGCCAAGTAAGTTTCTGCCGTGGCTGATGATGTCAGTACTACATTAACATTAGTTCAACGGCAGGCCACCAATTAATACTTAATGAACAATCTCCTTAAAAGCAAAACCCCATCTCTGCCAAAAATACAAAAAATTAGCTGGGCATGGTGGTGAGCGCCTATAATCTCAGCTACTGGGGGACTGAGGCAGGAAAATTGTTTGAACCCAGGACGCAGAGATTGCAGTGAACTGAGATTGCACCACTGCACTCCAGCCTGGGCAACAAGAGTGAGACTCCATCAAAAAAAAAAAAAAAGAAAAGAAAAGAAAGAAAGAGGAAGAAGAAAGAAAGAAAGAAAGAAAGAAAGAAAGAAAGAAAGAAAGAAAGAAAGAAAGAAAGAAGGAAGGAAGGAAGAAAAAGAAAGAAAGAAAGAAAGAAAGAAAGAAAGAAAGAAAGAAAGAAAGAAAGAAAGAAAGAAAGAAAGGAAGGAAGGAAGGAAAGAAAGAAAGGAAAAGAAAAGAGAAGAGAAAAGAAAAAAAGAAAAGAAAGAAAGAAAGAAAGAAAGAAAGAAAGAAAGAAAGAAAGAAAGAAAGAAAGAAAGAAAGAAAGAAAGAAAGGAAAGAAAGAAAGAAATGATTCTCACAACACTGTCAACATCTTCAGTTCTTCCCAAGGGTAGCATAAAATTATCACACACAACGTAAACTCAATCAGATTAACGTTCTTTCCTCACCAATCCATACCTAAATCCTTATTTCAAACTGGCCACCAATTTTTCAGAATTTAAGAAGACTGAGAGGAATAACCACGAACAAGCAAGGTTTACGCAGACGTCAGTCTTCCCAACTCTCGCTCAGGAGCTCACCCCAAACTCCTCCTATGGAATCAGCCTGGATAACAGTCCCTGGTGGCCTCACAAGAACAGAGGCTCCCACGAACCCACGACAGACCCCACCATTCAGCCCCAGGCAGAGGAGGGAGGCGGATGGTCACGAAAGCCGGAAACGCAGGCAACTGTGACTTGTCTGACCTAATGTAGGCGATTGGGCTAAAAAACAAGGCACATCCACCAGTGAATGGGGTGCGCTCCCAGCTGGCTGCGCAGAGGCTGTGGATATGAAGGAACTCACTTCCCTGCACACTGAAGTCCATCAGCGTCTCCACATCGACCGCACCTGGGCTCTGCTCACCCCTCACAGACTAGGATGAGAGTGGCCGCGTCTGGATAGAATGTCAAGGACGGATGGACAGACATCCTGGACAGACACTGTACAGAGACCAGGGGCTGGGCAGGGGGAAGCGGCATAGCCTTGGGGCCAGCAGGGGCAAGGCCGGGAAGCCTCGGTGAAGGCCTGCATCTCCTCATCCACCAGAAGCAGGAGCGGCCACGCAGTGTGGGCTGCAGCTGTCGTGAAGTGGCCAGTGGGACATAGCAGGAGGCCGTGCCCACCCTTACCCCCAGCCCAGGAGGAGGGGCCCAGCTGCGGGCACTGCCCGGGGAGCCAGCATCCTGAGCCCCCAGGGAAGGCGGGAAATTGCCCCTGGGCACTGGGTGCTCAGGCTGGAGGTGGTGAGACCTCGAGGCCCTGCAGTCGGGGAGGTGAGGGCAGAGGTGGCCAAACTGAAGCTCAGTGAAGGGCTTTGTCAGGAAAGGCCCCCAGAGGCTGCCTCACCAGCCCGGGGGAGGTTACTTCCGGCCCAGAGGCTCAACAGGGCCCTCGGTGGTGACGTTTAACCTTGTCCTCTGACACAGGACCATCGAGACAGGGTCACTCAAACCTCTGCCAAGCTCTGCACCCAAATGAAGCTGTTACCACAGACGCTGAGGCAGGCAGTGCTCATCTCAAATCTGCACAAGTGGTTTCTTTAGCCAGTTCTCCAAATTCTTAATGACAAACCACACTAAACGTGTGTTCTCAGCATCACCTATGCTCATAGCTATGTATAAAATAACTATCACAAGGAAAACTAGGTGGTGAACCCAGGAGGAGGAAATCCCCATGATGAGTCGAGAGAACACCAACGGACGATTGGCTCTTCCCAGCTGAACCCAAGAGTGCTTGGCTGGGCTCACTTCCGTTCTAATTTCCAGATTTATTTTTACTTTCTCACATTTTCATTATGAAAATGTTCAAACATATTTAAAAAGTGGAGAACAGTACAACGAGTGGTCAAGTTTTCTCCACGTGGAGCTCCAACAACTGCTAGCATTTCGTTAGATTTGCTTTCTCACTGTCTCTGTAGATCAGACAGAGAGACAGATTTGTTTCTCCTCTGGAGCCACTTGAAGGTGAGAGGCTCCTGCTGCCTCACCGAGTCCTCGGGTACACATTCCCTAGGAATAAGGGCCCCTCTGCAGCCGCAGTACCATCATCGGCAGACAAGAATTATTTCCGAGCATCGCTGTCCAGGTTATGTTCAGTTAGCACAATCGTCCCGAAAACGTCTTTTCTATCTGAGCCACACACTGCACCGAGTGATTCTCCTTCCCCGTCTTCGTCAGGGACAACCTAGCACCCCTTTTATGTGTGATCTTCAATTTTCGAGAGTCCGGGGCCATTGTCCTGCAGAATATCCCCTACCCCAGAGGCATCTGTTTCTAGGGCCATCATTAAATTCCCTACTATGCACCTCCATTCCCTGTAAACAGGAAGTTTCAGTCTGGAGGCACGATCACCTTCTGTCAAATGCTTCTCAGCAGCTTCCGGGTGAGGCTGCTGCTTCACGAGGGGTGCGAGCTCCTACTCCTGGTCACTGATGGCGCGGCCGCGATCAGTACCACACCCCGAATCAGAAACGTCTGGAGGGGCCGCGGGCAGCCAAGACACCTGGAGATGTGAACGGCACAGGCGTGGGGCAAGAACAAGGTCAAATCATAACGGAACGTCTGATTCCAGACAGTCCCACCTGGGTAAGATGGTGACATCTCCCTAGCAAGTATCTGAAGCCAGAAAGTACGACAGAAAATTCATGACCTGCCTTCGTTCACCCAGGCTGCTCTAACAACACACCACAGGCTGAGCAGGGGCTGGCGAACGACACAAGTTCATTTCTCACAGCTCTCAGTCTCAGTCTCAGGCTGGGAAGTCCATAGTCAAGGCCTGACAGGTTTGCCTGGTGAGGGCTTCCTGGTTCATAGACGGCGCCTTCTCACTGGGTCCGCACACTGTGGAAGGAGCGAGGGAGCTCTCTGTAGTCCCTTTTTTGAGGGCACAAATCCCATTTATGAGACCCTTACAACATCCTCACCGCCCAAAGCTCCCCCTCCTAGCACTATGTCCTCGCGGGTGAGGATTCCAACTTGTGAATCTTGGGGAGATACAAACATTACAAAAGCCCATCATTTAATTTTTTTAAAGGCATTTTTGCTTCTACAAAGTCTCAAGATAAAATCAAAAGAAAGAGGTCTGAGTCAATCCACACAGTTCTCCCAAAAAGGGAAGTGATCAATTGCCACCACTTTTTATCGGAGACCCGCTGGGTGCCCCGGTCTGCACGACTGATTCTAAATCGCCGTCCTCTCCTCTGCCACTCAGAGGTCAGAGTCAGTCCAGAGCTTAACACCAAGGCAGAGCTGACTGAAAGACACCAGCTAATCCAGTAAGACAAGCCAAGACTCCTGCCCAAGGCCTAATCCTTTCCCCAGGGAAACATGGAAGGGCCAGACACCTGGCAGCCCTTCCTTCCTGCTCTAAAGCCCCAGAGACACAGCCCCGCCAGGTGTGTGCCTCGGGCAATGCACGGTAATGTCAGTTGGGCACCGAGTCTGAGAACATGTTCTCAAGTAAAAATGAAAACAAGACTGCTGAGAAAAGTTCATGCTTAATCACCTCTGTGCTAAATTCTAAATGCAATGTTATTTCAGAGTTAGGTGGAAGTAATTCCTTAAAAATATATATGAACAGTGACTAGCAACCAGGGTGATAAGTACTCAATATGTGTTTGATGAATAAATGAATTTTTAAAATTTATGAAAAGAACACTCTCTATTTAGGAGAATTCTATTTAATTGGACGTCCTAACTATACAGTGACTCCTTCGTGCTGACAGCAGAGTTTGCTTCAGTTAACTCAAAAAATGGTAAGTCACTCTAACAGGAAACCAAAAGGCTTTACAGAGAGTCCAATTATGGTGCCAATTCAACTGTGCATGGCAATTTCACCTTAATATTTAAATTCTCGAAGCACCATACTCAGAAAACAAGATGTAACATACCTAAATGCATCGCCTGAAGCACCGTCATCTAGAATTTGACAAAGTTTGACTGTGAGTTTCAAGAAAAGGGCTGACGAGGCCAAGAAGTTCCTTCCCCTCTCCACTTACCTCCCATTTTGGTGACCCACTTCATGCAGAGAAATTCCTGTTTCAGGTTTGCAGGCATTGGAGCAATCCTGGTATCTATTTCCCCAAGACACCAACAGGCTGAAGTCTGCAGGGTGCACATATTGAAAATCACAGGAGCACTGGAGTGGCGGAAAGAGGTGCCCGTGAAGACGTCATCCTTTCCAAGACAGGCTCTGATTCTGCCTCCAGGCCCTTTTGCAAAACGCCATTGCTACAAATTCACAGCCACCAGGAGGAAACACACAAAAGACCCCACTGCCCTCCTGGCTTCCCAGAAGGCCTCAGAAGGACGAGACACGGAGGCTGCGTGCAATCCTGGACCCTCCTCCCTGCATTCAGTTTGACGCGTGTCACTTGTTTGACTGACGGAGGTCCCACAATGGGCACAAGGAGACCTGTCAGGTCAAGAGGGTGCTGCCCGGCTCATGGTCCACACATGGGGATCTGTCAGGTCAGGATGCCCGGCTCACGGTCCACACATGCGCACCCGTCAGGTCAGGAGGGTGCTGCGCAGCTCTCAGTATCAGCCACATATGCACATTCTCCACTGAAGCCACTGCATGAAACCACTGCATGAAGCCACGCTGGAAGCACTTTCTGGCAGGTTTAGGAAGCTCGTGTCCAAGGTCATTAAACACATGGCAAGCTCGCCTTGGAGGCATTTTACTTTGCTTATGACAATGAAGCATTCTCATTGCACTGAATAAAGCACGCTTTCTTGTTCAGTGCCTCTTTGAAATAGGCATTTTGTGCCTGTCTTACAGATTACATCAAGGCCCTAATACATTTAGACCCTTGTCTCAGGTACACACAAAGCAGCGGCATCTCTAGAACGTGTTTTGGACCACGGGAGGAAACCAAATCGCAGCATTATCCATTGATGTTGCTTAAAGTGTATTTCCAAATGTGTCTCCCGAGCCCAGCCATTGTTCACGGCTTCCGCTGACCACACGCCATCTGCTGGGCACTCTGTGCACTTTCTCCCACACCCGCCACACCTGTGGTCCTGTGCCTGTCCCTCCACACGTCCCCACGTGGCTAAATCTCCCACACTCACCACACCTGTGGGCCTGTGCCTGTCCCTCCAGGCGTCCGCACCTACCACGCGGCTAACGTACACCTCTCACAGGCGGCAAGTGCCTGAACATCCCCATGGCTGGAGGGGCTCCGGGTAGGTTCTACAGAACCCACAGACAGGCATGGCCACCCCGCCCACGGCCACCAGAGGCTTTGCTTTGTCTCTAGAGGTGCCTTCGATGAGGCGACATGGCAGGTGACCCAGTGTTAGGTAATTAAGACTCAGGAAATCACGGCGGTCCTACCTTTAGAACTCACCTCTCTCCCCAGCACTACATCACGAAGGGTGGGTCGCCAGAGCTGCGGAAGAGATGCCCAAGGCTCCCTCCTGCCCTGACAGGCTGGGACACTGCTCCCCGCTGTTGGTTTCTCACCGCACCTCAATAAACTGAGCTCACAGCAAGAGGCGGGCATGGGCTGAGTAGAAACACACAGCAGAACCCGGGTGGACAGGACGGAGGACAAGGGTGCTCGCGGAGACGAGGGTGTGCCCCAGGAAGAAGGTGCACGCGGGGTAGAGGGGGCACGCGGGGAAGAGGGTGCACACGCTCTGAGAACCTGGTGGCAGCAAGGCCGGTCAAGGCTGAACTCCAACAGAGGCAGCAGCAACGGTGTTGGGCAAGTCACAGAGAAAGCACCACCCAGAGGGGCTGCAAGAACCAGCAGCAACCCCAACCCAACGTGCTCATCGAACTAGGCACACGCACACGCTGTGGACACGTGTGAATATGTTCCAATTAATGTGATGTTATGTAATAATCAACAATGTTAATCCCACGACTTCATTACATGGCATCTGGCACATTGAGACTTTTTATTCTGTCTCTCTTCCTATACAAAGAAGTGAAAATAGGTGCAAGATCATTCACAACAAATTATTGCTAATTGCGAAAAAAAAAAAAATTCTACCCTCACCTTGGAGGCTCTCAAGGCAACAGCTCGTTCTTTGAGGTCATGGTTTGGACGCTCTCCGGACCCCTAGGTGGATCTGAAACTGCAAGGAATCCCCTAATGGGCAGTTTTGGGGCCAGTACTGACGCCAGCCATACATCCAGGCAGGTCTTGGCAGGTTGCTCCGTGACCTCGGCTGGTTCACTAACCTTTTCTTGCACTCAGAACCCGCCAGGAACGAGGGCACCGGCCCGCACGTCTCTGCTCCCAAGGCTACATCCCCTATGTTCTGCTGCACTCTGGGTTCCATGCCTTAGATCCCAGGCACCTTAAAGTTGACGTTTCCCCACCAGCCCTCATGAAGATGATACTCAGATAACGTCCTTCCTCTCCCACCTGGTCAGTACCCAGGGAGAAAGGAACCCGGGTCTCAGTTTGATTTTCTGCCAGTCCATCAAAAAACAGCTGGCCAGCAGCACTGGTGCACAGCACTGCCAGGTTACCCGTGAGGAAAACAAAGCAAAACGAGATATACTCAAGTCAGCTGCGGCAAGTGCTCCCACATCCCTGCTCCAACAAGGAAAGACAGGAGGCCGGGAGTGTGGCTCACATCTCTTGTCCTTCCTTGTTGGGTCAGGGGTACAGAAGCATTTTGGGAGACTGAGGCAGGACAAATGCTTGAATTTGAGACCAGCTTGGGCAAAATAGCAAGACCCCGTCTCTACAAAAAAAAAAAAAAAAAAATTAGCCAGGTGTGGTATCGTGCCTGTAGTCCCAGATACTCAGGGGGCTGAGGTGAGAGGATCACCTGAGTCCAGGAGGCGGAGGTTGCAGGGAGCCAAGACTGCACCACTGCACTCCAGCCTGGGCATCAGGGTGAGACCCTGTATCAAAACAACAACAACAACAAAAAAGGATAAGAAATACAGGAGACACTAATAATTCCAAATAGTGCCTACTAATTTGAAATCTTTTCCAGATATGGTGAAGGAAATCATTTTGCTTCCTACACCCATTCTAAGGAAACATTTCTGTTTTTCTGCTATACAATTTGGTAACCTGCCATTTCAGATCCTGGTCTCTGTAAGCAGGACTTGCTGGAGTGCCAGCAAAGCAGCGCTCTGAAACCTCAGCATCCTCAGGCCCACCTGGAGGGCAGGTGAAGGATTCTGGGCCTCCACCTCCAAAAGTCACACTGGGGTGGGGCAGGTCTGGGGTGAGGCAGGGTTTGCACTTCTAATGCCTTCCAGTCTAGGGCCACACCACCCTAAACACGCCCATCTCATCTAATGCATAGCAGAGGGAGAAGCCACGTGGGGCAGCTCACAGAGCAAGCGTCCAGGCACCATGTCACCAGTTGTCTATTTAAATGCAAACCCATCAAACAGCTTAAGTCAAACAGGTTCACCCTCCTAACACATTGGTCAACACAGCTAGTGATAAATATCACTGCTGTTAGACCTTCTGCTCACTGATGACCAGAGCAATGGCCTGAAGCATCAAAGCTGAAGGGTGTGTACCACAGTCAGGGTTCTGCACACCCCCATCCCAGGCCATCTCACACGGGTGCCTTCACCGGCACCGGGGTCTCACAGACCAGCTCCACGCTCACACTTACTGGGACACAACCACCCTTTCAGCCCTTCATGCTTCTGTACCCTATAGCAGTGTTCAAGGGAGGCTAATTTAAGAAACAAATGTAATACAGACATCTGTGAACTTTTCCTCTATATCCACTGTGTGGCCGTCCAGAAAGAGAAATATTAAAAAGAAAAAGAAGATTTAAGAGTCAAACACAGGGCCGGGTGCAGTGGCCCATGCCTGTAATCTCAGCACTTTGGGAGGCCAAGGCGGGCGGATCACATGGGGCCAACAGTTTAAGACGAGCCGACCAACATGGCAAAATCCTGTCTCTACTAAAAATACAAAAATCAGCCAGGCATGGTGGCACATGCCTGTAATCCCAGCTACTAGGGGGGCTGAGGCAAGAGAATTGCTCGAACTGAAAGACAGAGGTTGCAGTGAGTGGAGGTTGAAGTGAGCCAAGATCATGACACTGCACTTCAATCTGGACAACAGAGCAAGACTCCGTCTCAAAAAAACAAAAACAAGCCAGGCACGGTGGCTCACGCCTGCAATCCCAGCACTTCAGGAGGCCAAGGCGGGTGGATCACAGTGTCAGGAGATCGAGACCATCCTGGTTAACACTGTGAAACCCCGTCTCTACTAAAAATACAAAAAATTTAGCAGGGCGTGGTGCGGACACCTGTAGTCCCAGCTACTCGGGAGGCTGAGGCAGGAGAATGGCGTGAACCCGGGAGGCAGAGCTTTCAGTGAGCCTGGATCGCACCACTGCACTCCAGCCTGTGTGACAGAGAGAAACTCCATCTCAAAAAAAATAACAACAACAACAACAACAACAACAACAACAACACAGAAACTCGTGGAACAAGCCCTTGCCCCACTCCATGTCAGCTGTGCTGTGTCACCCAGGAGCATGCCAAGCTCAAAGAGTCATCCACCTGCCTTGTGTAAACGATGTCACTACTCGAATCACAGAGACTGAGATTCCCTAGCCCTTGCCATGTGGCTTAACAGGCATACAGATTCAACACCTTCTGGAAAGGTGATGTATCAGGTTTAACTAAGATTTGTTTTGTTCTGAAAAGAGCAGGGGCACGTTCCCAGGTGAGGGGACTCCAGGAAACACTGGCTGTGTCCGATGGGCCCTCACCTGGAGAAACAAGCGCTCGACTCCTCCACCCTCCACCCGGACTCAGCAGGAAAGGGGTGCAGAGCTGAAGACAGACTCGTCTATAAAACCCTCAAGGGTTGTATCCAAGAGCTACTCACTGCCCAGTGCCGCCGCACCCTGCCCCCCTGTGCAGGTACCAGAGCTGCTGTCCAGCCTTCCCCAGGCTCTCCACGTCTCCTTCCACTCCACGCCAACCTGCACCACCCAACGCCCCACCGTCACTTACTGACCACCTGCCTCAACTCCCGCATAGCCTGGAAACTACAAAGCTGCCTGGCAGCAAGAGGGGACAGGCATCGACCGCACCAGCCAGGTGGCACCTGCTCCCACCAGACTACAGGGTCACAGCGAGTGCCTCATGGAGCCGTTGTTATGCACAAGTACAGTGGGAAATCAATGCAGCTTTAGCTTTACTTTGGTGCTAAATTAACTTTATAACACTTGGTTATAACATACATTAATTTTTACAGCAATTACTAAAATAACAACTCATAATGCATTCATTTACCATATTAAGCCAAGCAACTGAAAAACCAAACACACAGCAGAATTTTATAGGACTGTAGTAGTTTTTGTTAGGCTGTCAAATAATTTTAAGCTCAAAATTAAAGTAATGAAATCTGTGACTCTCAACTGGGGGAGGTGGGCACACACAGAGGGGGGGAGGTAAAATCCTTTTTTTCTTCCAAACCTCACACAGACCCACTCAGCTGGTAATTTCCATTGCTGGAATTATGTCCTGTTTCTTAGGTTAAAAATAACTGCCTTCATGCCTATTAAAAATAATGTTACTTCCTTTCCTGGGTGATCGTGAAATGAGCCATGGTGGCAAGGTAGGCACGAACAGAGGGAAACTGAGTCCATGTCCACATTTGATGGTGGACGAGAACAGAAGGAAATTGGGTCCACACCCACATTTGATGGTGGGTGAGAACAGAAGGTAACTAGGTCCACATCTATATTTGATGGTGGGCAAGAACAGAGGGAAACTGAATCCGTGTCCACATTTGATGGTGGGCAAGAACAGAGGGAAAGTGTGTCTAAGTCCACATTTGATGGTTAGCCAGAACATGGGGAAGCTGGGTCCACGTCCACATTTGATGATGGGCGAGAACAAGGGGAAACTGGGTCCACGTCCACATTTGATGGTGGCTTTTAATGCACTGCAGCCTGTGTCCCTTTGACCTTCACGAATTTTCAGGTAGTAAGAAAGCAATTTTTTGTATTGGAAAGGAGAAAACTAAGTGGCTGCAAAATAATATAATTTCCTTAAAGCAAAACAACAGAGAATCAACTTTGACTTTTTCCACATTACCCAGTAATTCTAAGACTCAGGGTTTTGTCATGTTACAGCAAATGCCGTTCATGAGGGGGAAATTGGAAGTCAGAACAGTGTGTGCTATTCAACTTCTCAATGAATAATTAACTCAAATGGGTTCAGAGTGCTATAAAATGAAATTAATTTGTTTTTAGTTTAACCCCAAATCTCCAATCCTTTGCCAAATGATCCTCTATGTATCCTACATAAAGGACAGGGTCTTTCTGGCAGAAAACCATTAAAAGTTTTATTTTCAGGAAGAGAAGCATGCCTTCTTATTATCAAACAGGTGCATGGCCCCCTTGCGGGGAGGTCACCCATCACCCGCATCCCCGTGTGTCACGGTGTTGCCACACACCATTAACGCATCAAAACGGAAAAGGAAATGTAAGCAGTGTTTGCTGTCCAAAGTTCAAGTCAACAACTCCTTATTATGAAGGCACTTCTGAGCCTTTCCTCCTGCATCTGGGAGCTGCCAGCAACCCAGTTCCAGGAGAGAAAATAGCTCGACACCTCCTGCAGCTCATGGAGTCCTCTTGTTGGGACAAGGTCCCCCCCAGCAGAGAGGAGCCCCCAGCAGGGTCAACACTGGAGGTCCTGGGGGTGGGTGGTGCTGGGGAGGCCATGCGGGGAGGGCTGTTCCCTGTTCCCTTCCCCTCAGGAGACAGCTGGCCCAAGGTGACACAGCACCGGATGGGATTTCAGGGTCAGGGACCACGGAGCCCGGGGCTGTGGACCACACCAGCCCAAAGCCACTGCATGCCCCAGACCGGGGCTGTGGACCACACCAGCCCACGGCCACTGCATGCCCCAGATCAACACGAGAAGAGTGCAGCCCAACAACATCTTCATCTACGGTAGGTGCCACGGTTATCATTCCTAAGAGAGTCCATGGCCACTTCTACCAGGTGCCCTCCACTCTTCCCCTGCCCCAGTTGGTCCCCCTGTGACAGCCGTGTCTCTGAGAATGGGGTGTAGAGCCAGGGGGAAAACACAAAATAAACCACCTGCTACTAGAAACAGCCTCGCTGTCCTCAGGGAGCCAGTCCCGGGGCCTGCCTCGCTGTCCTCAAGGGGTCGATCCCGGGGCCAGCCTCGCTGGACTCAGAAAGTCGGTTCCAGGACCCCATGAACACCAAATCCAGGCACATTCAAGCCGCACAGGTGGACCTGCCGAACCTGCGTGTACAAAGAGTCGGCCCTCCGACACGCGTTTCACGTGGCAGAACACTGTATTTTCTCCCTGAGTTTGGTTGAAAAAATCCACCTATAAGTTGACCCGCAAAGCTCAAGCTTGTGTTGGACAAGAGTCAACTGTATGCAATTGACACTGATTCCTACCAACAATATCCAGATCTTACCATGACCAGCACCATAAACAGAATGAGCAAAATTTAAAAACTAAAGCAGAGTTTTTTCCTGCGAGTTGGTGCACTGCGTATCCCCTGTGGGAAAGACCACACTGGCTGCTGACCAAACTCCACCGGCCTCTTCCTCCGTCCTGAGGGCATCTTCCTCCATCCTGACAGCAGCCTGGGCTCACCTCAGTCTCAGGGCGGGGAAGGGGGACGCACTGTGCACCCTCCCAGCTCTCCTCCGCCCCTTCCCTCAGGCTGGCCCAAGAGCAGCCTGGACAGTCAGGTGCTGGGGACACCGAGCTGCCCCTCCTCCGCCCACAGCCTCAGGCCACCTGTCTCATCTGTGATTGAGAAATAGAGCTGCAGCTGGAGGCGGGAGGCGGGACACGCTGGGATCTACCTATGGCCAGGCCGAGCTGCTCGGATCACTCAAGCTTCACTTTCGTCACTCGCTCTACCAAATAGACTAGAATAAAATATGCCGCGTCCTCCTTTCCACACACTCCCAAGCCTCCCATCCCACTTCCCGGCGCTGACCCCGTAAGAACACTTTGTGCGTCTTTCCAGGTATTTTCTATCCTCCTCAAGCACAGAACCACACTCAGAGTGAATTTTTCTTTTTTCTTTTTTTTTTTTTTTTAACAGAAATGGCACCAGGGCAGATGATGATTTTTTTGTACCATTTCTTTACTTTCTTGGGCATTTTCCGCACCAGGACAGATGGGCTCTGCTCTCCTTCCTCCCCGCCCAAAGCTGCCTCACAGCAGCCACACACAGAGCCGTAAACCCTCGCAAGACTGTGGGTGTCTCGGGGTGCCCCACGTCCCCAAAGACCAAGGGTCACAGATCCACATTGTCCAACAACACTTCAGACATGGCCTCGAGCCTGGGAACCCTGCTGGCCAGCCCAGGCCAGCCCCAGAATAGAGGTGTGAGGGGTAACGTCTGCACTTCTTAAAAAAAAAATAAGGCAGATATTCAGTGCCACATTTAAAATGGTCATGGCGGCCAGGCACAGTGGCTCATGCCTGTAATGCCAGCACTTTGGGAGACCAAGGTTGGCAGATCACTTGAGGTCAGGAGTTCAAGACCAGCCTGGCCAACACGGTGAGACCCCTGTCTCTACTAAAAATACAAAAATTAGCTGGGCATGGTGGCAGGCACCTGTAATCCCAGCTACTCAGGAGGCTGAGACACAAGATTCTCTTGAACCCTGGAAGCAGAGGTTACAGTGAGCTGAGATTATGCCACTGCAATCCAGCCTGGGTGACAGAGCAAGACTCTGTCTCAAAAATAAAAATAATAAATAATAACAAAAGAAAAATATATATATGCATTCCTAGTCCCTTGGGGCTGCAACGACAAAGCTGGTGATATATTTTGGGTGTTCCTAATCAATGTTTTCCATGAACTACACTGGAAGTCTCAACCTTGACCCTGCTACAGTAATCATCTATTACAAATTAAAACAAGAGCCATAAGTCTGTCTCCTACTAAAATATTCTCATTGAGACATGTTAACAGAATACATTTTTTTGGGTCAGAAAGTATCCACCAGGGTGGGGAACAGACGGCCCACCAATTGTGCTGTGGCCCTGACCACCAAGGACTCACAAATCATCCACAGCAAGGCTGGCGACTTGAAAAGAACACTAAATTGCTCTTTGACATTAATTCTTAAACCTTGAGAAACCAAAGTTCTCTTTGTAACAGACTTGAAAAAGGATGAAGTCAGAAGTATCTCAGCAGAGATGCACCAACTCTTACCTGGGAGAGACACCCCTTGCTAATCACGTCTGGATTAACCGATGTGATAAAAGCATCTCTTCCAACAGGGACACAGACTGCAAACAGGAATGCTGTGAACACCTTCCCCAGATAACCCAGTCCTGACCCATCCACCCCTCAAGAGGTCTCCAGACAAGTCCAATAAGGAAATGACCCCACAGCAGATTCAGGTGCAGGCAGTGAGGATAGTGGCATCAGGGAATTCCACCGTAAACCTGGGCAGCACGCAGGGAGGTGAACCCAGCTGGACAGGTGAAGTCAAAAGTGCAGGATGATCTGGCCATTCCAAATATGCAGGGCATTCCAATTTTGTTAAAATGAAACCAAGCCTTTGAAAAGGCCTGGACTTCCCACAATGTATGGTATTCATAGTGTGGAGGGCACTGTAGAGAAGTTATCAGAGGGTTCATGACGGCAAGATCCACGGAGGCTCTGCCATGTGCCAGGTATGAGACAACTATTTACATAAAACACCTCATTTCACCCTACACAGAGTCCACAGACTGCTCCACATTTCACCCTACAGAGTTCACAGATTGCTCCACATTTCACCCTACAGAGTCCACAGACTGCCCCACATTTCACCCTACACAGAGTCCACAGACTGCCCCACATTTCAGCCTACACAGAGTACAGAGACTGCTTCACAGAATACTACCAAAGGGGACCATCAAATGATCCCCAAGAAGTAATGAGCGCCTTAAAAGTAAGAAAGCCAACCTCCTCCCCCTCTCTTAATGCCCTCTCCTCATTTCCGCAGAACCAAAGAAATATGAAGGGCCAGTGACGCCCCACTGAAGAACGCTCTCCTGGTGGTTACACTCTGTACATAGGGAGCACAACACTGCTCCGTGCTGCGCGAGGCTACTATTCTATCGTACACTAGTACGATCTGTTTGTTCTATTCTATACTATTCCATTCTCTACGATAGAATACTACAGCTTCATTCTATACTATAAAATACTGTACTATCTGTTCTATTCTATTCTATTTTCTTCTATACGGAAAGCAGTTAGCCAGCTTGCTTTAGGCGGATAGTAAGGGAAGGGTCCCAGAGAGCCTCCAGCCCATGTTTCGTGCAGATAGGGGAACTTGCACGGGGGTCTCGCCTAAACATGCTCACAGCAGACTAAGGATCCCCATGCACACGAGGGAATGGGGTGGAACCACCAGAAATTTGCTCCTTAGACAGGGAGCCCAGCCCCATCAGCTTCTATATAAAAGCCCTTGTAGTCAACTGGGAAGGGGGCAACCAGCAACCTGCTCTCAGGACCCCTCTTTTCGCTGAGAGCTTAACTTTTAGCTTAATAAGTTCCGCTGCACTCACTCTTCGATGCCCCCGTGCCTGTTTCTTCCTGGTCATGAGACAAGAACCTGGACCCAGCTGAGCTAAAGAGCAAAACTCCTGCGTCAGTGCTACCGAACACTATCCTCTCTGTTCTGTGCCATGCGACTCTACTATTCCACACCACACTACTTAATATTAATACTATGCTGTGTGTTCTAATCTAGACTGTATTATGCTATGCAATACTACGTCATTACTTCAACTGTATACTCTACAATACTATCCCACTTGTTCTATTCTAGACCATGTAACACTATTTGTCCTATTGTATACTATACTACATAATGTTACAATGTTTCTTCTATTCTATGCTACCCTATATAACATTATACTATTTGTTCTATTCTGAGCTACTCTATGTAATTCTAATCTGTTTGTTCCATTCTATACAATACCTTGCATCATTTTACCATGTTCCACGATACAAGAGTAGAGTCAGTTATACTTTCATAATCTTTTTTCCAAGCTCTTACCCAGTAAGAAATGTGATGTTTTACTATGCCTCACATAAATGCCCATTTCATGATAATCAATGCCATTTCCTATGGTTGTAGAATTATGTCTCTATGATTCTAATGATACGGCTTCTTTGGGCTTTTCTGTAAGTCCTTTGCAGTGTCTGGTTTCCTAGTGAAAAGATGACTAAGGTCCCGATAAGATCCTACAAAACCAGCATCCACACAGGCTCACCTGTGTGCACACTGCTGGACTCCGTGTTGAAGGAGGGACAGGAAGACAGACGGCTGTCGGTGGATGGAAGGCAACAAGCACAGAGTAGATTCCAGAACTGAGACAGGTACCAAGGCTCTGGCACAGCTGAGGGTCGATCCCAATTCTAGCCTCTCACAGAAAGGCAGAGGAGACTTAGCACAAAGAGCATGGAACTTTGCTTTAATAAAGCAAATGCTTACCATCCACTATGAGGAGCTCAAGGAGAAATGGCAGTAGGCTCTACTAATAACTACTGCTTTAAAAAATGGAAGGGAGAGGGTACATTTTCACATGGGCCAGGTGAAAAGTTGGCTGGACCTGCCGCTGGACCTGACACTGGACCTGACACTGGACCTGCCGTTGGACATGCCCCTGGACCTGCCGCTGGACCTGCCGCTGGACCTGTTCCTGGACCTGATGCTGGACCTGCCACTGGACCTGATGCTGGACCTGACGCTGGACCTGACACTGGACCTGCCACTCGGTCTGCTACTGGACTGCTAACAAATGCTGCAGATTTTTATGGAGAGAAAAGTACAATGCGTCTGAGAGCAGCTGTCTCAGCTCTGGATGAAGCCGGCAGAACAAGGAAGCAGCAGAGAGGCTGGTATCATTCAGTGGGCAGAGTCAATGACCCTCCTCTAAGTCCAGCAAAGCTCAACCTGCATGTCTGCAACTAGAAATACCAATCGTAAGCCAGACCTCCTGGCAAATATCATTGACCCGCTGTAATTCTGTGTGGTGTATTATGTCCCATGTACAGGAAATCATTCACAAACCCTTTAACCAGGAAGTACTAAGATGACTTTTAATGCAATATAACACTTTTGCACCCATTTAACATATATTTAACCCCAGGGGTATAAATATATATTTTATAGAACATCAGGCATGTTTACCTAATGGCTCGAACTTTCACAATGTCTCTCTCCCTGAGAGGACAGTGGAGGATCCCATGCACTGTCTCCAGGAACATGCCCCTCCCAGAGAGGATTCACAAATCAAATGTGCACATGCACGCATGCACAGACACATATCACACACACACATACACATGGACACGCACACCTACATGCAATACATACATTCACACATGCACACACATTCACATAATACCAACACAAAACACATGCATACACATACACACAACACTCAAACACACACGCACAAACATACACGCAACGCTCAAACAAACACGCACAAGCATGCACACAACACTCAAACACACATGCATATACATACACATTCTGACACACATACATATGTAAATGCATAGACATAACATGCACAAATATACATGTATAACTATACACACACGAGCATCCATGCATGCCTACTTGCACATGTGTGCAGTCGTGCCTAAACATGTAACACATGCACACACATACATGCAACACAAATACACATGCACACATATACACATGCATGCACATATACATCACACACAAAGGCACACATACATGCAGAACACATATACATGCAATACACACTTTCATACACATCAATGCAAACACACATACATATATACACCCCTCAAAGACCCCATTATTCAATTCTAAACAAAGTGGTTTATCCCCCAAATGTACCTTCTCGAAATTAATAAGCTCTACTGCACATTTCTTGTTTCAAATAATGAGGTCTCACACACAGCACACACACATTTATACTCCAATACGTGTGAACATATAAATAGAAATAGGCACACGTGCACGAGGACCCTCTTCTGTAAAGGTATGCTCAAACTTGAACTGAACGAATTCTGCTAATTATAGTCAGAGTCAGTAAAGATATATATTTGACCTCGGAATGATTATACTCGTTCTTTTCGTTACCCCTGGCAACAGCAAGAATGTAAAACAGAGTTGTGTGATACCATGTCACTTATTCAATCCCACTTCCTGGGATCTGACCCACTTGGAATAGCGTTTCTGTCTGAGTGATTTCCTTCTGACTAAAATCATGAGATAATTCCTTCTCTTCCTGTTTTCTCTTTCCCAGGCCTTTTCACTGCCCTTTCCTCATCTCAGAAACGAAATCATACTTGTCAAAATGGAAGGCAAAGAAACAGTCTTAGGAGTGAATCCCACAATGGAATGGACTCAAGAGAGGAAAAAATATTCTTTTTGAAAATGTACAAAAGGAAAAGTCAAGAGGCCTGGGTTCCCTCTCACGACAGAAACAGACGTCAGCATAGCAGGTCACTCAGCACAGTTCAGCTCTGTGTATGAAACAGAGATTCTAGTCCTTGTCCCTGTTTCATGATGTTGCAGTGAAGGAAACAAAACAGACAAAGGGCACAGACTGCAGAAAAGGATTTTAAAAGGATGACTTTTAAAATGTGCACCTGCTTTTCAAGGGCACAATGAGGATATTTTCAAGTATATTAAAGCTGATTTATAAGAGATGGGTATAAAGACTCTACAAGATCATTAGACTTTAGACTTACAAAGAAAACAAATCACATTCTCCTAGCATCACCAGTCAGGTGTTCCACAAATACTAAGAATAGCCACCGCAACGGGATCCACTATGAGGGGTCAAAACATAACCCATGAAGCGTGGCCGAGAGCTCCTATAACCTGATTTCTAGGAATCTAATTTTGAACATCCTCACAGCTAGCACATCACAAAAATACAGAGCTCCAAATGCCGTAACACAAGTGCGAAGAACACCTAGCCAAAAATATACGAGGCATTTCAGGCAAGAATCCCAGAATCAGAAGAACACAAGTTTTCTAAGTTCTTCAAAAGCTGGTGCTTGTTGAGGCTCTTCTGCAGACTTCAACAAAAGACACGCTAGAATTAGCCAGTGACAGTAACCCTGAGTCAACACGCACCGTGTTCGGAAAAGCACAAGGCCTGCTCTGGGCTTCAGACCCCTGGGAACTTTCTCTGGACCGCACCGAGTGGTTGACTTTGAGAACTCAAAATAACCAACAACCAGTCCATGAACAGAGAAAGAAGACTGCAGCCTCCCTGGGGACCTGGCTCCATGCCTGCCCGCTTTCTTCCGGATACCTTTGCCCTTCCCGGCTCCCTGCTTCACCTGGAGACGCTCTGGGTTCAGGCCCCTCTCCAGCTGTGTCTTGGTCCACGGCTGGCTGCCCGTGTGAAGCACCAGGCCTTGAAGGACCATCTCCACCTGCTCCCTGCACTTCCCACCCACTTCCGCGAGACCCCCAGGCTCTGGCTGCTCTCAGGGATCAGGGCCGCCAGGCTCCCCTCGCAGGCTCCAACTGGAGTCCTGCCCCCTGGTTTTCAACAACACTTGGGACTTTCTCCTGGAAACTCTCGGCTCTGGGCTTTAGTGAACTGCGCCATCCAGCTCCTCTCTGGACTCTAAGCAGGGCTTTTTCTGGGTCTTCCAACCCTTCCTCCATTTCCAAATGTGGGCTTTC
The DNA here is from genome assembly GCF_043159975.1 of Macaca nemestrina. Classification (NCBI taxonomy): domain Eukaryota; kingdom Metazoa; phylum Chordata; class Mammalia; order Primates; family Cercopithecidae; genus Macaca; species Macaca nemestrina. The sequence goes on from NW_027257861.1 coordinate 317,856, forward strand.
CTTTGGCCTCCTCTCTCCAGACATGCACGCCTCACACTCTGGCTACTTGACCTGCCCTTCTACGTAAGAGGCTCCCAAATGCACCCTGCTCCAGATTTTCCCCAAGCCTCCTCCTGTATTTCCAGACTCGCAGCTTGCAGTGGTGTCTGTAAGTATCTCCGAGTCAGATCCACACTTGCTTCTCCTGATTTCCAGCAAAGCGCAACGCCGACCTCAGGATGCAGACTCGCAGCTTCTTCCGCCTTCCTGCACTCCCTCTTCCCCTCCTGACACAGGCACCGAATCGCTCAGCTCACTGGCTGCCTTCTGTCCTCCTCTCGCCACGGCGAGTGCCCTGCATGAGCCTGCTCCGGCTCCACGGCGTGCCGCACATCAGAGGCGATTCTCTCCGAAACCTTCAGTGGCTCCCTCTTATCCGACAGGTAAGGACTTCCACATTCTGGCCCCAATCTAACTTTCTGGCCTCAGATATGCACATGCATATTTTATCTATGCAAAGAGAGTACAGGCCTCACACCTGCTCTCATTCCTGGGCTCCTAGCTCCTCCTGAAGGTGCTGTAGGAGCTACCTATGCACTTTCCAAACACTAGTTGAATATGCGCTTGGAGAACATTTACTTGATAATTTTGTGGCATTGCTGGATAACGTGGACAAAGTGAGAACTACGCAGGTGTGTGGATGCTGCCTTGCCCAGACCTCACTTACCCAGACACTCCCAGATGCTCAAGGTGACCAGCCCTATTGGCGCACAGGCAGGCGCAGGCTGCACCCCCACAGCTGGGCCCCGCGAGCTGAACTATAATCATGAAGCAGCTGTTTGCTCCTAAATCTGTGTATGCCGGTGCACTTGTTACACATTACTGAAACCAATAAAGTATGACTCCAAAGAGAGAATAATTGTATGAAAACTAAGTTGGATGCCTTTCAAAGACTTAATATGGGGGAAATTTTTTTTTTCATTTTAATCTTTTCTAAATTGCTATCACATTAGGTATGGGCAAAAAATATACACAATGTTTGAGGAAATAATTTTTAAAGGTTTCAAATGTAACATATCTTGTTTCTCTTGTGTTGCCTATTCTCTTCTAGAAGAATCAAAACTGTGGCAGGTCTGCGATGGCTGTGGTTGAGGAAAGGGGCCACACCCACAGCCAGTAGAACCACGCTCAGCAGCAGCCTAGCCCCCCGTGGAAGAGGCGTGAACACTCTCGGGAGAGGTGGATGTGCACTAACCGTTCCCAGCTCTGATCTCTTTGATTAACTGAATATGGTGATTGGTTTTATCTGAACGTCAGACAAAAGGGTGTCTACGCCCAGGAAAGACTCTAAACACTCTGGACCCTGCTGGGGCAGATGGTGACCTTGACCCAGTGATACCACTCTCCAGTGGGCAGCCAGCCCAGTCTCCTCATCGTAAAGGACATTCATAGCAACACTACGAAAAAGAAACACGACTGTTCTGACCTGGAAAAGTGAAATTTAAAACATTAAATATACAGGTTCTAACTAAGAGGCAGACGGACCGGGCGCGGTGGCTCATGCCTGTAATCCCAACCCCTTGGAAGGCCGTGGTGGGTGGATCACTTGAGGTCAGGAGTTCAAGACCAGCCTGGCCGACATGGTGAAACCCCATCTCTACTAAAAATGCAAAAATTACCCGGATGTGGTGGCGAGCACCTGTAATCCCAGCTACTTAGGAGGCTGAGGCAGGAGAATCGCTTGAACCCGGGAGGTGGAGGTTGCAGTGAGCCGAGATCGCGCCACCGCACTCCAGCCTGGGCAACACTTTCTCAAAAAAAGTAAAATAAAATAAAATAAAATAAAAGGCAGACAAACAAAAGGACATTTCCTCTGATCTTAAAAACAGAAGTATTTGATTCACAGCCTGGATAATTGAAGCTCTGCATAGAAATCACCTAGGGCCCCGCCCTCCCTCACAACTGACTGGGATAGAGGGAAGGAGGGCAGGAGCTGGGCCCCTTATCTACGAGAGGCTCCTCCCACCCTATCCCCTTCCTCAGGAGGGCGGCTTGCCCAGCACAGGCTCCATTCTCCCCAGGTAAGACCCTGGTGTCTCTACAGGAACACCCACCTCCCTTCCCTGCAATCCACTCCAGCTGCTCACGGCCAGCCAAGGGGGGCGCTCTTCAGAGAGGAGCAAACAGCTTCGGGGAGAGCCTGAACTCTCACGTCCCAGGTGTAGCTTGCCAGGGAGCACAGAGGAAGGATGCAGGTCCCGAGAAGGAGGAGGCGCAGGAGGACGATGAGAGAGACAACAGAGACCAGAGAGGCAGACCGCCTAGCGATGCGCTGAGCGCAGGACCTGGCGGAGGCCTCCTGGGGAAGGGCAGAGGCACACATGCTGCTGCTTCTAGGCTGCTCCGGAGGATACAAGCTCGGAAGGGGCTGCAAGGCAGGACTCGCTGAGGAGCAGTCATGTGGATGCCCCGCCTCTCACACGGCACACACTGACAACATGCAACTAACAAACAACACAACACGCATGTACAATGCGCTTATACAACACTGACAACACACAATGCACACAAACACACACAACCTATACAACACATACCAATACATGCAACTCACAACACAATATGCATTTTTAACACTCAGGCAACACACAACCAATACATGCAACTCACAACACAACATGTACGTACAACATACTCATACACACATACAGCACACGTAACTCACATACAACACAACACGCACGTACAATGCACTCATGCAGCACACACAACACACAACTCAGATACAACATGCACATGCAACACACATACGACACACAACACTCATATAACACACAACACACACAACTCACAACACAACATGCACACACAACACTCACACAACATACACACAATACATACAACTCACAACATACACATACAACACACTCATACAGCTCACGTACAAAACATGCAACTCACGTTCAACACAACATGCACGTACAACATACACGACACACGCAAATCAACGCAACATTCACATACTCACAACATACACATACAATACACTCAAACAACACATACAAGAAATGTAACTCACGCACAACACAACATGCACATACAACACACTACACAACATTCAACACATACAACATACACAATACATGCAACTCAACACAAATACATGTACAATGCATGCACAACACACAACACTTACACAACACACAACACATGCAACTCACAAACACACGTACAACACACTCATACAACACACAACATACACACAATACATGCAACTCATATACAACATACACATACACACGTACAATGCACAACACTCACACAACACACATACAACATACAAAACATACAACTCACAAATACACGTAGAACACACTCATACAACACACATACGACATACAAAACATACAACTCACAAATACACGTACAACACACTCATACAACACACAACACTCAAACATACAATAAATGCAACTCAACACAATATGCACATGCAACACACATACAACCCATGCAACTCACATACAACACAACACACTCATGCAACACATTCATACAACACACACTGTACAGATTCTAAGTATGAAATAGAAAACAGCACACGCACGGTTTCTAAAGTATGATGAAAGTGTTTTCAAGAAGGTCGTCCAACATCCAAACTGGTACCATGTCCTCATTTTCAGCTGCTGCTCAGATTCAAGCATTTTAATCATCCGCTCTATGAATTATAATAATACAGCATAAACCCAGTTTTCATTTTACACCCACTTTGGCGTCGGGTGCTCCAAAACAGGGGCCAGGAGCCTCAGAGTCGTCCCTCAGAACAAAACACAACCCACACTCAGAGGCCAGGAAGGGAACTCGGGGGGCGACACGCACTCTCTCATCTGCAGAGCTCTTCTTCAATTACTTCACACGTAACCAGGGCTGGAACGGGGTTGCTGAGGGTACAGACACGGCAAACTGTGAAGAAACTGGCAGGTGGAGAAAGATCGGCCAAAACCCAAGGAAAAATGCTGAACATTTTCCACAAATAGTTCACACGACAGATGATACTCGGGCTACTGAAAGTTTATTGAGAGGGGTCTCGCTCCAAAGAAAAAGTTGTCTCCCAAGGTTATCGAAGATTCACAGCAGACACCTGCCCCCAACACACCATCTGCCGAGGGCCTATGAGTCAAAAAGAAGGTAAGACAGAAGGAAGGGTGCAGGGAAGGAGAGCGGGAGGGGACCAAGTACTCGGAACCAAGTGAAGTGATGGACGGACACTGAATGCCTGACTCCAGGGTTATCACCTCGGAAAACAAGTCTGTTGAAGTCCGTAGTAACAGTGTTAGTGCTTTCACTGAACCTGCACTCAACACTGGAGAACCTCCCTATGTTATGAAGACGATCTGAAAAATAACATTAATTCACAAGGTAGAGTGACGATTCAGCCACAGAAAATAAAACTGATATAATCCACTACAAATCACACTATGTCTTTCTTTAAGACTGGTTTATGATGCAGAAAAGAGGCAGCTTGAGATCTAAAATACTGAAACTGGCAGACACCTTGTTTCCCTGAATTCTCACAACCGTGGCACCAGCTAGGGTAAGACAGAGTGGCTTTCAGAACTTCCAGAACAACAGAACAGATCAATCATAAATATGCAAAGGTGATCTGAAGACAGAATTAATATTCCACGTTTTGGCTTAAACTAGTCATGTGATTTCCAATAAGTGGGAAACATCCACACCAATTTTTATAAGAAAGTTCAATGTGAACACATAGTACAGAACACTATCTTTGTTTTGGAATTTATTTAATATGACAATTTCAATTGTCTTTAGGGATTCCTGATATTGAATGCTCATCTTTATTAATGATGACCTACCCATTTTCTGACTGAGGAAATGGAAAGTTGTCACTGCCTAACAGCAATACTCAACACAGCCTGTATGAAAGGGAAAGCTATACCTGTGTGCACACACATGCATACACATGCATACGCATACCTACACATGTACATGCACACACATACACGTGTGTGCACGTGCACACACATGCACACATGTGTGCATACATACATATGCATGCACACATACGCACATGCATGCATACACACGCATATACGCACACACATACATATACACGCGTACACATGTACATACATACATGCATATACACGTGCACATGGACACACATACACGCACATACACACGCATACACACGTGCACACGCATGCATGTGTACATGCATACGTAAGTATCATCTCAGGTATGTGGATTCAAAATTCTGATGCAAACAAGAATAATCACAAAACAAGGTAGGGTGTCAACAAGTGAGAATCGAGATGGAAGTCCTGGAATGTTCCAGAGACGATATGAGGGAGGTCTGCACATCACATAAACATCTTACCCATTTTAAACGTGACCATTCCTGCCAACATCGGCCTGGATTAAGAAGATTTCATTTACATAAGGAACAGAAAATATAATACTTGTTCTAATGAGGTTCTCTAATCATTAGATTATTTTCATAATTATAAGTAATCACTAAATAACTTCCTTTCAAGGGTCTAAAAATAAAAAGAAGATAACAAAGTCACAGTCCTGACAGTTTTATCATGCAAATCACAGCTGTGAAAATAAAGCATGGTTTTGAGACTATGCCCTCCTCAAATACCCTTCATGGAATTTTGTACCAGTAATGGCTGGTAATTAATTGTTACACCAGGTGGAAAAGTATATCATTTGGGGTATATGAAGTAAGCATGTAAAGAGAAATGACCACACACGCCTGAAACCAGGTCTCATTTCACAACTGTTTCCTACTTTCGATTTGCTTAATTTACTTCATGAGGTGCCTTGAGGAGAGAAAGCAGAGCTGGGATCCGCCCCGAGGCTGCTTTGGGAAGAGCTGGGTGGACACCAAGCCCCTCAGACCGAGAGCTGAGCTGCGTGGCCATGACCCCATCACTGCGGCTCCCCAAGCGTGTGTCCCTGTGTGTCACACAAACCCCTGCCACACAGGTGACACACGCCACACGCCTGACAGAGGCTCAGCACACAGGGAGCGATCAGTAAGTGGTGACTAGAGAGAAGCGACAGCCTTCAGAGTGGACGGAGAAAACAGGTCACAGACTCACAGAGGCAACGCCGCAGATCCACAGACGGAGAAAACACCACAGACGCATGAACAGAGGAAACAGACCACAGACGGCACGGAGCGAAGAAAAGCGCCACAGATGCACGGAGGGAGGAAAAGCGCCACAGACGCACACATGGAGAAAACGCCACAGATGCACGGACGGAAGAAACGCCACTGACGCACGGACAGAAGAAATGCCACAGACGCATGGATGGAGGAAACGCGCCACTGAGGCACGCATGGAGAAAACAGGCCACAGACGCACGAAGGGAGAAAACGCAACAGACGCACGGACAGAAGAAACAAGGCAGAAACGCGCACACACCAGTGTGGAACATGGGACAGGAACGTCCCGGCCATGCACCTTCCACTCCCACTAGGGACTTCCCACCCCAGAGCACTCAGGATGGCTGTGGAGCTCCTGCCACCCAACCCAGAGGTGAAGCTGGGGAGCCAGTGATGAGCAGGTTCACGTCCATCAAATGTGGCTGCAATCCCTGTAATAACAGGAGGTCACCATTAAACCGAAGGGCACTTCAATTGGAATAAAAGCACTCTGCATAAAAGAACTAAAGATTGGCCGGAGACCGCTTAGAAACCATCACAATCATTCTTGCTAGTGACAGTGAAGCTTCAAGAGTGGTCACTTTTCCTGTAGAAACGCCACAGAGGTGACTCCTGGAACTCAGTTAGAATATTTCTTTCCCGGAAACCACACAACCAAGAGTTTAATAATGCCATCTCTTGAGCAGAAAGATTAAGATTTCTGATGAAACAAAACCCTGGCAAGCCTCCTGATTCTAGAAAATGCTATACAGAAAAGCTAACTCAAAGGGGTTGCATTTCTTTTGTCGTCCATGACACACATGAAAAAAATTTTAAATATACAAAAAATGTAGGATTTGTACAGTGAGTACCAATGTATCTACCCCTGGATCACAGATTAGATTTTAAATGTAAAGTTCTAAAGGTTCCCAGCTAAGGAAATGTGCAGTGTAAGCCTCTACCTGGTTAGAACCAAGGGGAATGGAATGAGCTTTCCCCGGCCTTGCTACTCAGCTGGGAGGGGCTGCCACAGCTCGGCCACCCCACCCCAGAGCACCCAGGATGGCTGTGGAGTTCCTGCCACCCATCCCAGAGGTGAGGCTGGATCCCCAATCGAGGTGTTAAGAGTGAGCCAACTGGGCGCGGTGTCTCAAGCCTACAATCCCAGCACTTTGGAAGGCCAAGATGGGTGGATTACGAAGGCAAGAGATCGAGATCATCCTGGCTAACACGGTGAAACTCCGTCTTTGCTAAAAAAAAAAATACAAAAAACTAGCCGGGCGAGGTGGCGGGCGCCTGTAGTCCCAGCTACTCTGGAGGCTGATGCAGGAGAATGGCATAAACGTGGGAGGCGGAGCTTTCAGTGAGCTGAGATCTGGCCACCGCACTGCAGCCTGGGCGACAGAGCGAGACTCCATCTCAAAAAACAAAACAAACAAACAAAAAGAGTGAGCCAGCCTTTAGAGGCCATGTGGTATATACTTGAATAGAAAATGTTCCAGGAAACCAAAGATTCAAATGCCTGTGATGAATTCCTACCCATTTGAAACCCAGGCTCCTCATCTATATAAAGAGAACAATGCTCTCTCCTGAGAAAGCATTTCAGAAGGACGAAAAAGGATCCACATGAGAGCGGCTGAAAACTACCAAGCACCCTGCAATTATAAGATTTTTTCCATATCTTTGTTTCAAGGAATGTCAGCATTCTAAATATTGCGCTTCATCCCACATCACCTTTCAGGAGCAAATCATAACGATCAAAAGTATCAGCAGAATCCCTACCAGCTCAGTCGCCGTGTGCTTCTTCTCCCTGCATGAGAATTCCTGCAGAACGATGGGACCATCCAAGAATGGCTCCCTGCCATCATGTGCCCATATTCCTTCCCCAGGGAGCTATTCCTGTACTCATGGGGCATGGGAAACCTGTATAACACCACCAGAAAGTCCTTGTTTGATTTACACACTTCCCAGAAGGGCTGATTTTATCCAGAATCCGAACTGTGTCAAACACTAAACCTAAGAAATCATTAAAAAACAAGGAAATGTAAGGCCATCTCCAGCCCCGGGTGCATGGCTACTAGGGGAGAAATAGAAAATGAGACATGAAAGCAAACTTTTAAGATATTCAGAACACCACTGGATGATTCCAGGAACCCATTCCAGATCATTGCTGTTCCTAATAACAGGAAAGAAATTCTAAAATTCCAACAGGCATGGTGAGTCCCTCACTTGCATGAAATCAAAATAATAATCCATCGCTATCTTTAAAAGACAAAAGAAAAACTCTATTTCCTCTTCATATGAATTTGTGTACAAATAACTTAAGTGAGGAAATCTTAATGTCTGGACTGTGATATCAATAGCAAAATAACCCCAAGCTTCCCAATTAAAGGATATAGACGGGCTGAGTGGATTTAAAGAAGAAAAACCAACTATTTGCTGCCTACAAAAAACTCACTTCAGCCGTAAAGACACACATAGACTAAATGTGAAGGGATGGAAAAACATGTTCCACATTAATGGAACTCAAAAGTGAGCAAGAGTAGCTATATTTATTTCAGACCAATCACAAGTTAAGTCAAAAACTGTAAAAAGGTAATTATGTAATAAAGAGATCAACATAGCAAGAGGATATAACAATTACGGGTATATGTGCACCCAACAACAAAGCACCCAGATACATAAAGCAAATATTAGTAGATCTAGAGAGAGAGGTTGGGCACGGTGCCTCATGCCTGCAATCCCAGCACTTTGGGGGGTGGAGGCAGGTGGATCACCTGAGGTCAGGAGATCAAGACCAGCCTGGCCAACATGGTGAAACCCTGTCTCTACTAATACAAAATATTAGCCCAGGATGGTGGCACACGCCTGTAATCCCAGCTACTTGGGAGGCTGAGGCAGGAGAATCATTTGAACTCGGAAGGTGGAGGTTGCAATGAGTTGAGATTGCACCTCTGCACTCTAGCCTAGGCAGCAAGAGCAAAACTCGGTCTCAAATATATATATATATACACACACACACACACATATTTATATATATATATATATAGAGAGAGAGAGAGAGAATGAGAGAGAGAGAGAGAGACACCAACACAACAATAGTAGGGGCCTCAAAACCCCACTGTCAGCACTGGAGATCATCTAGATAGAAAATAAAAACAAATTATCAAGTTGAAAGTACAGTGTAGACCAAATGGACCTAACAGACATTTACAGAACATTTCATCCAACAGATACAGAATGCACATTTTTCTCATTGGTACATGGAACATTCTCTAGAATCAACCACATGCTAGGCTGCAAAAGAAGTCTCAATACATTTTTTTAAAATTGAAATAACATCTAGGATATTCTCAGACTGTAACAGAATAAAGCTATAAATCAACAACAAGGAACAGATACTTCTCAAAAGAAGACATTTATGCAGCCAATAGACACATGAAAAAATGCTCATAATCACTCGCCATCAGAGAAATGCAAATCAAAACCACAATGAGATACCATCTCACACCAGTTAGAATGGCAATCATTAAAAAGTCAGGAAACGACAGGTGCTGGAGAGGATGTGGAGAAATAGGAACACTTTTACACTGTTAGTGGGACTGTAAACTAGTTCAACCATTATGGAAAACAGTATGGCGATTCCTCAAGGATCTAGAACTAGATGTACCATATGACCCAGCCATCCCATTATGGGGTATATACCCAAAGGATTATAAATCATGTTGCTATGAAGACATATGCACATGTATGTTTATTTCGGCACTATTCACAATAGCAAAGACTTGGAATCAACTCAAATGTCCATCAGTGACAGACTGGATTAAGAAAATGTGGCACATATACACCATGGAATACTATGCAGCCATAAAAAAGGATGAGTTTGTGTCCTTTGTAGGGACATGGATGCAGCTGGAAACCATCATTCTTAGCAAACTATCACAAGAACAGAAAACCAAACACCTCATGTTCTCACTCATAGGTGGGAACTGAACAATGAGATCACTTGGTCTTGGGAAGGGGAATATCAAACACCGGGGCCTATCATGGGGAGAGGGGAGAGGGGAGGGATTGCACTGGGAGTTATACCTGATGTAAATGACGAGTTGATGGGTGCTGACGAGTTGATGGGTGCAGCACAACAACATGGCACAAGTATACATATGTAACAAACATGCACGTTATGCACATGTACCCTAGAACTTAAAGTATAATAATAATGAAAGAAAGAAAGAAAGAAAGAAAGAAAGAAAGAAAGAAAGAAAGAAAGAAAGAAAGAAAGAAAGAAAGAAAGAAAGAAAGAAAGAAAGAAAGTCAAGAAACAAGAGGTGCTGGAGAGGATGTGGAGAAATAGGAACACTTTTACACTGTTGGTGGGACTGTAAACTAGTTCAATCATTGTGGAAAACAGTGTGGCGATTCCTCAAGGATCTAGAACTGGAAATACCGTTTGACCTAGCAATCCCATTACTGGGTATATACCCAAAGGATTATAAATCATGCTTCCATAAAGACACATGCACACATATGTTTATTGTGGCACTATTCACAATAGCAAAGACTTGGAAGCAACCCAAATGTCCATCAATGACAGACTGGATTAAGAGAATGTGGCACATTTACACCATGGCATCATACTATGCAGCCATAAAAAAGGATGAGTTCATGTCCTTTGTAGGGACACGGATGCAGCTGGAAACCATCATTCTCAGCAAACTATCGCGAGGACAGAAACCCAAACACCGCATGTTCTCACTCATAGGTGGGAAATGAACAGTGAGATCACTTGGACACAGGAAGGGGAACATCACACACCGGGGCCTGTTGTGGGGTGAGGGGATGGGGGAAGGATAGCATTACGAGATATACCTAATTTAAATGACAAGTTAATGGGTGCAGCACACCAGCTTGGCACATATATACATATGTAACAAACCTGCACATTGTGGACATGTACCTTAGAACATAAAGTTTAATAAACGATCAAACAAAAAACAAATCAACAACAAGGAGAACTTTCAAAACTGTATAAATACATAGAAATTAAACAATATGCCCTTGAATAGCCAACGGGTCAATGAAGAAATTAAGAAGGAAATTTAAAAATTTCTTGAAATAATTGAAAACAGAAACACAACATATCAAAGCCTATGACATACAGCAAAAGCAGTATTAAGAGGAAAGTTTATAACAATAAACTCCTACATTTAAAAAACAGATTTAAAATAAACAACCTAACAATGAACTGCAGTGAGCTAGAAGAGCAAGAACAAATCAAATCCAGAAGTGGTAGCAGAAAAGAAATAACAAAGATCAAAGAGGAAGTAAATAATATGGAAACTAACAAATATAAACGATGAAGAAAAAAGTGTTGGTTTTTTGAAAAGATAAATAAAATAGACAAGCCATTCGCTACATTAAGAAAGAAAAAGAAATCCCAAATAAATAAAATTAGAAACAAAAAAGGAGAATTACATTTGATACCACAGAAATACAAGGGATCATTAGAAACTATTTTTAACAACTGTATGTCAAGAGATTGGAAAACCTAGAGGAAATGGATAAATTCCTGGACATGTACAACCTACCAAGATGGAACCAAGAAGAAACGGAAATCCTAAACAGACCAATAATGAGTAACACGTATGACTATATAATAATAAAATGTCTCCCAACAAAGAAAACCCCAGAACTTGGTGGCTTCACAACTGAATTCTACAAATTTTTATTTCAATTCTTCTCAAACTATTCCAAAAATATTGAAGAGGAGGGAATTCTGCCAAGTTCATTCTTCAAGCCAAGCATTACCCTGATACCAAAATAAGACAAGGACACAATAAAAAGAGAAAACTATAGGTCAATACCCCTAATGAACACAGATGCAAAACTCTTCAGCAAAATACTAACAAACTGAATCCAACAGTAAATCAAAAAGTTTATACACCATGATCAAGTGGGATTTATCCCAGGATGCAAGGATTGCTCAACAAACACAGATCAATAAACACGCTACATCACATCCACAGAATTAAGGACAAAAACCATATCATTTCGACAGATACAGAAAAAGCATTTGATAAAATCAACGCTGCTTCATGATAAAAAGTCTCAACAAACGAGGCACTGAAGGAAACATACCTCAACACAATAAAGGTCATATGTGACAAACCCACAGCCAACATAATGGTGAATGGGGAAATACTAAGAGCTTTTTCTCTGACACCTGTAACAAGACAAGGACGCCCACTTGTGCCACTCCTATCCAACACAGCACTCAACGTCCTAGTCAAGAGCAGTTAGGCAAGAGAAAGAAATCAAGGGCACCCAAAGTGGAAAGGAGGAACTCTAATTGTCTGTTTGCAGACAATATGCTCTTATATATTTAAAAAAAAAAAAAGGCTCCAGCAAAAATCTCTTTGAACCGATAAACAAATTCAGTAAAGTTACAGAATACAAAATAAACATATAAAAGTCAGTAGCATTTCTATAGACTAACAATGAGCCAGTGGAAAAAGAAATCAAGAAAGCAATCCAATTTAGCTACAAAAATATAAAATAAAAATAAAAATACCTCAGAAGAAGTCTAACCAAGAGGGTTAAAGATCTCTATGAGGAAAATGATATTCTACCCTCTGAAGGTAGAACAGTGGAACCTAGAGACAGGAAAGGGCGGCGGGAAGGCAGAAAGGGAGAGGTTGGCTAATGGATACAAAATTACATCTAGATAGTAAAAATGAGGTTTAGTGTGCTATAGCCTTGTAGGGTGACTGTAGTTTATAATTTATTGTATATTTTCAAGCAGCTAGAAGAGAGGATTTTAAATATTCCCAGCATTAAGAAATGACAAATGTTTGAGAAGAAGGACATGCTAATTATCCTGATTTGCTAATTACACATGATAAACAGGTATTGAAATATCACACTGTATCCCATGGATATGTACCATAATGTATCCATTAAAAATAATAATTGTTAAAAACCCAAGGGCCATTTCTCATTTGTCCTATGTCAATGTCGTGGTCCATTGGTGGAGACCTAGCCATTTGCAAGTTAGACTATAGTCACTTGAGCTGAAAGCAAATGAATCGTCACAAAAACTACCACTGGCACCAAGTCTTCTTTCCAGAATTTCCTGGCCACAGCACTGTCACAGTCACTGTGGGCAGGAAAGACACACTAGCAACCAAGTTTCAACCCCAGCACAGTTGATGCTTTTATTTCTCTGGTTTGGAATAAGTGTGTGTTCATAACTTACATTTACTCCAACTGTCCCCTTGCTTAAATAGCTCCTTAAGGATGATTTTCTGTTACTAAATTCCAACAGCTTCTGAGCACCCATTCTATTCTCCAAAGTAAATAAAAAGAGAAAATGTGTTGAAAGCCTGATAATGTTCACTGAAGAATCCAGCATGATGTACTGCTTGAAATGGCCACTCCACCTTGTTCCTTTACATGACTTTTAAAGTAGCCGCAGTTATTACACATAATTGAAGCCATAATTTCTGCAATACCATTAGGTCCACAAAGGGTGGGGCCAGGGGACTTCAAAGTCTGTCTCTGAATTTTTTTTTAAAAAAAGGAAAGCTCATGAGAGTAGGTAATGAAAATAAATATTCACACAACTCAGAACAGGGCATGGTGACACATAAAGCTCCAGCCTGGCACAGGTGTCCAGCCAGTGAGGGTGGGGACACAGACTCATATGGTCCTCACAATCCCCCAGAAGTGCCACAGACAGGTGGATGGCCTGAGGTAGAATCAGGCTCCAAATTCCAGGAGCTGTCTGGCTCATGTGCACCGCATGTGGTCCACAGTGCACGAGGATGCCCCACGTCAACAGTCCCGGTGCAGAGCACAGAATGCCCCATGTCACGAGCCGCCGCTGCAGAGCATAGCCCGAAGGTGCCAGCCCAGCCTCCTACACACCAAGGCACTGCCCTCCAGGAAGGAGGACCCCAGAGGTCGTGGCAGGATGAGGTTCTGCTCTTCATCATCCCCGAGCAGAGGGGAAAGTCCCAGCAGACATTTGGGGAGCCTCTACAGGTGGCTCTGGGACTCTGAATGGAGGTTCAAAGTTGTCCCCAGATACACTAGACTCAAACCTAAAACAGGTCATTCTTCCAGATATGCCCAGACTGGGACCTATATAGGCCATCCTTCCTAGCTTTCCTCTGGAAAAGCAGGCTTAAAAGAGTATCGACTAAAAGGGGCCACCAGGAAGAGGGAAGTCCTATCTTTAAAAAAAGAAATAATTTTTCTCAAAAAGAGGCACTGAGGCTCTGACCCATCTGATCACTGAGTACGTGCTCAGCAGCATCTGTCAGAGCAGAGCAAGTACACACATGCTCTCCATACCCTGTGCTCCGGGTCCCCGTGCTCCCCGCTCCCATGCCCCCCGCACCCGTGCTCCCCACACCTATCTGTGCTCCCCATGCCTATGTTCCCTGCACCCGTGCTCCCCGCACTGTGTTCCCTGCACCCATGTCTGCTCCTCGAGCTCTCTTCCACTGATTTCCTCTGTACGTCCCTCTTGATAGTCACTGTCACCTCGAATCACCTGGCTAAATGGAGGTAAAGCAAAAGTCTAGAGTAGCACATTGGAGGACAGAGTGGAAGTGGCTGTTTACCAAGCAGGGCTATGAGATGAGCGCATCTGATCCCCATTAATCCTGACGGTCAGTTGATTAACCCTGTTCAACAGCTGGGGACACTAAGGTGTGGAGGGACGGGCTTGCTTACCCCGGACGATGCTGACAGTGTGGGCCCAGCCCGGTCCCACAGTCACCAGGAGGAGGCTCCTGAGTGGGCAGGCGCCGAGGTGCAGCGCAGAGAACGTCTGGGACCCTGGCACAGACTCCTCAGGAAGGAAACAGAGAAAGGTCCACAGAGACTCAAGCAGCACAGAAGAAGGTCACCCACAAGTTAAAAATAGATGTTTGTGCTCTATCGTCCCAGCGTGCTAAAAATCCAGCTCGCTCACACGCACGGCCTGATGTGAGACCGGCCTCCTTCAGCACTGGGCTAAGGGAGAGAGGCACCTGCCCCTCTCCTGACAATAGCAGTCTCGGCAGCTATTCTTCAATGTACTTGACACTCCTCCGTGAGGATTAAGCTACACTCTGTCGACACTGGGTAAGTTTAATCCCGACACAGCTAACCGTGTCGATCTGCAGTGAACAAACAACTTACTTTGGATGACTCTGTCACTGACAAAGACCCTGAATCTCCCAGCAAAGCTTAGTGACACGACTTACCTTTCTGTTTTCATTTCAGGTACACTGGCCCATATGGTCTAGTTTACCTGCTGATAATGCATTGGAAAGACCACCAGGGGGCCCCACACCATTTTCGGCTTTATAGGGATGTGAATTTCCCTTTGATGACAAAGGTAATGGGGAAATAAAACAAGGATCCAAAACAGATGCCTGTGTGTTTCCTGGGAATGATAAGGTCAGGAACTGCCGCTCTGTGTCAGGTGAGGGAGTAACAGAGAGAATGACACCAACTCCTGAGAGAGGACCTGATGCATGGTGCGGCCACCGCCTGTGGCCATGGAAATTCCAGGGAATGCAGGCCCCAGTTGCATGGTACAGCCACCATCTGCGACCACAGAAATTCCAGGGAATGCAGACCCTCAGTCACATGGTACAGTTACCATCGGTGGCCACAAAAATTCCAGGGAAGGCAGACCCTCAGACACATGGTACAGCCACCATCTATAGCCATGGAAATTCCAGGGAACACAGACCCTCATTCACATGGTACAGTCACCACCTTTGACCACGGAAATTCCAGGGAACATAGACACCAGTTGCATGGTGCAGACACCACCTGCAGCCACAGAAATTCTGGGGAACGCAGACTCCAGTCGCACGGTGCAGCCACCACCTGTGGCCATGGAAATTCCGGGGAATGCAGGCCCCAGTCTCTAAAGTGTTATTTGTTTCAGGAACTTCACCGCAGTGAATGTGGAAGAGTTTCTCTCTGTGCAGAGCTCAGTATCCAGAAGGGAAGTCGGCCCTAGGAATGCCTTCCTCCTCTTCAGAGCTCAGGGCCCAGGGCTGACGCCCTTGGGAGGGGTCCTTGTTCAGCACCTGTGCCTGTGGAGGGTTCCTCAACACTCACCGTGCACCTCCTAGGAGCGGAGGCTACAACAGGGAGCCAGAGACCAAGCTCTGCTCAGACAACAGTGAGCTGATGGCCCTCCACTCTAAGTTCCAACTGCACGGAGTGTGTATTCCATGAATGCTTGCTAAATGAATGATTCATAGAAGGTCGTCTGTGCTGACCTTTGCTGGTCTGCTGACTGTGGGCTTCAGAGCATAGACCTCATTCCTGGAGTAGCCAGTCCTTCCCAGAGTGATGGCTGCTGGAGGACAAAGCCCAGGGCTTCTGTCCTGCAGCAACGCGCTCAGGACCCTGCGCTGGGCACGCTGGGGGCCTCTCCAGCAGGAGATCCCCAGTCCTGACCTTGCAATATCAGTGAACCCCAGGGGAGTCCCAAGTGCTCAAAATCAAGTAAATGTCCATTGTGATTCAACATATCAATTATAGAAGAAAGGGCAGATTGCCACCTCCCTCCTCAAACTAGGGACCATAAATCGATCCGCGGCCCTAACTGAGGCTCTGCCTTAAATCCTGCTAAAACTACCAGCCAAATACTCAAATTTACATTAGAGTTAAAGGGAAAAAAAAAAAAAAAAACACTAAACCAAACACCTGTAAGAAATGATCAAGCAATCTGTGATACATCAACCTAAAGATTAAACATTAAAACAATGAAGTAGCAAGATATTAAAAGAGTATAAACTCTGTGTACATCGTGGTTCACGGTTCTAAAATTACACAGAGACAAAGACTGGAATGGAAGGGGGATAGGTTTACAGATACATTTTTTATTTTTTGTTTTTTAATTTTAAATATTACTTCTGTAATGTATGATTTGACTAACCAGATAATTCGACAAAAAAAAATCAATTATTCCTATAGATAAATATGCACAGAATCCTTCTCTCTGATGCCAATGGAATTAGTTTGCGTCTGGCCCACAGTCTTCAATCTTTTAATTAAGACACAAAAACCAGGGCCGGGCGCGGTGGCTCAAGCCTGTAATCCCAGCACTTTGGGAGGCCGAGATGGGCGGATCACGAGGTCAGGAGATCGAGACCATCCTGGCTAACACAGTGAAACCCCGTCTCTACTAAAAAATACAAAAAAAATACCCGGGCGAGGTGGTGGGCGCCTGTAGTCCCAGCTACTCGGGAGACTGAGGCAGGAGAATGGCGTAAACCCAGGAGGCGGAGCTTGCAGTGAGCTGAGATCTGGCCACTGCACTCCAGCCCGGGCGGCAGAGCCAGACTCCGTCTCAAAAAAAAAAAAAAAAAAAAAAAGACACAAAAACCATCTGTCAGGCTATTAGAAAAAAAAAAAAAAAAAAGATTTATAACCAGGAGCCCAGAAGAAAAGGACCTGCTATGTATCACAGCGTCTCTCCACGCCTCTCCACCCGGGACAGTGCTCCCTCTATCCCCATTTTCATACCTACAGCACAAAGCACTTAGTAAGGAACTATCTCAATTCATGAGTCGCACAGCACAAAGGTCCGATGTCGCTGCCAAACATACCCTGCAGCCCCAAAACGAAGCGGCAACCCCCAGTGAAGGAAGAATGAGAGGCTGCTGGTTGTAATTTTAAATCTCGCAACTCAATGTCTTTGCACTTTCCTGCTTTGTTGGTTTCAAGGGCTTATTAAAATTAACCCCCCTACTGGATATTGAAGAAAGAAAGCAGGATGGTTGTGCAGGCTCTGAAGAGGCAGAGCCCCCGTTCCGCGGCCACCGCTGTCTTTCTACCCACAGCAGACGGGTTCACCAATTAGTCTCCCTTAGAGGGCACTGTTTATGATCATCGCGAACAAATGGATGCAATTGCTTCTTTTGAGATGTAGCAAGTTCTGGGACCTCCGCAGGAAAAAAAATAATAATAATAAGGGCACTGGCGCAATAGTCATAACCTCTGCGTGACACACACACAGAAGGAAAATTAAAGCCCTGGAGGCGGAGGCGTTTGGAAAGGGAAGGTGGAAGCAGGAAGGACGCCCACAGAATAGAGTGGTCAGAAACGGACCACGTCACTAAAGGGCGCCTTAGACGGTCCAGAGGACAAAATGTCCCTCTTTCCAGGGTAAACACCCATTTGCCAAACAGCCAGTGACGGCAAGCAGGAGTTTGCTTTTTTTTTTTTTAAGGCGTCGAAGAGCAAGAAATAAGCTTAATAATGGGACTGACAGGGCCCTGGGCTGCTGACTCAGCTGATGTGCACAGCATCAAAACCCAGGTTCCTCAGTGCGCCCCCTCTGCAGTTCAGGACAGCACTACAACTCACCCCATCAATCACTGCTTAAAAAAAGCAGTTCTAAAAAAAGAGACGACCCATTTGAAAGCAGCTGGAGGAGGAAGACAGAGAGCGACTCGCAGAATCCAACCGCTTGTAGCTTCGGAACCATAACAAGAATATGAAACTAGCCGGCCCAGTGTGAGGCAGAACAGCGACGCCGTCACGGCTCTCAAGAGGCTGAACGGGAAGCCCATGGCTCAGGCCCCGCAACGCCCTAATAGTGCCTGGAGCAGCCCACAGGTCTGTGTCCTTCGTGTGGGTTCACCTTCCTAGTTTCCTGGGTAAATTCAATGTACAGCATTTATTCGCCAAGAAAAGAACATTCAAATCAAACTACTGTCATAACTCTGAAGGACTCTTAACACTCCAGTCCACACGTTCAAAAGCCCACAAATATCAGTGCTGCCACTGTGCAGGTAACAATGTTTTGGATGCATCATGCACGTAACCAGTAACGATGTTTTCATGTTTTCCGTAGCCATCTCATTCAGGATACATAAATATCTGTGACGACTTGACACTTAGTTATCTGTGACTTTCAGATAGATTTAACAAGTCTACCTGACGGAGAAGGCCTCACCCTCCCCATCCCGGGCACAAGCGCCCCTACGTGCACCCGGGGCCTGGGGAGCGCACTCTCCATCACCTCCCGCTCTTCAATGTTAAATGTCCTCCCGGCGCGCCCGCGTCGTGGGCCCAGGCTCGGGCCCCTCCTGGAGAGCCGCTTCCACATTGCAGGACAGGGGAAGCCCAGAGCCCGCGTCGCGGCGCCGCTGACGTCCCGGAGTCCCCGCTTCCTGGTCCTTCCGGTCCGCGGAGGCTGGCCGGGAGGGCCTGTGACCCACTTTAGTTTTCAGTTTTGTCACGATCCGGAAGGCGACAGCACATGCGAGCACAAGAAACCCTTTTTGTAAATCTTCCAGCGGAAACGCGAGGGGCTGCCGGACCGCCTCGGAGACGCCAGGCGGGAACCCAGAGCACCCCCGCCGCGTCCTGCATTGCAGCAGCCAGGACCCCGCCCACACCGCGCGGGGCACGAGGCTACAGGAGGCGTGCGGGGACCCGGCCGTTTGTTCCTCGACATGCTGGGTGGTGGCGTGGGGCGCAGTTGGGGGGCGGGGGGCCACTTAGGAAGTGATCGCGCTGTACCCTCGCTTCGGAGGGGAAGCCCGGCCCAGTCCTACAGCTCAGAGGCAGAACGACCCCCGAGGGCGCTCCAGGCGACCCCTCTGCCAGGTTCAATTTAAAACATAAACCGGACGGGATGGAAAGCTCCCTATCTTTCGGATGGAGGTTCCTACCGCCATGTCCCTTCCTCCTCCGCCCCACCCGGCAAGGACCCCGGGGCTGCCTTGACGGTTTACGCTGCCCCGCAGGTACCCCTGCCCTGCCGCTCCTGGGCACCGGCTTCGACCCAGTTCTCCCGATCGCTTCCCCGCTCTTCTCCGCGGTTCTTCCCATCGCTTCCCCATCTTTCCCCGGGTCCTCCCATCGCTCCCCCACTCTTCTGCCCTATCCCCCCATCCCCTTCGCCCTGTTCTCCCTCTCTCCGTCCGTCCCGACCTCGCCGCCTGGAGGGGGGCGCGCACCTTGAGCATCCCCGCCACTGGTCAGCACGCCGATGGCCTTGCCGGCCCCGGAGAGGTGCTCCAGGAACTTCCGCAAAGAGCCCTTGGGGGCCCGGGAGTCGTCTGCGTCCACGGCGAGGAGGCCGAGGGTAGTCGCTAGTCCGGGTGCGCGGCAGGCAATGGGGACCCTGCCCGCGCGCGCCGGACTCGGAACTGCTGCCCCGCCCGCGCCCCCGCCTGGCGCCAGCGCCAATGGGCAGTGACCGGCGGGGCCGGAGCGCACCGGAGGGCCTGCGGGGGCGGGGGCGCGGCTAGGGGCAGGAGCAGGGAAAGGGCAGGGGCTGGCGGGGAGGGGGCGTATGTAGGCAGGAGCACCTACGAGGGGGTCGTCGTAGGTAGGGGCCGCGCTAGCGATGGGGGAGGTCGCAGGTGCGGGGGTACCGCCACAGGTGGGCGGGGTCCCTGTGGGTGGGGTCGCGTTGCTGGTGCGCGAGCCTCGCGGGTGGGTTGGAGGACTCTGGTTGGGGGCTTTAGAGATGCCCGGAGCGCCACAGGTGGGGGCAGGGGCAGCGTCCGGAGAGGGGGAGACCGCAGGGGGGCGAGGTCACAACGTTTGCTGGGCGCGCCAAGGCGGGGCGGAATAGAACGCGGGGAGCATCTCCCGGGGGGGCAAGGGAGACCGTGAGTGGGCGCGAACGCCGGGGCGTGTGGAAACCCCGCACTTGCTGGGAGCGCCGATGGCGGGGCGGGATGGAATTGGGGCGCGGAGACCCTATCTGGACGCGGAGGCTCGCGGCAGGCCCGGCCGCTCCTGCTGTTGTCGGCGCCTAGCCCGGCCGCTCGCACAGCTTGTTGTTGCCCGCAGGATTCCTCTGGGGGCTGCGCTGGGAGCCCCGGGGCGCGGCTTCCTCGACCCCCGCCCCCAAGTTTTCTCTGCAGCCTGAGGTCGGGAAGGACGCACGGAGAGTGGATCATTCAGGTGGCGAGAACAGCTGAGCGCGGCGGGCTTAGCTATGACGAAGCTGCGATTTCCCGGGCCCACGGGGGCTGTGGCGCTCCTGAGCCACCAGCCCGGCCCTTTGGGAGAAGAAGCCTTGGGGTGGAGGAGGGTATCGGGGCGCGACCCTCAGAGACGCCTGGGCGCGCGGAAGTCAGAGTGGGGCAGGAGGAGGCGCAACACGACTGGCCTCTAGGGGAGGTGGGACGACCCTTCCTCCCCACGGACACGCGCGCTGCTGTACGCTGTGCTGACCTCGGCTGACTTCACTGGCCAACTCCACGTACTGAAATACGCACACCCGATGGGATGTGCGGTTGTCCATCCACAGCTTAACAGCCTGGTGCCGGTTACCCTGCGACGGGAGAGGGGGCAGCCCCCACAAAAGCACGGGCTTATGGGGCCCCGGTTCCTTCAGTGCTCACCCCACGAAGTAGGGCTGCCAAACGGCCCCACTCGAGGGCTTACCGAAGGATGGTCCTGCGCAGTGGGTGTTTGTTGAACAGATAAGAGACAACAAAAGAGACTAAGAAGAGGTTTGTTCTATGAACCGGGGAATACGAAGCAATCGCAAAGGAGAGTCTCGCCAAAGGGCAATCCTGGGGAACAGATGGAGAGGCATGGATTTTTCTTGGATGTGTGTCTCATCCTGGGGCTCATCCCGCTGAGCATCAAATATTCATTGCAAAAGAGGAAAAAAAAAAATATGCTGCGGACAATGCTGGATGGTCTGATCTCTCCCTTGGCCAGAATGAACGGGGAAATTCCTAACCCCTCGTGGTCCTCAGAATCACCTGTCCTATGCACACCCCCACTAAACCACTGAAGTCCAGTTTCTGCCAGCGCAGCCAGGGAATGTATATTTTTAGACAAACCACCTAGGTTACTCTGATGAATGCAAAGTCAGAGAGCGCTGCTCTCATGCACTGAGCCTGAGCATTATTCTATTAATAAAAAAGGAGAGGAGAATCCTGGGTGTCTTAAGGTGGCAGTTGAGTGGCCTTTGCCTTCTGGCGGGCAGAAGAGCAGACCGAGGCTCTGAGCACCTGCACCCACCGCTGGACCCAGGATCTGTGCTGGAGAATAGAAGGGCTAATTTAATTATTCGTGCCTTTTTAGAGCATATTACATGTGGAGAAGGTAGGGCACACTGAATTTTATTTCAGCCAAATACCCCTTATCTCCTTATACAATTGATATTTTTATATTGAACATTAGGGGATGGGTCATTTGTCATCAAATTGTCTATAACACAGAAAACCATAGACACAACCTAACAGTTCAAACATGATGAGTTAAATAAATGATGGTAAAAATAGACGCTGCAATAATATTTAGTTGCTGTTACCGCTACGAAGATAAGTGTCTACTGAAATGGAAATAAGTTCAGGACATACAAATAAGTGAAAAGGCAGGCCTAGACACAGTGCGAGCCTGTGCGTGCGAGTGTGCGAGTGTGTGTGTGTGTCTGCATATATATGTAAATGTTTCTGAGCATTTTATTTCCTTTCTTTTGCTTAGTATAGGTAATGCCATTTTTTCTCTCCGATGAACAGGTATTGCTTAGGGAATAGAAATAGTTAATTAAACATAATAAAATTTAGAGTGTCAAGACCCCCAAGGCTACAGATTATGTTCAAAAGTTTGTCTGTATATAAGGGCTGAGGTCAGGGTGGTCACTGACGGTCCTCACACATCTGTTCTTATGAGTTTGGCCCATTGCTCAGTCAGTCAGGGAATTAACATATATTAATATATACCTGCAGGTAAGATGGAAAATAATGGCTATGGCTCTTTTTTTTTTTTTTTTTTTTTTCAAGTCATGTATTTTAATGGTGCTACAATTAGAGGTTCTCCTTTTTTTAAAATCTTTGGCCTTAGCAATGAATCTTCTAATTCAACTGGAAGATATTGTCATGCTCGTCCCTGCGAAGAGACCACCAAAGAGGTTTTGTGTGAGCAACATGGCTGTTTATTTCACCAGGGCGCTGGTGGGCTGAGTCCGAAAAGAGAGTCAGCAAAGGGAGATAAGGGTGGGACCGTTTTATAGGATTTGGGTAAGTAAAGGAAAATTACAGTCAAAGGGGGGTTGTTCTCTGGCGGGCAGGAGTGGGGGTCACAAGGTGCTCAGTGGGGAAGCTTTTTGAACCAGGATGAGCCAGGAAAAGGAATTTCACAAGATAATATCATGGCTTAAGGCAAGGACCGGCCATTTTCACTTCTTTTGTGGTGGAATGTCATCGGTTAAGGCGAGGCAGGCCATTTGCACTTCTTTTGTGATTCTTCAGTTACTTCAGGCCATCTGGGCCTATACCTGCAAGTCACAGGGGATGCGATGGCTTGGCTTGGGCTCAGAGGCCTGACAGATATTACATGCCGTGCTGACCGTACAGCTTCCACCCAGTAGGACCTGAGGTGTGTGTTTGTTCTTCATTGTCCCTTGACAGGTTACTCCAAACTGTGGCCCACACCAGCACACAGTTATACCCCAGGAATGATTACTCCTTGGGCAGGGAGTTCAGGCTTCACTGGGCCCTCTGCCCCAGGGGCTCTCTGCGGCTGCAGCAGATGTCTGCCCAGGGCTGCTGTGTCTTCTGAAGGCTCAGGCTCATCAGGGGAGGAGCTGCTTCCACGCTCGCTTCTGTGTTGCTGGCAGGATTCTATTGCTTGCAGGCTGTTGGACTGAAGGCCCCAGTCTCTCCGTGGCATCAGCTAAAGGCCTCCCTCTGCCCTGGGCAGGTGACTGGCTATGCCAGAACTAGCACCTATCAAGACCCAGGGGGAGAGTACCAGTCGATGGAACCTGCAGCCCTCCCAATCCAAGCTCAGGAGAGATCGCCATCTCTTTTGCCTGGTTCTATTCATTAGAAGTGAGCCGCTGAGTCCAGCCCTCTTCGAGGGTCTGGCTGTGAACACTAGAGGCAGGGGCCAAGGTGAGCCACTTGGGAGGGGAGGTGCTGCCTGGGACCTGCCTAGGACCAGGTGAAGGAGAACATGCATAGGGACAGATGTCCTTCCCGCTTCCCCTCTGTGGTGAGCGCAGGAGATGCCGATGTGCTCTAAAGGAGTTGTGGCATCCCAGGAGGGAAGCAGCTCCCAGCCATGAGGGCACCATGACCCAGTGCCCCAGGATGTCGGGCTGCACGTTCCAGGGCTACTTGAACTGCAGCCTCTTCCCCTTCCCTGCCGTCTCCGCCTGTGGATGGAGTGGGCATCTCAAATCTGCAGGGGCCAAACTGAGCTCAGGCCTCTGCACCCCCGCACAACCCCCCACCACTCAGTCTTCCTCACCTCAGCTCCTGGTGACTCCATCCTCCCAGGGACTCAGGCTGAAGCCTTGCAGTGCTCCTCCGCCCCGGCATCTAAGTCCCTCAGGAAAGTCCCTCTTGGCTCTTCATTGAATCTGGAGCCACTGGGGCCAAGTCACTTCCTCTGACCTGGACCGGAACAGGCTCCCTCCCCATCCCCTGCTCTGCCCCCACATCCACCCCACCTCCATGCCTCGGATGTGCTCAACTTCAAAGTCAGGGTGCACCTATCAGGAGGTAATTCAGGCATCTTCTCTGCTGACTTGGAGTCACAGGCCCCACACATGGTACACTGGCCTGTCCTCTGGTCCCTTCAGATCCTGGTGTTGCCCAGAGGCCGATGCAGGCACCCGACAACCTCAGGCCCAGACTGCTCTTTCCTCAGCCCAGGCCCTCCTTTCCCTACCCACTCTGCCCACCTTCCTCAAGTCTGTCCTGCAAGGTCTTCTGCAGTGGTGAGGCGTCCCCAGATCACCCTCTTAGAAATTCTGGGCTCCATGCACACTCCTGTTCCCTCCCTGCTTCTCTTAAAACATCCTCATCATTGTCACACATGGGGCATTTCATCTATCTACTGGGCTTCTCCAGAGGTCCCCCTGCTGAACTCTGAATGCCGTGGATTCAGAGATCTTTGACTATTCCCTGCTGCAGGCCCAGAGCAACAGCAGAGCCCACGACAGAGTGAATCTGTCATGGATGCTGCTGAATGAATGAATGAAGGAGTGAATGAGTGAGTGAAGGAGTAAATGAGAGAGTAAATGAGTGGATGGGTGAGTGAGTCAGTCAGTCAGCGAATGAGTGAGTGAGTGGATGAGGGAAGGAGTAAATGAGTGAGTGAGTGGCTACATGAGTGAATGAGTGAACGTGAGTGAGTGAGTGAATTGCTAAGTGAGTGAATGAGTGAAAGAGTGAGTGAGTGAATGGGTGAGTGAATAAGTAAGTGAATGAATGAGCGACTTAGTGAATGAGTGAGTGAATGAGTGAGTGACTGAGGGAATGAGTGATGAGCGAGTGAGTGAGTGAATGAATGAGTGAGTGAATGAATGAGTGAGTGAATGGGTGAGTGGGTGAATGAGTGAGTGAACAAACGAGTGGGTGAGTGAGTGAATGGGTGAGGGAAAGAGTGAGTGAATGAGTCAGTGAGTGAACAAGTGAATGAGTGAGTGAAGAAGTGAGTGAATGAACGAATGAGTGAGTGAATGAGTCAATAAATGAGTGAGTGTGTGAGTAAAGGGTGAGTGAATGAGTGAGTGAGTGAGTGAATGAATGAAGAGGTGAATGAGTGAGTGAATGATTGAGTGAGTGAATGATTGAGTGAGTGAATGATTGAGTGAATGAATGAGGAAATGAGTGAGTAAATGAATGAGTGAGCGAATGAGTGAATGGCTGAGTGAGTGAATGAGGGTATGAATGAGTGAGTGAATGGGTGAGTGAATGAGTGAGTGATTGGCTTAGTGAATGAGTGAATGAGTGAGTGAATGGGTTAGTGAATAAGTGAATGAGTGAGTGAGTGGGTTAGTTAATGAGTGAGTGAGTGGGTTAGTTAATGAGCGAGTGAATGGGTGAGTGAGTGAATGGGTGAGTGAGTGAATGGGTGAGTGAGTGAATGGGTGAGTGAGTAAGTGAATGGGTTAGTGAATGGGTGATTGAATGAGTAAATGAATGAGCGAGTGAGTAAAACAGTGAGTGAATGAATAAAGGACTGAGTGAGTGAATGAGTTAACGAGTGAGTGAATGAGTGAGTGGGTCGATCAGCGGAGATGAGGACCGGAGCTGCCTTCTGACTGCTACAGTAGACAGGAGCTGAGGGAGGAGTCTGAATGGTGGGATGTGCCCACTCAGTACATATACCCTACTCCACACATCCCCAAGAAACCCAATCTCACCAGAGTGGTCTCTTGAGAATTATTAGTAATAACCTTTTTTCCCAATGTTTCATATATGCAGGATGATTTCTTACTTTCCTTAAAATGCCAATCGTTTTTTGGACTTGGAATTCTCCACTGCTGGTCCATGCCACTGTATTCTCCCAGAGGGGCATCCCCCGAGTTGGAGAAAGAGTCATTCCCAGGAATGGATAAAAGCCAGAAGGGCATCATCAGATGGGGCACCTTCTCCTATCATCCTCTCCTTCCTGCTTGGGTAACCCTGAGTGACTTGGTTTGGAGGTCTACAAAATGCGGACATACCAAATTTGGATAAAAGCCTAAGCAGTTTAAGAGGTTGCAATGCTAGCAGGAAGGTCTTTGGCTCCCGGCACCCTCCTCCCCTCCAGTCTCTGCTGGACCCAGGACCCTGTCTCTACCTTCGGGCTTGGGAATTTCCTTCCTTCCTTCCCAGCCACTGAGCCGCCTTGGGCTAATCTGCAACCTCAGAGGCGCAGCCCTCCTCCTTTCCTCCCGCCTCTTCCTCCCTTCTCACTTGCCTTCTGCTTCTTTCGGGACTTTGGAAAGTCCAAGAATAAGCAAAACCGTAGACCAAAAAACGCTGCCTTCAGCCCATTCCCCTCCCACAAGCTTCCCTTCAGATTCTTTGATCTTTAAACGTTATTTTGCTTTGTATCTGGATGCTAAACTTTATACAGAAAACAGGTGGAGCTGATTTCTTGGCCAGGTACAGTGGCTCACACCTATAATCCCACCGATTTGGAGGCCAAGGCGGAACGATTGCTTGAGGTCACATGTTTGAGACTAGCCTGGGCAACACAGGGAGACCTCGTCTCTACAAAATTAAAAAAAAAAAAATTAGCCTGGAGCAATGGCACATCTGTAGTCCCAGCTACTCGGGAGGCTGAGGCAGGAGGATCACTTGAACTCAGGAGTTTGAGATTACAGTGAGTTATGCTTATATCACTGCACTCCAGCTTGAGTAAGAGAGTGAGACACTATCTCTTAGAAAATAAAAATAAAAAGTGCTGGAGTTCATATCCAAGCCCACAGTCAATTGCGACATGTGGATCTTTTATTTTTATAATCCGCCTCTCTTGTCTAAGTGCCAAATGACACTCACATGGTGTGTAACTACTTCCACCTTTGTCTGGCTTCTATTTCCTTATGTATTAAGAATCAGGTCGCATAGTTCTGAGAAAATAAATAAATAAATCAGCTGTGTGCCGTGGCTCATGTCTATAATCTCAGCGCATTAGGAGGCTGACATAAGTATTGTTTGAGACCAGGAGTTTGAGACCGGCTTTGGCCACATAACAAGATCCTGACTCTACACAAAATAAAACAATAAAAATAAAACATTAGCAGGACATGGTGGCACACCTGCAGTCCCAGCTGCTCAGGTGGTGGAGGCCTGAGGATTGGCTTGAGCCTGGGAGGTTGAGACTGCAGTGAGCTGTGATCACACCACTACACTTTGGCCTGAGTGACAGTGAGACTGTATTTCTAAATAAATAAATAAAATAAAATAAAATAAAAACAGGTGGAAGCTTCCCAAGACTTTGATGCAGAAACAGGTTGCCCTGAACCAATTAATATTAATATCTAAAAACTGGAAAGAAACGAAAGAAGAAAGTTGCATTATTTCTGTAAAGTATGAGGCCATTACAAGTTTTACTTTCTCTAGGACATTTTCTCAGTGGTGTTAACTGAAGTCCACTTCACAGAATGACTTCATCTCCTGAGCACCTTGGAGAACGATGATTAAAGAGACTTCCTGGCACTCCTGATACTTTTAGTGTCACATGGAAGCAGCAAGAGTCATATGTGTGAAATGGGTGGTATTACAGCGGAAGACATTGGTTTGTTCTTTCACGAACATCATCGGAACATTTCCCTAATGACTAGCGTTATGTCAGAAAATGGGGGAGAGAGATGGTTCTTTATTGGCAAATCAGTTACATAAATTTCCCAGTTAGAAAAACAATCATGATTTTAGCCATGTCAGATGAGGTCAGATATGCCCTATGCTTCAGTTATGGAATGCTACCTCTGAATATTGATTGACAGGCATCTTCCACAGACCTGTGACCTGTCGCTGTGTACAAGCTTGAATTCGTAACTACCAGTCCTTGACGCTCCCTTGCTGCCCACGCTGAACTGAAGTGGCTCCCGACAGAGGCATTCAAGGGAGAACTCACTGAAATATTTGAAACCGCCGCCATGAACAAGAATACTCTTCCTGTGTGCCAGGATGTACACCCACAGTGTTATCTTGTTAGCTGTATATGCCAGCATCCTGCAGGAGCTTTTACCTTTTTTTGGGTGTCAGCATTGAGATTCTCAAGTAAGCCCCAGACCTCTTCCTCTGCCTGCAAGCACGCCCACCCACAACCACGTGTTGCCTGGGTTAGAGAACTCCTGAGCCTGTGGCCGCGGCCGCCTACAGGAGGAGGAGTGAAGCCCAGACCAGGGACAGGGTCAGAGCTGCGGTCACTCATCCAGGAATGGACAGCTCTGCATTCTTGGGAGGACCCAGATACCTCTTCTCTTGGAAGGCCAAGCCCAGAGCCTAGGTGATCTTTGAACCCAAATAGACTTTGTGGTCTAGGGAATGAGAGCCCCACTCACCAGGTGAAGAAATTGGGGATCTTGGTCCTGAGTTTGTGGGGCAGACTTTTGCCATTTTCCGCCCCCTTTCCCTGCCATGCCCTATTTGAAAAGAAGTCACTTCCATTTCAGTGAGCCAAGATCAAGCCACTGCAGTCCAACCTGGGCAACAGAGTGAGACTCTGTCTCAAGAAAAAAAAAGAGGTCACTTCAAAACTTCCCTGTTCAAACAGTTGACCCTTGAACAACAGGGTTTAAACCGCGTGGGTCACTTACTTACACTTGGACTTTCTTTCACTTCTGTCACCCCTTAGACAGCAAGACCAATCCTTCCTCCTCTCCTGCCACCTCCTCCTCCTCAGCCTACTCAAAGCAAAAATGAGGACAAGAAACTCTATGATGAGCCACTTAATGAATAGTAAACACATTTTTCCTATGATTTCCTCTAGCTTACTTTACTGTAAGAATACACTATACAATACATACAACACACAAAATGTGCGTTAACCGACTCTCTGCGTGATCACTGAGGCTTCCACCCAAGAATAGGCTATTAGTAAATTCCTTTTGGTATAGCCAAAAGTTATTGTAGAAATTTCAACTGTGTGGCGGCTTGGTGCCGGAATCTCTGCATTGTTCACGGGTCAATTGTATTGCTTAAGAGGTGGTCATTGGAACCCTCCTTAGGGGCTATTTCTTTTTTTTTTTTTTGAGACGGAGTCTGGCTTTGTCGCCCAGGCTGGAGTGCAGTGGCCGGATCTCAGCGCACTGCAAGCTCCGCTCCTGGGTTTACACCATTCTCCTGCCTCAGCCTCCCGAGTAGCTGGGACTACAGGCGCCTGCCACCTCGCCAGGCTAGTTTTTTGTATTTTTTTAGTAGAGACGGGGTTTCACCGTGTTAGACAGGATGGTCTCGATCTCCTGACCTCGTGATCTGCCCGTCTCGGCCTCCCAAAGTGCTGGGATTACAGGCCTGAGACACCGCGCGTGGCCCAAGGGGCTATTTTTTTTCTTAAAAAAGTTTTTGCCACAATGAGCCACTCATTTAAGGCCCTAGGATTCCTCACTTCTGAGCTCCTGCTGCCATAGACCAAGTGCTGGTCATTTTTGTTGCTCAACATACTTGTCACTTCCATCCATCACAGGACCCACTCTGACCTTCCAGGACTGCTCCTTCCACTGCCTGTGATCCTGAGGGTCAGCACGTCCAGCCAGGCCAAGTAGCGAGATCAGTCCTCTCCTCTGCCCCAGTTCATGGATGGGTACAGGATGCGGGTGGTGGGGGTAGTCCACCTGGTTCCTGCTAATACTATTGGATCATCAGGTGGGGAAAGTCAGCTTGCATAGTGAAACCAAAGAGAGCTGCAAGATGGAGAGTGAGAGTGAGAAACCAAGAGAGTGAGACACACACACACGCAGAGAGAGAGAGAAAGAAAGAAAGAAAGAAAGAAAGAAAGAAAGAAAGAAAGAAAGAAAGAAAGAAAGAAAGAAAGAAAGAAAGAAAGAGAAAGAAAGAAAGAAAGAGAAAGAAAGAAAGAAAGAAAGAAAGAAAGGAAAGAAAGAAAGAAAGAAAGAAAGAAAGAAAGAAAGAAAGAAAGAAAGAAAGAAAGAAAGAAGGAGAGTGAGAGAGACAGAGAGAGAGACAGAAAAAGTCAGAGAAGCAGAGACACAGAGAGACATGGAAAGATGGAGAAAGAAATGAGGGGAAGAGAGAGACACAGACACACACAGAGTCTTGAAAAGAGACAAAGAGAGACAGAGCAACCAGGAGAGAGGCACAGAGAGGGAGAAACAGAGACAGACAAAGTGAGAGGCATAGAGAGATGGAAAGAGAGATGGGGAGAGGGACAGAAAGAGGGAAGCAAAAGCACAACATTCCTTGAATTGCTTCTGCCTGAAGTCATCATTCTATTTCTGCACTTCCAGTTGCCACCAAGAATCTTTCTAAGTCACCTGTCCTCCTTCCTTGCCCATCTTCCTCACACACTCTTACGAAAGCCTCCTGAAATCTGCCTTCCCAATGACAACTCCTCCTTGAAATGTCACCACTGACTTCCAAACAACCAACAAATAAAAAAGGTTTTTAAAATAATTACTTCCACCAGTTTCTCAGTTTAACTAAAGTTATGGTGCTGTTTCTTAATACCTCTCTCAAAAATCTTTCTCTTTGTTTTTTATGTCTTTGCATAAAGTAACATGAAAATAGAGCACAACATATTATAGTGAATATAGACTATAAATGATGTTTTGTGCATATCTTATTATTAGTGATAAACACTGTCTAAGTAATTTATTTTTGCCATTTCTTTCTTACTATGGCTTGAAAGTGTCCCCCAAATTTCAAGTGTTGGAAACTGAATCCCCCATGCAGTAGTGCTGAGGGGAGGGATGTTTAAGGGGTGATCAGGTCATGAGGGTTTCGCCCTGGTGAGTGGACTAATGTTGTTATTGGGGGAGTGGGTTCCTTATCACAAGAATTGGTCTGTTACAAAGGTGAGTTTGACCCCTCTTACTCCTTCATGCTCTCTTGCCCTTCCACCTTCCTGTGGGATGACACAGCACAAAGGTCCTTGCCAGATGTCCACCACCCCTTCACCTTGTACTTCCCACTTCCAGGACTGTGAGAAGTGAATCTCTGTTTTTGTAAATTACCCAGTCTCAGGCACTCTGCTAAGAGAAGCAGAAAACAGGCTAAGACAAAATGTTTTAGGATTCTCTTCCCTCACAGTTGCAGTGAGAAGTTTATAGCTTTGTTTTGCTTTGTGGAAGATAAAATGCTAAATAATAGGCATCATTTTGAAGGTTTCTCCTTCCATCCAAATATTTTATTCATTTTAAAATTTCTATGACACTGAGTTGTTGACCCTTGCTTCTGATGCCTCAGAGATGTCTGGAAGAAAACCACGGAGGAAACCTTGAGTGCCATGTAATCCGTCTTATCTAAGTGCCCTCTGGACTTCAAGAAGGCTCTTTCTGTGAAGCAGAGAGCTAACAATGTAGCCCAGCTCAAGACAGTTTCCTGGAAAAGCTTTCAGAACACAGCCATTCCTGGGGAGCATCACAGCTTTTAGACTTCACAACAGGCACCAGAGAGCAATCAGAAGACCATGGGATATTTTGCCTGAATTCCTTCCAGCATTTTGTTCCAGGAACCTTGAAACTCCCTCCCCCTGCACTTGGGTCTTAGGTTTCTCTTTCCCAACCCAAACGGACTAGTGTTTAAACAATCCCCAAGAAGACGACGTCTCAGCGTTACATATAATTGAATTGTAAATCTTCTCAATTCAGAAAGAAAAAGTATGGAAATAATTCAGAAGCCCTTGAGTTTTTAGCAAGAAGAATCTGCAGTGAGGGGGAGACTCTTTTTATCCTCCGAATTCCCAGCGTGCTTCTTCCACACACGATCCTTGCTTGTGTCTCTCTCCAAGCCTGTCTGTGAATAACCCACTCATCCTTCCAAGCTCAACTAAAACGCCATGTGACAGAAACAGTTGGTTCAACATCCATTTCTTCCTCCTCTTCTGACCAAGGCTCTGCACTAAATGCTTCGTTTCCCAGCTGTCTTTGTGCACCCATGTGGCCATGTTGGTGCATTCTGGCCCATGTGATAGAAGTGGAATTGTTGAGTAAGACATCCAAAAGGACTTAAAAGAAGCCAAACTACTGAGTACGACATTGTTTTATTTTTTCTTTTTCCTGCTGCTTTGAATGCAGCTGTGATTGCAGGAAGAAAGCTGCTCTCTTGGGGTGTGAGGTGATCTAGAAGATACAACCACCTTCAGTCGAAGTGCCTGAGGGAATGATAGGAGAAGCTGGGCTCTCTGATAAGATCACAGATCCAGTGCACAGGGAGGACTGCCTGCCTTCAGATTCCTTTCATGTGAAAAGACAGACCTTTCTATGTGTGAGCCTCTGTTAGCTTGTGTCTTCTGTTTTATGCAGCCAAACTTAACCCTAACTGCCACACACCGTCTACTCATATTTTATGACGCTCTCTCTAATCTCTTAGGTAATTGTGTCCCCCTAGAAACCTATGGAGAGCTGAAGGGGTTTTAGGATCATGGAATTCACCCTCCTCCTTTGGTAAAAGAGGACAAAAGCCAGGGAGCTGTGTGATGGCTGAGGCATGCGATTGTAAACCAAAAGGTACCTGAGACCAATCTCAATCCATTTAAAAGGTAATTCTGCCAAAGTTAAGGACATGCTTGGAAGAAAAAAACACGGAATCACAGAAACAGTCTGTGGTCTGTGCCTTCCTCCCAAGATGATTTTGAGGGCTTCAGTAGTTAAAGGGGAAGGGTGGGCTGGAGGGAAGGGTGGGCTGGAGGAAAAGGGTGGGCTGGAGGGAAGGGTGGTCTGGAGGGAAGGGTGGGCTGGAGAGAAGGGTGGGCTGGAGGGAAGGGTGGGCTGGAGGAAAAGGGTGAGCTGGAGGGAAGGGTGGGCTGGAGAGGAAGGGTGGGCTGGAGGGGAAGGGTGGGCTGGAGAGGAAGGGTGGGCTGGAGGGGAAATAGGGAGCCTGTGGTCGTCCTCAGGTTGCAAGAGAAAGAGAGCAGGTGGGGAATGGTCAGTTATGTCTTCATCTCACATGCAGTAAATCAGTCCTTTACATAAGATAAGGTGAACATAGACCAGCTTCCTGTGGAGATACGTAACCCTTTATCTGTAGCTATCCGCTTAGGAACAAAAGGAAAGGCAGTTTCTTGCATGATTCAGCTTCCAGCTTAATGCTTTTTTCTTTTTGGCTGTGAATTGGGGTCCTGAGGCTTCATTTTTCCCTGCACACTATATTGTATGTGAAAATTGTTGTCCAGGACCTAAAGTTGTTTACTTACTCTAGCTACATCCCTTAGCTCAATTTCCATTTGGAGTGGCTTCTGGAAGGCTGGAATTGAAATCCACCAGTGCCCATTTCAAGGTGTTCCCAACATCGCCTGGAAAAAAGGAGCCCAGATACGCTTCCCTGTGGATGCAGGTCAGTCATCATAATGCACAGAAACAGCATTGACCTCAGCCTGGAGCCATTGTCCTGAAAGGGGATTCTTCCCAGCTCAGGCCTGAGACTGATCCCTGAGAAGCGGCCGCTCCATCCCTGAACCCTTCCTGCTTGTGTCTCCTCACTTCCTAGTGATCACGGCATTCAGGTTCAGAATGCCACAAGCCCATCCCACTGGAAGCTGCCGAGGTGCCTCCTACCACACAGGACACCCGGCACGGCAGCAGCATCAAGGGACGAGCAGGGAAGAGGCTGCAGTGATTTTGGGGAACAGCCTGAAAATCACCTGGAGCCTGGTGGCAGGTGGTCCCACCTCCTCCCCAATATTGGTTCCCAGAGAAAATGGCAATATGAGCAGCTCATGTCATCATTATTAGCAGAGTCTTTTTATTCTTTCCTTAAATTTTGCCATTAAATTGAGCTCTATAATAGGCCCATTTTCTTTTCTTTTCTTTTCTTTTTCTTTTTCTTTTTTTAAGATAGAGTCTTGTTCTGTTGCCCAGGCTGGAGTGCAGTGAGACAATCTCAGCTCATGGCAAGCTCTGCCTCCTGGGTTCACGCCATTATCCTGCCTCAGCCTCCTGAGTAGCTGGAACTACAGGCGTCGGCCACCATGCCTGGCTAATTTTTTTTTTTTTTTTTTTTTTTTTGAGACAGAGTCTCACTCTGTCGCCCAGGCTGGAGTGCAGTGGCCAGATCTCAGCTCACTGCAAGCTCCGCCTCCCGGGTTCCCGCCATTCTCCTGCCTCAGCCTCCCGAGTAGCTGGGACCACAGGTGCCGCCACCTCGCCCGGCTAATTTTTTGTGTTTTTAGTAGAGACGGGGTTTCGCCGTGTTAGCCAGGATGGTCTCGATCTCCTGACGTTGTGATCCGCCCGTCTCGGCCTCCCAAAGTGCTGGGATTACAGGCTTGAGCCACCGCGCCCGGCCGCCTGGCTAATTTTTTGTATTTTTAGTAGAGACGGGGTTTCACCGTGTTAGCCAGGATGGTCTCGATCTCCTGACCCCGTGATCCTCCCCCCTCGGCCTCCCAAAGTGCTGGGATTACAGGCGTGAGCCACTCCACCACGCCTATAGGCCCATTTTCTGCTTTTAATGCCACCAATACATGAAATTCCAGAGATGCTTCTGTAAAAAAAGTTTCATTTTCATTATTTTATTATTCATTACATTAATTCTATTCTTTTATTCTCTTTGTTTTTTTTAGAAGAACTTCAGCGAGAGAGGGGCTATCCCTGCTGCCTTGCGGCTGCAGAAGGAGAGAGAAGGAGCCTCTCCAAAAAAGGGTTTCATGAAAGCCCTGAGGCGAGATACTCACTTCAGAGGGTTCAGGACAAGGACACTCACTTTGTTCTGTGCGGTGTGGAGACACGGGTGAGCGTTCCTCAGTGGCACCAACTGGTTCCCTCTCGTCCTCAGCTGCCAGTGCCCTGGGGCATGTCATTTGGACAGAACACTTTTCCATGTCCTGCCATCCATTCCACGGAGGCCGGAGAAAAGGGTCTGGAGGCAGGAACATAAGGCTGATTCACCCCGACTTCGGAGAACCAAATCAAATGGAAACTCTTGAGCTATGACAAGAAATATCCTCTCCATTTACACAGGACATACACCGAGTACATGTCATTGTAATTGTACTTCCTCCTCTTCATTTACATAGGGTGCACACCAAGTAACCAATGGAAACCTCTAGAGGGGATTCCAACACCAGAGACTTCAGTAACGGGCTCCCTGTGCTCAGGCGCTCCCACCCTGTGGAGTGTGCTTTCCTTTTCCGTCAATCTCTGCTTTGCTGCTTCATTCTTTCCTTGCTCCATTTTTGCGTTGTGTCCAAGTCTTTGTTCAAGGCAGCAAGAACCTGGACACCTTCAACCAGTAACATTATCTTAATATCTTGTTTGAAAACTGAATTCTGTTTTTCATCTGTTCACCTAGTTTTCAGAAAATGACAGTGAAATACAACTTGGAACTTACCACAGCTTAATACGAGGGTCATTATGAGCTATACAACAGGTTTGATGTTTAAAAGTTTGCAACATTTTTGTTGCTCTTTCATTTACAAACTACAGTAAATATTTTATTTTTTATGTTTAATTGTGAAATATATGACACGTAAGAGTCTATAAAATTTGGGTGGGCACGGTGGCTCATGCCTGTAATCCCAGCACTTTCGGAGGCTGAGGCAGGTGGATCATTTGAGGTCAAGTGTTCAAGACCAGCCTGGCCAACACGGTGAAACCCGTCTCTACTAAAAAAATACAAAAAGTTGGCTGAGCATCATGGCAGGCACCTGTGATCTCAGCTACTCGGGAGGCTGAGGTGGGAGAGTTGTTTGAACCCAGGAGAGAGGAGTTGCAGTGAGCTGAGATCATGCCATTACACTCTAGCCTGGGCTACATGAGCAAAACTCTGCCTCAAAAACCAACCAACAAACAAAACTGAATGCATAATACCAAAGATTAATAATTGCACTGATGTCATCATCCATTAGTATCAACTGTCTTGAAAGGCTACAATATGCCCTTCCTTGATCACCTGGGTCTCCCTTCTTCACCCAGACATAGGACTAATGTGTTAACGTTTGTCTTGCTTTTCATAAGGTTTATCATTTCTGTGTATATTATTAAGCAATGTCATATGTTATGGTTTGTGAACTGTATATGGAATAGCAGTGTATTTTTCAGTAATTTCCTTTGTTTACTCTAATTTTTCATTGTTGATGCTTCTAACTGCAGTTCATTTTCACAGCTGTATCATATTCCACAATATGACTATGCCAGCTTTTTTCCTTGATACAGGTGTGTTTGGATGGCTTTCAGGTGTTTTCTATTTCTACAATCACAGCCTAAATATTCTTGCCCCGTACGTGTCTCTTGGAGAAGACAGTGCAAGGGCATTTCTGGGGCAGACATGCCTGAGAAGGCAAGTGTGAGGCTACAGAGGGGCGTGTTTACTATTTTATGAAATACAGTCTCTTAGCAGGAGCAACAGCAGTGGATCCTTTGCCAGCAGTTGATCTTCTCCACCTTTTGGATTTTTGTGGCTCTGTTGAATTTGTTTCTTGAATTATTGGATGTATCCACAGTACTTTGTTTACTTAAGTTTTGTAACTTTTTGCACACGGACTTATCTTCCTTGGAATTTTATGTGGGGAGATGTTTTGAGGACAGGGTTGTATTGTTTCAGCAAAGATGTTCACTCACATGGGGTAGAGGTGAAGTGAGCAGCCGCCTGGTGCCACGTCGATTTGACCCATGCTCTCCAGGTCTTCCAGCATGAACTCCTGGAGGACTGTTTCTCGTCGGTTCTCAGGGTCAGGGTTTTCCCTCCACCCAGCAGCAATGCAGGGACAGCTGCTCTCCTCGCTGCTCCTGCTCTGAGGTGGGCTTTCATTTTAAGTCTAAGATGTCAGATTTCTGAGCTGATTTTGGAGAGACATACAGTTTTGTTTCTGATGCCTCCTCCTCTGTGCAACTGTCTAAAGGGAAAAAAAAATTCCACTTTAGTTCCTGCCAATTCTTTATTGACTGCTGTGGATTCTATCCCTCATTGCCAGCTCAGTAATGCACTTACAAAGATGCATTTTGGTAGGTTTTATCCAACATCTCAGTTGTTTTTGTTGGGAAAGCTATTTAGTGTCCCTTATGTTGAAAGTTTAAGTGCCTGGCCACACCATAGGAGAGAGAACTGCTCTTACCCCTTTTCATCATCTTCGTGCTGGGTCCGGGCCTTCTTTTCCTCTATGATTAAGCTGCCACAATGGGCCGGGTACTGTGGCTCATGCCTGTAATCTTAGCACTTTAGGAGGGCAATGTGGGTGAATCACCCGAGGCCAGAAGTTCAAGACTAACCTTGCCACCATGGTGAAACTCCATCTCTACTAAAAGTACACAAATTTAACCCGGCATGGTGGTGCATGTCTGTAATCTCAGCTATTCGGGAGGCTGAGGGAGAATTCCTTGAACCAGGACCCGGCAAGTGGAGGTTGCAGTGAGCCAAGATCATGCAACTGCCCTCCAGCATGGGCTACAGAGTGAGACTCTATGTAAAAAAATATATATATATCTATATATATACACACACACACACGTATATGTATATTTGTATATATATGTATATGTATATTTATATAAATATATGTATATGTATATATATACACACACACATATATTTGAAGTATTATCCAATGAGAGCAAGTGTTCCGGAAGACCTCATCTAAATACAGAATCTGAATGCGGGCCCATGTCACACCTGCCATTTTTTTATCTTTGCAGCTGGG
Organism: Macaca nemestrina; assembly: GCF_043159975.1. Taxonomy (NCBI): domain Eukaryota; kingdom Metazoa; phylum Chordata; class Mammalia; order Primates; family Cercopithecidae; genus Macaca; species Macaca nemestrina. The sequence goes on from NW_027257861.1 coordinate 356,050, forward strand.
CTTTTCTCCTCTTCTCTGCTGGACTCTGCTATTTCCCACAAGGTGTTCAGAGAGTCTGCCCTGAATCCTACAACCAGGAGATGAGAAGCACAGAGTGACACCAGCAGGAGAACATCAAGATGTGGTAACAGTTGTCCTCCTCCTGCAGAGTCCAGAGCAGTGCACTCCTACTGCTGGTGACCTAGCTAAGCCTGGGGGCCAACATGCCCGATGATAGTCTGGGAGTGCTGCAGTCAGGGTCCCCACAATGGGCACCCAGCCTGTGCCCTTGCACTCTGCATGAGCGTGACCATTGTCACCTCAGAGCCCCTGGGTACAGATCAATGCATCCCACCAGAGCTGCATGTGAGGAAGGATCATGTGAGTCCCGGGAAAGAGCTGAGGCCCTGCAGGGGGAGGTGGCCAGGACCGAGATATGATGACTGTGTGGAGAATCGTCTGTGGGTGTGAGTGGCACTGTGCGGTCAGAGCCCGGGTTCTGCTGCTCCCCCTCCTCAAAGATCAGGGCCCGAGCAGGGGCTGGCGTATGTGTGGCACCTGGAACTGTAGGGCCACCACCCATGTGTGAAGCCGTCATGGGGACCTGAACACGGTGTCGTGTGCAGATCCCACCCATCCATTGGCCCCAATTCCTGGCCAGCTTCTGCCAAGGTGAGAGGGTGGAATTTGGAATGTGGGTGTAAGCTGAAGCCTGTCCCCCGGTGGCTGACATACAGTGGTGACACTCTCTGTGTGGGGGAAAGAAAGAGAGATCAGACTGTTATTGTGTCTATGGAGAAAGACGAAGACATAAGAAAGTCCATTTTGATCTGTACTGAGAAAAATTCTTCTCCCTTGAGATGCTGTTAATCTGTAACCCTAGACCCAAACCTGTGCTCACAGAAGCATGTACTCTATTGACTGAAGGTTGAATGGATTTAGGGCTGTGCAGGACGTGCCTTAGTGAAAATGTGTTTGCACCTCCTGGGCTCCAGGCTGCCAGCTGCCTGCCCAGGGTCTGAATGTCCTATGGTGACCTGTTTCCTCACCTGGCCCAGAGGACAGATAGGGAAGGCTTGTTTTGAGGATTAGGCAGGGTAATCCCAGTCAGCCCTCATTAGCTTGCCTATCCTCCAGGTCTTTTTGATTTCTTTTTTCTCTTCTTTGTTAGGAAACTCTGGAGAATTGTCCTCCAGCATGTCTTCAGCTGGGGAGGTGGTAAGACTGGACCATGCCCTTGACTTCAGAGTCCCTTCTAGCTGCCCTCTCCTCCTAGGGTTTTTAAAAGCATATACTTAGCAACATACCCTGTACCTGAGAGAGCTGCAGAGAACCTCCTGCGCGTCCAAACCAGAACACTTTGTTCCCTGACCCCAGGCCCTCATCACACCCCAAAGCCCAAATACTTTCATGTGGCCAGCTTCACACAAGAGTCTGAACTCAATGCTGGCTTTCTGGGGTCTACACAGGCCTGTATGATGGGGCTACCTCCAGTCTACCCCTGTGCCTCCCCCAATCCATTAGGGGCCTCAACTCCAGTGATCCCTAACTGGGAGCAAGGTTCCCCAGGCAGAGAATGCAGCTGTCCCCAGGATGCTGGCCTGGCCATGTCCCAATGGACATCAGTCCTGGAGCAAGAGGTTCAAGACAGGGAGTTTCACCCCCATTTCACCAGGTGTGGTGACCTTTCTGAGTTCCTAGTCTTCAAGATGGGATTTTTACACTGCCACAGTGGGGGAAACGGAGACACAGGGCTGGTGAGCGGTAAAGAAAGAAAACCTCTGTGACTAGGAAATGTGTCCCTTGCCCAGCACAGCCACTCCAGGATAACACCCTTTGGGATGTACCGCTGAGCTATTCCTGGCACGTGGCATGGCACTGTGGTGGAGGTCAGCAGCTTGTGGAGTTGGGGGTGGGGGTGTTGGCAGGAACAGGTAATTTTGGACCCACCATGGGAAGGAAGGGGACATTGCCCCTTTCCCCACACCTTGCACATAGCAGCAATTTTCTTCTCTGATGTATGTGGGCACCAATGCCTATGTGGGTGTGGGTGCTTCCTCTCCTTTTATTGATGAAGAACCTTCCTGCAGCCATTGGGGTGGGTATGGGCACCACACATACCTGGGAGCAGGGTGGTGCCTGTGGAGGCTTGGCTACTATATGTCTCACTGCCACCTCCCCAGGGGAAGCAGACCCTGTGCCCTAGTGCCCCTCATACCCAGTCCCTCACATTCTTCACTTGGCATCTCCCTGCCTGATTCTCCCAACTCAGCCCCTGCCAGGTTTCTCCAGGCCCTGTGGGCCCCGGGATGGGATCAAAGGAGGCAGCAACTGTGCTGTCTGCCTCTGCCTGAAGTCAGGGATCCCTGGCCGCTACTGACATCTGGTGGGCAGGGTAGGTGGGGAGGTCAGGGGTCAGCTTTTCCACTCCCCAGTCTGCACTGGCTAAGTCACCAGGTGTAACTGGTCTGGAGGCTGATCTGTGTCCTCCACAGTCCCTTGATGCATTATATTGAAGCCAATCCTTGTGTGAATGACTTCACCTGTTGTTACCGCCCAGATCAAACCAGAACCGGAAGACTGTTGCACTTGGGCCCGGAGTCTGGGACAGAGACTGCCATGACCGCTCTGTTCTCTTCCTTCTGTTGCGCTTGGGCGCAGAGCCTGGGGCTGAGGCTGCCATGGCCACCCTGTTGTCTTCCTTTTGGGGTCCCCAGGAGGCTCCCAGGACTGAATGATTCCCATAAAACACAGTGGCCGGGATGGGAGGGCTGGAGGTCAACACCCCCCCACCCCTGCCACCACAACCAAGAAAACCCCATGGAGGTTGGCCCCGAGATGTGGGTCCCTGTGGGATGCAGGCTCCCACAGATACTTCAGGGGATGAGCACGGGTCCTCCTGGCTGACAGGAGCCTGGTGGGCACTGGGTGTGTGGGACCTGTTTAGGTGGGTTGGACAGCACTGGGTCTAACCAGGGAGCCAGGGACTGGTGTGGCCAAAGAGGGCAGCAATATGTTGCCAGAACCAAAACTACAGTGCCGCCAGCCCAGCTGGAAGGGAGAAGGAGGCCTGGCTAGCAGGACCACCCACCCCTATCCTGGCCCCAAGCCCAGACTGCCTGCCTGTACTGGACATTGCCTGGTCCAGGAGGCCTGGGCATAAGGGTCAGGTGGTGTGTCCCTGGGTTCCAGGCCTTGGTGGTCCCTTGGGAGCTGAGCATCCTCTGGGCAGGAGGAGGGCCCGCGGTCCACTGTTTGCATCGGCCCCTGGGGGTGTGCCCCCACCCCAGCTTCTCAGCGCACAGGGGGACGTAGCCAGGGCTCCTCCCCTGCTCTGTGGCTCCAGCTCTGAGCAGCTCACTGGGTGACTCTGACAGCTTCCTCCCCAAAGCTTGGGTCCTCCTCTGTGGGAATGGGGTGTCCCAGGCCCCCTGCAGGCAGGAACCCACCCCCAGCGCCTCTGGTGGGCCCTCCTGGGCTTTCTTACCTACTGGCTTGTGAGACCCGGTTGGCCAAACTTGGTGTCCTATTGTTATTTAGGCCTTTTTCTTAGTGTGTGTTTTCTGGAACTACTGCTGTGTAGATCTTCTATTTGAGTTTTAGGTAGAGAATCTTGCCCACCCAGAGGTCCCCCACCAGAGAGCATCCACTTCGGTCCCCCGGGCTGGTCCTGCCTGTGCTCCGCTTGGTGTGAATGTTGAGTGTGATGGATCCACACGGCTGCTTGACCCTGCATCTCCTTCCTTCTTGTTGCTGAGGCCGGTTCTGTTCTCTTTCTCCACCTGAACTGCACTTGAAGCCAAGACGAAGGATGAGAAGTGGTTGCTACGAAGGACCCTCATGCAGCGAATCCCCTGTGAGTAGGCTGCGCTGGCCCAGCCTGTCCGTACCTTCTCTAAGCTCATTCCAGAGGTCGGCAAGGGGCAGCCTGTCCCTGCCTGTTCTTGTGGCCCGTGAATCAAGAACAGATTTTACATTTCCAAATGGTTGAACAAATAAAAAACTAACACTTCATGACACTGAGAAATTTCCATGTCCATGAGTAAAGTTTGATGGGGGTGCAGTCATGCCCATCTCTTCACAGCCACCTGCAGAAGGCAGCTGTCGTGCAGCCATGGCAGAGTTGCATCCTGGAGGCAAAGATCAGTTGCAAAGCTGAAAATACTGACTCCTGGCTCTTTAGGGAAACAGTTTCCAGTCCCTGGTTTAAGGGCTGTGTGGCAGACCCCAGGATCTTGGTCAGATTGTTCCTCTCTCAGGGTCTGCTGTGGCCTTTGCTAGTATGTCTGCAAAGTCTGCGTGCTATGGTGCCTCTCATGGGGCGTTGAGCTCTGTCGTGCTAGATTTCAGGGTGTCTGCCTCATGGTCATCTGTCTCACCAAGAGAGAACCTGTATCCAGATTCAAACTAGCAGGAGCAGTTGGTCTTTGGCAGCAAGGATACCTTAGAGCTGAGCTGCCACCCACCCTGAGGTGGTCCCATGACACCCACTGTCTGGGTCAAGTTTAGGGCAGGGCTGGTGTCCTGAATTGCCCTGCGATGTGGATGGTAAGAGCCAGTGGGGAGAGGGGGTTGATATTACTCCCCATATAGTGGGGAGTTCCTCACCCTTTGCGATGTGGATCGTAATAGCCAATTACTCTCCCCTGCAATGTGTGTCCATTACTAGCAGTTTCTTTTGTTCAGGATATTAGGAAGAATTTCACAGGTTGTGTGTACACAGCCTGCGACAGGAGAACGAATACCATCCTCTGCACCTCCGGATATTAGCAACCATATCACACAATGGGTGTACACTTTTTGGGAGATTTGGGGTAACGTCCTCCTGTGTTTCCCTGAATATCGGAGACATATCACAGGGCGCTGTACACCCACTACTCTCTTGGCAGGAACATTGTACTTTACCTACTGGAAATTAGGAGCAATATCACAGACTGGGTGTCAAGCCACTGTCATACTGGAAGTAATATCATGCTCTCCCCCACAGGTTATGAGGAACAATATTACAGGGGGTATGTACCTCCTCCGGTAGTGGGAGTAGTATCATCATCTCTTCCTTTAGATGACAGGAACAATATCACAAGGTGGGTGTACACCCCGTGAGTTTTTGGAAGCAATGTCATTCTCTCTTCTTCTAGGTTTTACGATTCACATCACAGGCGGGTGTACACCCCTTGTTACATTGGATGGAATCTCATCCTCCTTCAACCTGTATCTTTAGAACAATATCCCATGGGGCTGTCCATCCTTCAATATTGTAGTAATACCATCTTCTCCTCTCCTGGATATAAAAAACAATATCACAGGAGGGTGTACACCCCTTGCAATGTTGGTAGTAATATCACCTCTCCCCTGTGCTTATTAAGGACAAAATCCCAGGGTGGCTGTACGGTTCCTACTTTTTTGAGAGTAATATCCATTCACCCCCTGGATATCAGGAACCATATCACAGAAGAAGTGTCCACCCCCTTCGATATTGTCAGCCATGTCATCTTCTTCCCGCCTGGATATTAGGAACGATACCCCGGGTTGGGGGCGGTGTACACCCACTGTGATATCGAAAGTAAAATCAGCCTCTTTCCCACTGAATATTAGGAACTCTATCACAGGTGTGTGTGCACCTTCTGGGATATTGGGAGTACTATCAGCCTCTACCCCGCTGCATATGAGGAACAACATACAGGGGGCAGGGTGGTTACACCCCCTGCGATATTGACAGAAATATTATTCTCTTTCCCCTGTACGTTAGGAACTACATCACAGGGGTCTGTACACCTTCAGTGATATTGGGATTCAGGTTATCCTCTCCCCAACTGAATGTCAAAAACGATATCACAGAAGGGTGTTCACCCCCTGCAATATGGCCAGTAACATCATCGTCTCTACCTTTGGATACTAGGAACAACATCACAGAGGGTGTGACACTGCCCCGCAGTATTGGCATAATGTTATCCTCTCTTCCTCTGGATATTAGGAACGATATACCTGGTGGTGGGAGGTGGAGTACATTAAGAACAATATCACTGGGTGGGTGTACTCCCCCTGCAATATTGGGTGTAGTATCATCCTCTCGTCCCTAGCATATTAAGAACAGTATCACAGGAGAGGGTGTACAGCCACAGTCTCTGCGCTATTGGGAGCAATAGCATCTTCTCCCCCTCTCTATAGAAGGGACAATATCCCAGTGTGGGTGTACATCCCCTGAGATATTGGGCGTAGTGCCATCGTCTCCCAAAGTGGATATTAGGCATAGTGTCCTGGGGGGTGTATGCCTTCTTCGATATTGGGAGCAATATCATCCCCTCCCCTCAGGATTACAGGCAAAATATCAAAGGGGTTTTACAACTCTAGCGGTATGGGCAGTAATATCATCTTCTCCCCACCCAGATGTTAGGAACCATATCACAGGTGGCTGTACACTTCTTGCGATATTGGGAGTCATATCATCCTCTCCCATCATGGATATTAAGAACAATATTACAAAGTAGGTGTACACCCCCTACGATGTTGAGAGAAATATTATGCTCTCCCTTCGGGATATTAGGAACAATATCGCAGGAGGTGTGTGCAACCCCTGCCATATTGGCAGTCATATCATCCTCTCCCCCTGAATATAATTCCTCTGGATATTCGGAACAATATCACAGTGGGTGTGTACACACCCCTGCAATATTGCCACTGGCATCATCGTCTCCCTCCCAGGATATAGGAAACAATATCACAAGGTGGTGTACACCCCCTACAATATTGGGAGTAATGTCTTCCTCTCCCCTGCTGGCTATCAGGAACAATGTCACAGAAGGAGTGAACACCCCCTGCGCTATAGGGGGTGATATCCTCTCCATCCCTGAATATTACGAACAATATCACCCGGCAGTGTACACCTCCTGCAATATTGAGACTATTTCTCTCGCTGGATGTTAGGAATCATATCACAGGGGTGGTGTACACCCACTGCGAAATGGAAGAAATATCATCCTCTCCACCTTTGGATGTTAGGGAGAATATCACGGGGGAGGTCTACACCTACTGCGATATTGGGAGTCATATCATCCTCTCCGACCCAGAATATAAGAAACAAGACCACTGAGGGGATAGACAACCACTGTGATAGTTTCAAAAATGTTATCCTATACCTCCTGACTATTGGGAATAACATCATAGAGGGGTGTACACTTTCTTCTACGTAGGGAGTAATATCTGTTCTTCCCGCCGGATATCAGGAACAAGTATATTAATTATTAATATTAATAAATATAAAAATTAATAATAATTATGGATATTAATAATCATAATAAAGATAGTAAAAATTAATACTCGTTACAAACTTTATTAATATTAATAATTAATACTAATATAATTAATAAAATAATGATATCAGCAATTAATGTCGCTGAAATAATTACTAAGAGATGTTGGTAAATAATTAGTACTCTTTACAAACTTTAATTATTAATATTAATAATTAATACTAATATCATTATTAATAAAATAATGATATCAGCAATTAATGTCGCTGAAATAATTACTAAGAGATGTTGGTAATAAATAATGATTCTTATTAAGAATTAATAATATTGTTAAAAGACATTAATATTAATAATTAATTTTAAGCGTCCATAATCATATATATAAAAAGTTATCCAAAATTAATAATGGTATCTTATTAATTAATAGTGTCATTGATAATTATTAAAATCGATCATTGATGTTTAATAATTAACCATATTATTACTGCTAATACCGCAAGGGGTGTACAACTACCTGTGATGTCGTTCCTAATATCAAGGCACGGAGATTATGATATTAGTTTTAATAGCGCAGTAGGTGTACACTAACGCTGCGATAATAATCCAAATACCTATGGGGAAAGAGTATGACATGACACCCAACATGACAACGAACAGACAGCCACCTGGTGATATTCATCCTAATATTCAGGGAAGAAGCGTATGATATTACCCGCAATAGCCCAGGGAGGGTACAACTCTTCTGTGATATGGTTCCTAGTATCTGGAGGGGGAGAGGATGATAATAATTCCAGGATCACAGGCGGTGTCCACCCGACCTGTGATATTGTTATTAATACCCTGGAAGGGAGAGGATGATATGACTCCCGATAGAGCAGGAGGCGTACACCCCAGCCTGGGATAGTGTTCCTAATATTCATGGAGAGGAGAGGCTGACATTATTCCCAGTATGGCAGGGGGGTGAGCCACCCCCCGCGAGGTGGGGACCAATAGCCAGCCCCTCTCGCCCCCTTGGCTATTGGGAGCCACCCCGCAGGGGGGTGAGCCACCCCCCGCGGGGTGGGACCGAATAGCCACCCCCTCTCTCTCCCCGCCTTGGCTATTGGGAGCCACCCCGCAGGGGGTGAGCCACCCCCCGCGAGGTGGGGACCAATAGCCACCCCCTCTCTCTCCCCGCCTTGGCTATTGGGAGCCACCCCGCAGGGGGGTGAGCCACCCCCCGCGAGGTGGGGACCAATAGCCACCCCCTCTCTCTCCCCGCCTTGGCTATTGGAGCCACCCCGCAGGGGGGTGAGCCACCCCCCGCGAGGTGGGGACCAATAGCCACCCCCTCTCTCTCCCCGCCTTGGCTATTGGGGAGCCACCCCGCAGGGGGGGTGAGCCACCCCCCGCGAGGTGGGGACCAATAGCCACCCCCTCTCTCTCCCCCGCCTTGGCTATTGGGAGCCACCCCGCAGGGGGGTGAGCCACCCCCCGCGAGGTGGGGACCAATAGCCACCCCCCTCTCTCTCCCCGCCTTGGCTATTGGGAGCCACCCCGCAGGGGGGTGAGCCACCCCCCGCGAGGTGGGGACCAATAGCCACCCCCTCTCTCTCCCCGCCTTGGCTATTGGGAGCCAACCCCGCAGGGGGGTGAGCCACGCCCCCGGCGAGGTGGGGGACCAATAGCCACCCCCTCTCTCTCCCCGCCTTGGCTATTGGGA